>NC_083587.1:7673125-7980312 GCF_027579695.1 Neoarius graeffei
TTTACTTGAGTATAAAATTGGTTTGCTTCTACCACTTCTGGTCACATGCCTGCCACAGAATGAGAATAAATCAGTTGTGCTATAATAATGAATAATACATGCATGCTTACCTTTGGCCCAGGCTCACCAGGGGGTCCTTGTTCACCTTTGTCACCCTGACGTCGCTTTTGACAATATGTTGAATGATTCATCAGTGAATTGTTTCAATACGTTTGAAGATTCTGGGGTTGTTTATTTCGCTATTATTATTATTTAATTAATTAAATTTTTTTGGGGGGGGGGGGGGGGGTTAGAAACAGCGCTTAACAGGTGCTTAATTATTTCACCATCTGGCACCTAGTTAGTTCAAATAAACAGCAACTGTAATGTGCACAGAGTGTATAAAGTGCTCCAAAGTGTCCTTTTTTTACTGCCGTCACTCCCAGTGCCCTTTTTTTAATATGCCACACAACAAAGCAAAATGCTCATTTCCTCTCCATGTTTTTTGAAAGAGTACTACAGACATTCTGCTTTTAACTGCCCTGAGTCAACAGGAAATGTTTCTGTGAATTATATATTATGTTTTTATATTTTGTGCTTAAGAACAACATGGTGAAAAATGCAGTTGAAGTTCAGACTTTCAGCTTTACTTCAGTGGGTTGAACAAAATGATTGCATACAAA
Organism: Neoarius graeffei; assembly: GCF_027579695.1. NCBI lineage: Eukaryota > Metazoa > Chordata > Actinopteri > Siluriformes > Ariidae > Neoarius > Neoarius graeffei. The sequence continues at coordinate 7,673,788 of NC_083587.1, forward strand.
TGTGAGGAACTAAAGCATTTTTTAAACACAATCCCTTCATTTCAGGGGCTCAAAAGTAATTGGACAAATTAAATAATTGTAAATAAAATGTTCATTTCTAATACTTGGTTGAAAACCCTTTGTTGGCAATGACTGCCTGAAGTCTTGAACTCATGGACATCACCAGATGCTGTGTTTCCTCCTTTTTAATGCTCTGCCAGGCCTTTACTGCAGCGGTTTTCAGTTGCTGTTTGTGGGCCTTTCTGTCTGAAGTTTAGTCTTTAACAAGTGAAATGCATGCTCAATTGGGTTGAGATCAGGTGACTGACTTGGCCATTCAAGAATATTCCACTTCTTCGCTTTAATAAACTCCTGGGTTGCTTTGGCTTTATGTTTTGGGTCATTGTCCATCTGTATTATGAAATGCCGACCAATCAGTTTGGCTGGATTTGAGCACACAGTATGTCTCTGAATACCTCAGAATTCATCCGGCTGCTTCTGTCCTATGTCACATCATCAATAAACACTAGTGACCCAGTGCCACTGGCAGCCATGCATGCCCAAGCCATCACACTGCCTCCACTGTGTTTTACAGATGATGTGGTATGCTTTGGATCATGAGCTGTACCACACCTTCACCATACTTTTTTCTTTCCATCATTCTGGTAGAGGTTGATCTTGGTTTCATCTGTCCAAAGAATGTTCTTCCAGAACTGTGCTGGCTTTTTTAGATGTTTTTTAGCAAAGTCCAATCTAGCCTTTTTATTCTTGAGGCTTATGAGTGTCTTGCACCATGCAGTGAACCCTCTGTATTTACTTTCATGCAGTCTTCTCTTTATGGTAGATTTGGATATTGATATGCCTATCTCCTGGAGAGTGTTGTTCACTTGGTTGGCTGTTGTGAAGGGGTTTCTCTTCACCATGGAAATTATTCTGTGATCATCCACCACTGTTGGCTTCTGTGGGCGTCCAGGTCTTTTTGCACTGATGAGTTCACCAGTGCTTTCTTTCTTTCTCAGGATGTACCAAACTGTAGATTTTGCACTCCTAATATTGTAGCAATTTCTCGGATGTTTTTTTTTCTGTTTTCACAGCTTAAGGATGGCTTGTTTCACCTGCATGGAGAGCTCCTTTGACCGCATGTTTTCTTCACAGCAAAATCTTCCAAATGCAAGCACCACACCTCAAATCAACTCCAGGTCTTTTATCTGCTTAACTGAGAATGACATAACGAAAGAATTGCCCACACCTGCCCATGAAATAACCTTTGAGTCAATTGTCCAATTACTTCTGGTCCCTTTAAAAACAGGGTGGCACATGTTAAGGAGCTGAAACTCCTAAACCCTTCATCCAATTTTAATGTGGATACCCTCAAATGAAAGCTGAAAGTCTGGACTTTATGACCATTTCCATTATATAACTATAACTTGAATATGTTTCAGTAAACAGGTAAAAAAACAAAATTTGTGTCCATGTCGAAATATATATGGACCTAACTGTATGTGCTTGTCTATGTGATAGAAAGACACTGATCAATGCTAAACTAGTGACAGAGCACTGAAAATCAGGCCTCTTATAGACAATTTTCAAGGTCAGGGAACGGTGGGCCAGTGAGCTGCCTTCAGCGAATAAATTTATAGGAAGATAGTTAGATGAAGTTTTTTGCCTCTGCTGGGAATTTTGGGAAGAAAACTGGATAGAAAAAGCAACAGATGGTTTTGATCTCTTGGTTCTGGGCCCAGTGCGCTTCCGGTGCAGCACTCTGTTCACCTCACACCCGATAGGACTCAAATCAACAATCCCTGGCTCATGGAAAACATTGGTGTAAAAGAGCTCAGAACCAGCAAAGGATTATTTCCATCCATTGACCTCTGGGTTATGGGCCCAGCATGCTCCCACTGTGCCACTCCGCTCATCTCATGTGCAGCCTGGGACTTGAACCCACAATCCCTGGCTCATGGAAAACGTTGGTGTAAAAAACTGCAGAATGATCAGAGGATGGCTTCAATCCATCAACCTCTGGGTTAGGGGCCCAGCATGCTCCTACTTTGCCACTCTGCTCATCTCACATGCCTCCTGGGACTCAAACCCACAATCCCTGGCTCATGGAACACTTTGGCATAATAGACCTCAGAACTTGCAGAGAAGGGCTTTGAGCCATCAACTTCTGGGTTATGGGCCCAGCATGCTCCCACTGTACCACTCTGCTCAGCTTGTGTGCTACCTGGGACTTGCACCCACAATCCCTGGCTCATGGAAAACATTGGTGTAAGAGATCTCAGAGCTAGCAGAGGATGGTTTTGACACATTGACCTCTGGGTTATAGGGCCCCCCCACATCCGAGGTGGGACTCAAACTCATAATCCCTGGGTTAGGAGGTTAGTGCCTTACCCATTACAACTCAGGAACTTCTTGGTTCCTGAGTTGTTTGCGCCGAGTCCTTTTTCTCGCGAGTGCTGGCGTTAATTACTAATCTTTTTAAAAACTTTTTTCTACAAATAATTTTCCAGTATCCTCTTCATTTTTATTGTACTGTTGCTTTCCTTTTTGTACTTTCCACTTTCGCGTTCCTTTTTCCATTTTTTTCTCTCTTTTTTCGAAAGAACACCGAGACCAGAAGCTTTCTTTTTCTTTTCTCTCCCCCTGTGTAAAGACCACAAGCGGAGGCCATCTACATCAGATCTGCTTTAATATCAACAGATCTTCGATTAAGGTACGTGAATCTTTTCATCATGGCACACCTTCAGCTTGCTCAGTGTGCTGAGTGCAGGATGTTTAGTCATTCTTCCTCCGTCGCTAGTGATAGCTTTATTAGCTTTATTTGTGATAAGTGCAGATTAGTTAGCTCTCCGACAGAGAAAATTATAGTGCTAGAAGTGCATGTCCAGGCTTTAGAGAAGGCCAGTAAGCGTGAAAACAGTGTGGTTTCTGTAGGGGAAAGTCTGGATGCCCTAGGTGGAGTTAGTAATCCCCCAACTCTGGCATTAGAGCCCTTACAGTGGGGTGAATGGGTGACGACTCGTCAGCATAAGCGTAGAGCCAAAGCTACCGCTGAGGCTCACCCATGGGAGCACCACTCCTCTCCGTGTCACGTGTCGAACAGGTTTGCTCTCCTTAGTGATGCACCTGCTGAGAAACCTGAAAGAACTCTGGTTATAGGGGACTCTATCATACGGCACGTGAAATTAGCTCAGCCTTTAGGGGCACCAGCAGCTTTAGTCAGGTGTATACCAGGAGCCAGGGCGCCGGACATAGCAGGTAATCTTAGGGTCCTAGGCAAGCACAGGTTCTCAAAGATAGTTATCCATGCAGGAGCTAATGATATACAGTGGTGCTTGAAAGTTTGTGAACCTTTTAGAATTTTCTATATTTCTGCATAAATAGGACCTAAAACATAATCAGATTTTCACACAAGTCCTAAAAGTAGATAAAAAGAACCCAGTTAAACAAATGAGACAAAAATATTATACTTGGTCATTTATTTCTTGAGGAAAATGATCCAGTATTACATATCTGTGAGTGGCAAAAGTATGTGAACCTTTGCTTTCAGTATCTGGTGTGACCCCCTTGTGCAGCAATAACTGCAACTAAACATTTGCGGTAACTGTTGATCAGTCCTGCACACCGGCTTGGAGGAATTTTAGCCCATTTCTCCGTACAGAACAGCTTCAACTCTGGGATGTTGGTGGGTTTCTTCACATGAACTGCTTGCTTCAGGTCCTTCCACAACATTTCGATTGGATTAAGGTCAGGACTTTGACTTGGCCATTCCAAAACATTAACTTTATTCTTCTTTAACCATTCTTTGGTAGAACAACTTGTGTGCTTAGGGTCGTTGTCTTGCTGCATGACCCACCTTCTCTTGAGATTCAGTTCATGGACAGATGTCCTGACATTTTCCTTTAGAATTCACTGGTATAATTCAGAATTCATTGTTCCATCAATGATGGAAAGCCGTCCTGGCCCAGATGCAGCAAAACAGGCCCAAACCATGATACTACCACCACCATGTTTCACAGATGGGATAAGGTTCTTATGCTGGAATGCACTGTTTTCTTTTCTCCAAACATAATGCTTCTCATTTAAACCAAAAAGTTCTATTTTGGTCTCATCTGTCCACAAAACATTTTTCCAATAGCCTTCTGGCTTGTCCACGTGATCTTTAGTAAACTGCAGACGAGCAGCAATGTTCTTTTTGGAGCAGTGGTTTTCTTCTTGCAACCCTGCCATGCACACCATTGTTGTTCAGTGTTCTCCTGATGGTGGACTCGTGAACATTAACATTAGTCAATGTGAGAGAGGCCTTCAGTTGCTTAGAAGTTACCCTGGGGTCCTTTGTGACATCACTGACTATTACACGCCTTGCTCTTGGAGTGATCTTTGTTGGTCGACCACTCCGGGGGAGGGTAACAATGGTCTTGAATTTCCTCCATTCGTACCCAGTCTGTCTGACTGTGGATTGGTGGAGTCCAAACTCTTTAGAGATGGTTTTGTAACCTTTTCCAGCCTGATGAGCATCAACAACACTTTTTCTGAGGTCCTCAGAAATCTCCTTTGTTCGTGCCATGACACACTTCCACAAACATGTGTTGTGAAGATCAGACTTTGATAGATCCCTGTTCTTTAAATAAAACAGGGTGCCCACTCACACCTGATTGTCATCCCATTGATTGAAAACACCTGACTCTAATTTCACCTTCAAATTAACTGCTAATCCTCGAGGTTCACATACTTTTGCCACTCACAGATATGTAATATTGGATCATTTTCCTCAATAAATAAATGACCAAGTATAATATTCTTGTCTCATTTGTTTAACTGGGTTCTCTTTATCTACTTTTAGGACTTGTGTGAAAATCTGATGTTGTTTTAGGTCATATTTATGCAGAAATATAGAAAATTCTAAAGGGTTCACAAACTTTCAAGCACCACTGTATGCCTTCATCAGTCTGAGGTTACTAAGAGTAACTTTGTAGAGGTGTTTAAATTAGCGAAGGCGATGTCCGATGCTGTAGTATGTTCTGGCCCCATCCCAATGCGGCGTTGCGATATAGCTTACAGCAGGTTATGGTCGCTGAACTACTGGCTGTCCAGGTGGTGCTCTGAAAACAGTGTGGACTTTATAGATAATTGGGCTAATTTTGAGGGCACTGCTGGCCTGTTAGGGCGGGACGGTATCCATCCCACTCGGGAAGGTGCTGCTCTCATTTCCTGCAGCATAGGTCATAGTCTCAGGACAGACCTAGTTAATTCCTGACAATCCAGAGCCAAGGCCAGGGAGCAGACGAACAGGCTAAACCGACTGTCTGCTAGCTGCACAGAGTCGTCACTCAGGGTCCACTACATTGAGACGGTGTCTGTTCCCCAAGCTCAACAAAAAGGTAGAAATTTTCAGAGAATTTACTGCAGTAACCTAATCAATGGCGGCACGGTGGTGTAGTGGTTAGCGCTGTCACCTCACAGCAAGAAGGTCCTGGGTTCGAGCCCCGGGGCCGGCGAGGGCCTTTCTGTGTGGAGTTTGCATGTTCTCCCCGTGTCCGCGTGGGTTTCCTCCGGGTGCTCCGGTTTCCCCCACAGTCCAAAGACATGCAGGTTAGGTTAACTGGTGACTCTAAATTGACCGTAGGTGTGAATGTGAGTGTGAATGGTTGTCTGTGTCTATGTGTCTGCCCTGTGATGACCTGGCGACTTGTCCAGGGTGTACCCCGCCTTTCGCCCGTAGTCAGCTGGGATAGGCTCCAGCTTGCCTGCGACCCTGTAGAAGGATAAAGCGGCTAGAGATAATGAATGAATGAATGAATGAACCTAATCAATATAAAATTAGATCATACTGACTGTACAGCTGCTGCCAGCACCTTTGATCTAAAGGTGGGGCTATTAAATATTAGATCTCTTACATCTAAACGCTAATGGTTAATGAACTCATTACTGATCAGAAGTTTAATGTACCGTATTTTCCAGACTATACGTCGCTCCAGAGTTTAAGTCGCATCAGCCAAAAAATGCATTATGAAGACAAAAAAAACATATATACGTCGCACCGGACTACAAGTCGCACTTTTTTGAAGGGTTATTCTATCCATAGAATCTGTGATTCTATCTGAAAAGCGGCGCGTGGTTACTGCACAACTGCATCGTTTATTTAATAAACGAACAGCTGAGCAGTGATAACGCGCCCTTTGCCCTGTAAGTAGCCTAGTCTGATTATTTTAAATATCTACTACTATCTTTAATACTATCACTATCGTTATTACTAATAGCCTATATTATTATTATAACTAATATTAGTAGCCTATTACTGATGCATTAATCAGTTTGCTTTTAGAATATTTTTACTGGTAGGGCTTATTATCGCCCCATGGCTCTTTCATCTTTGTTATTAAAGCTGTAGTCATCATCAAGGAGTGTCATTCTTCATTTTTGTTGAATTTTATTTCATCAAATCAGAGGTCAAGTAGGCTATTGAGGTTTTTCACCTGACGTCACAGGGTCACGTGACGCCCCGGTGTCCGCCGTTTTGAAGGTCAAGCTAGCTAATGTCAACAACATCATAGCTGGTATGTTACTGTAGCAATGTTTACATTCAGTCATTTGGATGACTGTTGAAACCTTTCAGTCTCAAGTTTTTCCTTTACTGTATTTACTAGTTTACTGTAATTATGATCCGGCAGCTATTTACACCGGATCCAGTGTAAATAGCTGCCAGAGCGCGCTCCGGCTTGCTCTCCCTCAAATTAAGCAGCACGCTCCGGCTTGCTCCCGGAGTGCTCCGGCCGAGGTTCCGGAGCGCGCTTCGGCTTGCTCCCGGAGTGCGTGCTGCTTAATTTGAGGGGGAGCAAGCCGGCGCACGCTCCGGCAGCTATTTACACTGGATCTGGTGTAAATAGCTGCTGGATCATAATTACAGTAAACTAATAAATACAGTAAAGGAAAAACTTGAGACTGAAAGGTTTTAACAGTCATCCAAATGACTGAAAGTAAACATTGCTACAGTAACATACCAGCTATGATGTTGTTGACATTAGCTAGTGCTAACAGCTAGCTGCTAGTACACTGCTACAACACAGACACCGACCCTAATAACAGTTCTTGGTCATTGCCTGGTAACAGTAAATTTATAACGGGCCATGTCTCAACAGACTAAGAAGTTATTTCAATGACATTTAATAACATTTTGTTTATCCTGAGGACCGAAAGTAAATGAAAATGTGAACAAACCTTAGCTGTAATAAGATGGCGACCACCGGCTCCAGGGACGACCCACTGATGTACGCATGTTACCCAGCCTGACACAAAATATTTGTAGGTATCCAAACTCTTATACGCTTTCAGATCAATACCTGTGTATGGCGATGGGTTTTTAAAGACATAGGTATACAGATCATGTGGGCCGAAGTCAGGTAAAGACGAGGGCTTTGTGTACTTCTGTACATCAGTGAACAATCCTGGTGGAAGCAGGTAAACGTCGTTCTCTAAGCCTGCTAACCTCAATTTTTGCAAATACCTCTCCCTCTGCTCGCCCTGTAAATGCCCTACGTCGCTGGATAGTGAAGGTGTTTTCTGCATCTCACTCCTTTTTCTTTTATGTTTTTCGTTTGTCGCCTTCCTCCCATTCAAACTGATTCGAGCCGTGACGTCCAAAATGGCAGCCTCACATGACTTGGTCACGTGGGTGAAAAACCTCAATAGGTATATCATCTCCAAAGACAGGTACGGTAGTAAAAACAACCGTCTAGTGAAAAAAAACAACAACCGCTCAGAGAAAAAAACAGGCAGAAAGTGTGCCTGCCAGTTAACGTCATATCAGATAAAAACATTAAACGTTATTCAGACCATTAACACCATAACATCAGAGATGAAGAATAAAGTTCATCTTGGAAGGAGAGTTATTTTTAAAAATGCAAAACAAAATCATTTATAATAGCCCAGAGAAAAACTGGCTGAATATGTACCGTAACATCAATTTATTCAATAGCCTATAGGCCTAAAATCAGGGCTTAATTTGAGCCGGAACATGACGGAACGAGATCCATAACCTCCGTCGTCGGATCCGGCAGCTATTTTCATTTCATTCGGTGTTCCGGCAGCTATTTAAATGGATCAGATCACCTCTGTGACCATCACAAAGGGAAAAAAATCAAACAATAAATTAAATAAGTAAATAAAAATTTGTTTAGTGTTCGGTTTTGATTTTGATATCTGTTCAGGGACGCAGGAACTAGGGGTGCTGCAGCACCCCCCCTCCTGGACAACAGGTGCAACTACAACATTGGCGTTGTAAATTCAGGCATACCTTTTTCTTTTATTCTAAAATAAAAACAAAATGAAAAAACATTTTTTTTCTCATTTTTACATGCTTATAAGTAGTTTTAAATGTAATTTAAAAATTTGGTTTGAGGTGAGTGATAAACGTTTAGACCTCAACCAGACCGGAAAGAACAGTGGCGTAGAACAGTGCACTGGTGGCGGGAGAGTTCGTTTAGCTAGTGGTGTGTGTCAATGTAGCAGCAATGAGCCAGAAAAGGATTTCTGATTTCTTTAAAGATGGAGGGGGCCAAAAAGCCAAAGTCTTATGACGGAGGGCACGAGGAAGTTCAGGAGGAGGACGAGAGGCCTTCATCATCAGGGCAGGCTTCCCACTCCAGTACTGGCTGTAGCACTGCCACTGACCAGCAGCTAACTGGCTGTAGTGAAAGCACCAGTAGGGCTACCACCTCCCCTGTCAGCGAGGCAACAAGTGGGTATGTACCCGATGATAAACCCTTTCAACCAACAGACCACTCGTTCCCAGCCAGACGCTTTGGCAAGGAAAATTTCTCCCGGTCCTTTAACCCTGCGTGTGTGAGAGCGGGAGAACACGAACGCGAGTGTGGACTATGAATGATGTCAAAATGCGGCCGTAAATAATTTAATAGGCCCTCTCTTCTTTTAGTATGGTTAATCTTATTAAGGTTATGGTTATCTTGTTTTTGTCACCTAAAAATGTACACCTACGAGTCCGACCTATCATAGTTTGGATGTTTGATACCATGAACAGCTACGCGGCGCGCTCTGGCTGAGAACGGACTTTGTATTTTTCATCTTTTGTCTAAAAAAATAAATGCACTTAGTATTGAATATATGTGAGTGTCTCAGTAAATGTAAGATTATAGCTCTGGCCTGGCTTTTAGTAGCCTACTGTAAGAAATAATACTGAGAATATAGCCTTTGGGCTCTATTTGGTGCATCGTCCGATGACATAGCCTACAGCACCCTGCACTTCAGATGAGTTCCTGCGTCCCTGTATCTGTTGTTGATTTCTCTCCTATGACATCCACAAAATCTATGCGGGGGGGGGGACATGGGGTGTATACTTCCGCTCAATAGAACACCGGGTTTTTTGTAGCCGTTTGCTTGCGCTGTGGAAAAAATGGCAAAAAAAACGAGAAAGCTTACTAAAATTTTTAAAATGAATTCTCCAACTTGTTTTGTAAACCCTTTATTTCTTTTACTTTTATTGATTGCACTTATGTTTGCTGGCACTGCTTTTAACGAGCAGGAGAAAAACAGGGAGGGCTCGGAAAATGACGGCAGGTCGGAATCGAACCCGGGTCCCCGGATTTATGGTATGGTGCCTTATCCACCTGAGCCACGAAATCCCGCTGGCACCGCTTTTAAATACCCTACTTAAATCCTTAAAATGAGTCATTTAACTCATGTCTTGTGTGATCTGATCTCCAATGGTGAAATAAACTGGTTGTGATATGAGTACAGTCTGTTATTTTAGAAAATAAATTTAATATATAATTTAATATATAGCCTAATAAAAAATATTTTATAACATCACGACATATTACTGTCTGTAACTGTTCGTCACTAAAGCATTTTCTAAGATCATAATGTCTGATATTTTTTACACACACAATAAGCGCGTGTGCGTAAAGTTGTAGTAAACCACCCCCCTGCATGGTGAAGTTGGTTTCAGGTTGGATATTCGTTGGATATTCATTGGATATTCGAAGTTGGTTTCAGGTTGGATATTCATTGGATATTCAGATATCAGTGAAATACTGTTGGTTTCAGGTTGGTTGGATATTCGTTGGATATTCAGATATCAGTGAAATACCATTGTTTTTCAATGGGGAAACACTTTTTTTTTCCAATAGCTTTTTTCAATAGCTTTGACATAAAGTGACCTTGGGACCCCAAACCTTGCAGCATGCAACACCTATACAGGTGCAATAGGGCACACCCCAAATTATTGGAAATTAGTTCCTCTTCAATGTATATCTTCATCAATTTAAAATACCATTGTTTTTCAATGGGGAAACACTTTTTTTTTTTCAATAGCTTTGACATAAAGTGACCTTCGTTGGATATTCGTTGGATATTCAGATATCAGTGAAATACCATTGTTTTTCAATGGGGAAACACTTTTTTTTTTCAATAGCTTTGACATAAAGTGACCTTGGGACCCCAAACTTTGCAGCATGCATCACCTATACAGGCGCAATAGGGCACACCCCAAATTATTGGATTTTAGTTCCTCTTCAATGTATATCTCCATCAATTTAAAATACCATTGTTTTTCAATGGGGAAACACTTTTTTTTCAATAGCTTTGACATAAAGTGACCTTGGGACCCCAAACTTTGCAGCATGCATCACCTATACAGGCGCAATAGGGCACACCCCAAATTATTGGATTTTAGTTCCTCTTCAATGTATATCTCCATCAATTTAAAATACCATTGTTTTTCAATGGGGAAACACTTTTTTTTCAATTGCTTTGACAAAGTGACCTTGGGACCCCAAACTTTGCAGCATGCATCACCTATACAGGCGCAATAGGGCACACCCCAAATTATTGGATTTTAGTTCCTCTTCAATGTATATCTCCATCAATTTAAAATACCATTGTTTTTCAATGGGGAAACACTTTTTTTTCAATAGCTTTGACATAAAGTGACCTTGGGACCCCAAACTTTGCAGCATGCATCACCTATACAGGCGCAATAGGGCACACCCCAAATTATTGGATTTTAGTTCCTCTTCAATGTATATCTCCATCAATTTAAAATACCATTGTTTTTCAATGGGGAAACACTTTTTTTTTTTCAATAGCTTTGACAAAGTGACCTTGGGACCCCAAACTTTGCAGCATGCATCACCTATACAGGCGCAATAGGGCACACCCCAAATTATTGGATTTTAGTTCCTCTTCAATGTATATCTCCATCAATTTAAAATACCATTGTTTTTCAATGGGGAAACACTTTTTTTTCAATAGCTTTGACATAAAGTGACCTTGGAAACCCAAACCTTGCAGCATGCTTCAGCTACATAGGCTCAATGAGGCACACCCCACATTTTGGATTGTAGTTCCTCTTCAATGTATATCTTCACCAATTTAAAATACCACTGTGTTTCAATGGGGAAACCCATTTTTTCAATAGCTTTGACATATAGTGACCTTGGAAACCCGAACCTTGCAGCATGCTTCAGCTACATGGTCCTAATAAGGCACACTGCAAATTATTGGAATTTAGTTCCTCTTCAACATATATCTTCATCGAATTAAAATGCCATTGTTTTTCTATGGGAAAACCCTTTTTTTCAATAGGTTTGACATAAAGTAATCCTGGGACCCCAAAACTAGCAGAATGCTTCAGCTACATAGGACCAATAAGGCACACCCAAAATTATTAGAACTTTATTTTCCTTCAATGTATATACACATTAATTTAAAATACCACTGCTTTTCACAGGGGAACCCAAAATTTTAAATATACATTCACATGATCTTTCACATGACCCAATCTGTCAATATGTTTCACACAAAGTGACTAAACATGTTGCAACATGTTTAAACCACATGGTACCACTAAAGCACAACACACATTTATTCACACAAAACACAAAGCCATTTTTGTTTTTTTAAGCTGTCCAATGTTGCCTTCACCATGTTGAGACAAAGAGCATGAAACCAACGGTCACATGCGTCGCACTGGATCTGTTGAATGAAACAAATCCATCACTGCACATTCAGTTGTGGACATAACTTTGCCCTTTGAGAAAGGCACTTTACCTTACTCTACATTGCATATTGCATATGGTACTGTAAGTATGTAGATTGTATTGATAAAAGGCAGCTAAATGCATAATTAATTGTTTCTACAGACATCATATAATCATGTCATTCCACATTTAATTTGACTCGACTCACCCAGTCTGTGTAAGAAGCCGCGTTCCCAGGGGCCTTGTCCGTTCCACACATGCCGCATTCATTTTCAAAGACTGCAAAGTGCATTTGTGCAGTACATTAAATCAGAGGATATGTGTTGAGCATTTAATTTACTGAGATACTCTTGGTACTCTAGTGTACCTGACGCTTTGAGGACTTGGAGAGCCATAAATCTTCTCGCTTCTGCCATGGCTCTCTTTGTTGTGTCGAATTGTATTGTCGGAACGTCTGGGAAAGCTTCCATCACTGCTATGGCCATCTAAATGAACACATTAAAAATGTCTTCGCAATTGATCACTAAAACATTGTGCATGCAGGGTGCAATAGTATATAAAATGAACAGTAGATATTTATCTTTGGGACAAAGAAACGGTTGAGACAAATGGAAGATTGTGAATTAAAGGAAAGTAGTCTACTACCATTTCAAAAATGTTCAATCCAATAACAAGATGGAGAATTGTGTATAGAAAGCATGTCAGTGGTTAAAACGGTCAGCGGTTGTCAGCGGTTAAAAAAAACAGGCTGTAAAAGTTGAATAATTTTAAACACAAGGAAAAATATTTCTAAATGAATTATATTGACTGCCAACATGAATGTACTGTACAGATAAAAGGACAACACAGAGGGGCTGCTTCACTCAGAAGTAAAGATGTGGGGGGATTAATTACTTATGTATTACATAAGAAGTGGCCAAAGTTCATACAGGAAACTCTGTGTTGCCGTAATTAGGCTGATGTCATGATGCCATTTTGAATTCAATTCTGAGAGTTTCCCGTTTGAAATAATGAGTGACCAAGATTTGTTCCAACTTTTTCTGTTTTGGGGTTGTATTTCCACTTACTTTTATAACAATGACACCACAACTGCACCCATCCTGCTGAACTGGGTGAGCCATGACAGCACCTTTCCAAGGGATGTCCACCCAGTCGGTATTGCCGTGGCAGGCTCTCCTCATTTTTAAGTATTCGCTAAAGACATATGTGATTTAGTAGGTTCTTTAGACGATACAATACGAATTAAACAATAGCAACTATGTTTAGGAATGAACATGCTGTGCTCCCCCTATCCTCTCAGCTCATGTGCTCCTAAACACTGTCCATGCACTCCCATCTTTACATAGTACATGAGCTCCCACCCCAACACTGAGTACCCTCTCACACCTCAGACACATAAAGTAGACCCCAATTACCTCATTCCCCTTCACATCACATACAAAACAAAGAAGTGTCAAAAAGGAAGTAAAAGTAGTTTGGAAAGTAAAACCCCTGCCACGTTTTACTTCCAACACAGGTGACTTCCCTGAGTGGCTGATCTACCTGTCCACCTATCCACCTGCTGGTTGGATCAGAGTTGTGGCAGGGTTTTAATTTGGTCTTTTTTACTTTTACTTGTCTGAAACCTCTGCATACATATGCATATTTGCTGCCCATATTCCCTTCCTGCCACACACACAGTCCATGTTGCCCAACAGAGTAGTGTATGTTCTTCCATATACTCCCATATTCTCCACACACAGCCTATGCACTGCCCAACCACACCATTTTGCACTTTATGCATTATTAAAGCACTTTATGGTACTTGTGTATGCATGTAACAAACAAAATCCTTGTCACTTTGTCATTATCATTTTATCTTTTTCTATTTTCTTAAATATTGCTTGTGGGGGAATTGCTGTTATTTGATCTAAATGTGATTGATTACAAAGCATCTAAATAATTACAAAAATAACAAAAATAAACCTTACCGTATTCTCTGGGCAGCAACACATGAGTCCTTGTGTTCATTGGATGCTGGTGATGGGTCGCACACAAAAACTCTGGCAGAATTTGCATGTATGTACTGTGAAATAACAGAGGGTATTATGCAACTAATATTTACAGCTATTTCTCAATATGGTAAACATGTAAATGATTGCTGATGACTAGTGCCACAAACCAGTGCGTTCCAGTGGTTATTTCTGACGTGGATGAATGATATAATGGCTTCATAGTTGTCAAAGTTTACCTATAACATTGAAACATCAATGTTTAATGACAGATGAAAGTGTAACTGGGGTTATTCGTCAAGACTGTGTGGTGTGTCCTGTTTACCATATTTGATAGAGATATTCATGTAGAAATACCTGGTAATTATTGAACTATTCCCATAACACAACATGCCATCAGAGGCAGACACTGAGCATTACCTTCGGTAAACTTTGGCGGCGTACAGACGCCCTGTCCCCAGTCAGAATTACTCCAGCAGTGTAGTGGTCCATTAGATAAATTCTGTCAGCCACATTCAATGCGAAAGCATTGATGTGCATCAGTGCCTGAATAATCTGGCAACATAAGAAAATGTTTCACTAATAAAGTATTCTCACACACCTTGGTCATATGAAAACAAACCACATTTCGTCAATGGAAATAACATAATTATGGCTTATTCATAGTATTTGGCTCACTGAGTAATAGCTATAAGCTTTCATTATGTTTCCATTATTCAAAGGTGCCAGAGGCATGCAGTTCCCAATTCATCTGCCAGGCATGTCAGTTTGAAGCAAATGTAAAGATGGCAAAACAAGGAATGAAAGGCAAAGGAGAAGAAAAGATGCCTACCTCGCCCGTCAACCACTGATGTGGTTTCAATGAACACAACTCACTATGGTGTACGAATATGCTTCGACCCTTAATCTGCGATGGGAGCACTGACACAACCACCTCTGTCGGCCTCTTCTTCCACAACACATCAAGCTAAAAAGAAAGTCAGAATAAACATGTATTTTATGGATTGCATGTGGATAAAAGTAGTTTATTTGGTTAGGTTCTAGAATGTTCATTAAAAAAAAAAACTTTACCCGAGAGTCTTCAACCTCTTTTGGCTCGACTTTTACCTTCCTGTTTGGTATTGTCTTGCCCTTTGGCTTAGGAAGTTGTGTTGGTGGATTGAAATACTTGGATTTCCTCTTCGAGCTTCCAGAGGAGGTGGCCCGCTTGGACCACTGTTCTTCTGGGTCATCCTCTGGCTTCAGACAGCTTCTGAGGTTTCCACCAAGTATCTCCATTGGCAGGCTGTGTTGCATTAAATGCTCGACATATCTTCCCTGCACTGAGGTGAACATTTTCGAAATGAACTCAGCAGGTCTGAGGTGTGTCTTCTTGCCAAGGATGCGATGTTTGACTCATCCAAACCAGAGCTCAGCATGGCAGTTGGTGTCCCTTGTTTTGTATGGCCCTGTTCCTATGGTGGTTCCATCTATGTGCCGTGAAAGGTCACCAAGGAGTACACCACTCCACAAGCTAAAAATTCCCATGTAGGTCTTTAACAAGACATCAATGATCCCAGGGCAGTGGTAATGGTTGTCTTCATCTACTGCTTGATCACACATTACATCACATTTTGCTTGCTCCCTTCTTTGAGCAAAAACCGCAGTAAATGGGGACCTAGCCAGAATGCCCTTGTTGGGGTCACTGGAATTCCTTGTCCTCTTCTCCTCTGTTTCGTACATGTCTTCAAAAGACAGGTCTTCACATTTCAAAATGCAGTGGTCGAGGTACTGCTTGCTGTTGTGGACTGACTCTGTGAGTTGCTCTGCACAAAAACATACAGCCATGTGGTAGAAGACCTCAAGGGCCTCTTGCATTGTAGTGCAATTTAACAAGAAAGCAAAGCAGTATGTGGCATACTCCTTTAAGCCTTTGTCCGATGTTTGTCTCCCAAATGATTGTGACACTGCCTTCAGTATGTGCGCAGAGCACAAATGGAGCACAATGAAAGGGGTCTGTTTCCCTGTACCAATCACAATTGAAAATGTTCTGTCGAGATAGCCAGAGATGTCCTCATGGTTGCAGGCCAGAAGAACACTATTGATCAGGGCCCAACTGTAATCGGTTTCCATCTGGGCTACTCTCCTCCCTGTCATTTGACGCATTCTCCTGAAAAACTCCATCAGCCAATGAGATATTGAGGGCACTGTGTGGCTGTTGGTGACAAGTTCTGCCACAGGAAGAGGTGGCTTGTCCTTGCCCGCACCCGGCAGGACCAGGGCATAGTAAAGTACTCTCTTAGACTGGTTCAGGAGCTTCTGCACCACTCCACCTGTGGCATCAAGGTAGAGGCATGTTTCCATAGATTGTTTTAAATGTGCACACAAAATTTGGAGGCCTGCATTTGTGTACAAGTGAGCTGCAAATGGCTCTATCTGCAATAACTGCAAATAACCATTTGAAGAGGCATGCTGACCACTCTCTCTCAAAATTTTTTGTGTGAGCATTAGCTCCAACACATTATCATTGTGAAGCTTTGCCACACTTCGAATCTCAGAGGATATTTTTTTTAAAACATCCTTCGTCAGGCTTCTTGTGATGTTTCCCGCCACAAGTTCTTCAATGGGTGTGTTTTTGAGTAAATCATAACAATTGCTCATACCATTCTGTATGGCCTTTGCTATTTTGCCTCATCTCATTATCTCTAGCCGCTTTATCCTTCTACAGGGTCGCAGGCAAGCTGGAGCCTATCCCAGCTGACTACGGGCGAAAGGCGGGGTACACCCTGGACAAGTCGCCAGGTCATCACAGGGCTGACACATAGACACAGACAACCATTCACACTCACATTCACACCTACGGTCAATTTAGAGCCACCAGTTAACCTAACCTGCATGTCTTTGGACTGTGGGGGAAACCGGAGCACCCGGAGGAAACCCACGCGGACACGGGGAGAACATGCAAACTCCACACAGAAAGGCCCTCGCCAGCCCCGGGGCTCGAACCCAGGACCTTCTTGCTGTGAGGCGACAGCGCTAACCACTACACCACCGTGCCGCCCTATTTTGCCTCGACGAAGATATTTTGCCGGCCTGAATTTTTTCTGGGATCGTAGGTGACTGACTTCCCCAAATCTTGTTACTATTACAGTAACATTTTTTACGTTTGCTTTTGGTGGGTCTTTCATTTCAAAGTGATATATGCAACAATCATCAAATGTGCATCTTGCTGTGGCATGAAGGTATGGCACATTCTTTTTGCGGCTGTCATGTTTTTTCACATTTTGATACTTGAATGCCAACGTGCAAGATGGATTTTGTCTTCTGAATTCGTTATAAAAAACATCTGTCCATGGGGGTTTTAGTTTTCTTTGTCCTTTTTCTGGCTTTATTTTGTTCCAATGTTTTCTTTTTATCGTCAGTCTGAATAGTTTTGGTCCTGCATTGCATGTTCTGTATGCCTCCTCTTCATCTGCTGGTACAGCTGAGCGTGTATGTGAACCACGCTTGTCTGTGTTGTCTTCACTGTCCTGATCATCCTTCTGCCGGTCTTCATCCTCTGTCTCTTCCTCACCTTCTTTTCCTTCAGAACTTTCCCTGTCTTCATCTGCTGGTACAGCTGAGCGTGTATGTGAACCACACCTGTCTGTGTTGTCTTCTCTATCCTGATCATCATTCTGCCGGTCTTCATCCTCTGTCTCTTCCTCACCTTCTTTTCCTTCAGAACTTTCCCTGTCTTCATCTGCTGGTACAGCTGAGCGTGTATGTGAACCACGCTTGTCTGTGTTGTCTTCACTGTCCTGATCTTCATTCTGCCGGTCTTCATCCTCTGTCTCTTCCTCACCTTCTTTTCCTTCAGAACTTTCGCTGTCTTCATCTGCTGGTACAGCTGAGTGTGTATGTGAACCACAATAATCTGCAATACATCCTTACAGCCACGGGGTAAGTTGGCACATGCCATAGAATGTCAATGTAAATGAGTGTGCCAACTTGCCCCAAAATGACTGTGCCAACTTGCCCCGTGCACATCAGTACAGCACTCTTGACAAAAATAATGTTGGCCTGTTAACATCTGACACCACAGAATTCCAGTTTTAATATGAAATTATAGCTAGATCCTCCATCTATCAAATGCAATATTTTTTATTTCCCTATTCCTTAGTACTAGCTTTTTAGAGCTAATTTAGTGGAAGGTGTCAATTTTTAGTTTGGTCATCACAAAATCAAAAAAGCCGACGGGTATCGGCAGGCCAGGCGTGCTGCAGCTCGGGCAGTTGCGGAGGCAAAAACTCGGAACTGGGAGGAGTTCGGGGAGGCCATGGAGAAGGACTATCGGTCGGCCTCGAAGAAATTCTGGCAAACCGTCCGGCGCCTCAGGAGGGGGAAGCAGTACTCTGCCAACACTGTTTACAGTGCGGGTGGGGAGCTGTTGACCTCGACTGGGGACATTGTCGGGCGGTGGAAGGAATACTTTGAGGATCTCCTCAATCCCACCGTCATGTCTTCCACTGAGCAGACTGAGGCTGATGACTCAGAGGTGGACTCGTCCATTACCCAAGCCGAAGTCACTGAGGTGGTTTGCAAGCTCCTCGGTGGCAAGGCACCGGGGGTGGATGAGATCTGCCCTGAGTATCTCAAGTCTCTGGATGTTGTGGGGCTGTCTTGGTTGACACGCCTCTGCAACATCGCGTGGCGGTCGGGGACAGTGCCTCTGGAGTGGCAGACTGGGGTGGTGGTCCCTCTTTTTAAGAAAGGGGACCGGAGAGTGTGCTCCAATTATAGGGGAATCACACTTCTCAGCCTCCCAGGGAAAGTTTACTCCAGGGTACTGGAGAGGAGAATTCGACCAATAGTCGAACCTCGGATCCAGGAGGAACAATGCGGTTTTCGTCCTGGTCGCGGAACACTGGACCAGCTCTATACCCTTCATAGGGTGCTCGAGGGTTCATGGGAGTTTGCCCAACCAGTCCACATGTGCTTTGTGGATCTGGAGAAGGCATTCGACCGTGTCCCCCGTGGTATTCTGTGGGGGTGCTTCGGGAGTATGGGGTTCGGGGCTCTTTGCTAAGGGCTGTCCGGTCCCTGTACGAACGGAGCAGGAGTCTGGTTCGCATTGCCAGCAGTAAGTCAGACCTGTTCCCAGTGCATGTTGGACTCCGTCAGGGCTGCCTTTTGTCACCGGTTCTGTTCATAATTTTTATGGACAGAATTTCTAGGCGCAGCCAGGGGCCGGAAGGAATCCTGTTTGGGAACCACAGGATTTCATCTCTGCTTTTTGCGGATGATGTTGTCCTGTTGGCTTCTTCAAACCAGGACCTTCAGCATGCACTGGGGCGGTTTGCAGTCGAGTGTGAAGCGGCTGGGATGAGAATCAGCACCTCCAAGTCCGAGGCCATGGTTCTCGACCGGAAAAGGGTGGCTTGCCCTCTCCAGGTTGGTGGAGAAGTCCTGCCTCAAGTGGAGGAGTTTAAGTATCTCGGGATCTTGTTCACGAGTGAGGGAAGGATGGAGCGTGAGATCGACAGGCGGATCGGTGCAGCCTCCGCAGTGATGCGGTCGCTTTACCGGTCCGTCGTGGTGAAGAAGGAGCTGAGCCAAAAGGCGAAGCTCTCAATTTACCGGTCGATCTACGTTCCGACTCTCACCTATGGTCATGAGCTTTGGGTAATGACAGAAAGAACAAGATCGCGGATACAAGCGGCTGAAATGAGTTTCCTTCGCAGGGTGGCTGGGCGCTCCCTTAGAGATAGGGTGAGAAGCACAGTCACTCGGGAGGAGCTCGGAGTAGAACCGCTGCTCCTCCACATCGAGAGGAACCAGCTGAGGTGGCTCGGGCATCTTTTTCGGATGCCTCCTGGACGCCTCCCTGGGGAGGTGTTCCAGGCATGTCCCCCCGGGAGGAGGCCCCGGGGAAGACCCAGGACACGCTGGAGGGACTATGTCTCTCAGCTGGCCTGGGAACGCCTCGGTGTTCTTCCCGAGGAGCTGGCCGAGGTGTCTGGGGAAAGGGAAGTTTGGGCTTCCATGCTTAGACTGCTGCCTCCGCGACCCGGTCCCGGATAAGCGGAAGAAGACGAGACGAGACGAGACGAGAAACACAGCGTGATTTTCGAGGCCTTATTTCTGTACCAAAAATAAGCAGCTGTATAATTGTGCCTTTTGTTCTTTATCAACTTTATGAGTGTCCCTCTTTCCTCTTGCTAACCCTAACCGAAGACCCAGGCCTAACGCATGCAGCCTCTCTGCTGCCAGACTGGCATCTATTGGCGGGGATCGACCACAGAGTAGCCTACCTAGAAATCAGATCTATGATTTACAATCTCAAATACTTTGTATGTACGCAGGTTTACAACCTCAAATACTTTGCATGTCTTGTACATGTGAAGATTTGACAATTAAAGCCATTCCATTCCATGAAGTGAAGTGCTGCTCACGCTGTTTGTTGCAAACTCCTTACTAAAAGAAGAGAAACTGAACTTGACAATCTCAAGAGCAACTTGAGATTGTCAAAAAAAAATTTTTTTAAATGTCTTAAATGAGAACATGTCCAGGAAAAAGAGGGCGTCTGCTCACCCTTAATATACAGTTTATTGTTCTCAAAACATCCACTCCAAAATGTTCCAATGTTTCCTTCAAAACAATCATATGTTTTCCCTTTGTGTTCGGCAATGTACTTATATCTGGTTATTTCAGCTGGTGCTGCTTTTGCCTAAATCTGGTGCTGCGCATAGTGAAAGAACGTGCACCTCAACAGTACAATAATGTGTTCCCTCTTTAAAGGAAAACAACACAACATTTCAAATTCATTATTTTCCAGTAGTCTACACATTTTTAAAAGTACATTCATTTGATTTTTTACATTAGTCCGCCATATAATTACCCTGTGGACACGTTTGAGCTTTCCTCTCTCATGGCTGTGACGTCAATGATCAAGATTTGAGCAGGCTATCTGTCCGCCATTGACCTTGTACATTGTAGAAAAAAGAAAAACAAATACAATGTAAAATGTAAATGGCGGACAGATAACCTTCTCAAATTGTCTGTGTAGGCCTACATTGCATTTTGAGATTGTAGGCCTAATATGAAAATGTTTAATATTCTATAGGCTACTTAAAAAAAAAACCTTTTGCAAGATTTTTGCACGCCTCGGAAGATCTTGTTTTCGATCAGTGACTATAGTAATTGGCGGTTTCCTTCAATATGGGCGACCATTTAGACCCTGACAACATTACTGCTTACAACTTCCAGCCACGCTGGTCAGATTCCGCTGGCGCAGGGACGGAGGAGAGCGAAGAGGGGGGCACAGTGGCCAGGCCAGGGGAAGCTGCAAGTATCGCCCCGCCGGCCGATCCAAGCCTTCTAGACACCCAGAGCGTCGCTGAGTGGGACGGCCGAGACGTTGAGACTGTGTGGTGGCAGTTTATAAAAGTAGCAGCTAGTGAGTGGATAAGCTAGAGAGCGGTTTTTTTTCTTTGTCATCTGACTCACAACTACACGGCATCAGTAGGCTACTACTTTGAGACTTTGCCACCGCGCTTGCAACAGTAGCACCAGCCAGCTTCCAGGAATAACACCGCGCTGAATCTCACAGGCACTCAACATTATGTTCAACTAAACCATGCATCACGCCACAAACCAATTTTGTGTTCAATCACACCAGTCTGTGTCCGCTGCCACACAGCCTGCAAATACTCAAGCTTTTGTAGCCTGCGATCATCCTTTGGAAATCTGTGAAAACTTACACCTTTACACTTCAAACATCCATTGTAGTTTTTACAAACTACACACCCCGGCATGATGGCTGCTCACCAGAAACAGAAGCATGCAATTTGGCGGGTTGGAAGCCTGCTCTGAGCTTCTTTATCACTTATCTTAATGGGCTCTAATCATACCAACTGGATCAATGACATCAGAGCATTCTCAGAACCAATAATAATTTAAATATGGCGCTATGCAGCGCACAAAGTTCAAACGCGCCCACGGGGTTATTATATGGCGGACTTATGAAAAAAAATAATGAATACACTTTTTAATGTGTAGACTACTGGAAAATAATGCATTTGAAATTTTGTGGTGCTTTACTTTAAGGTTGCCGCAGGAAATGTTCATCGGTCCAGGGGGCTGAAAAAAGTTTACGAACCACTGCTTTAAAGAACATATTGTAAAAACCACTTTTGGTGCAAGACATGCTAAAATGCAAGAATAAAAGCATTAAAAGGCTTTCCTTTTTTGACATGCATTGTAGTACTACTAGGCCTATAGCATAAGCGAAATTTGAGTTGTTCACCTGTACTGTGTAAGTATGTGTGATTGTGGGGCAGGGGATTGATGTGGGTGGCCTGAGCATGGGCTGTGTGTGAAGGGTAACATGGACTTTGCGTGGGGAGTCTATGGACTATGGGGGGGGCAGCCATAGAGCAGCATTAAGGTGGGGAATGCTGTCGTTGAAATTCTCTGTCCCCATTTTCAACCATGACTGACGAGTTCAGATCAGGCTCTTTATTGTTGACTGGTGCGCCTTAGTGGTCCCATTGTTACATGCTCTAGGGAGGCATGAACAATCAAAAACCAGGGTGGCGACACAAACCCAAAACGCAAGACGACGTACAGTGAAAAAGTGAAATTTATTTACAAAAGTGCTTAACAAAAGGTGATAGAAAAACGGAATGCAAAAGTCCAACAGAGAGGGTGGCAGCCCCAGGAGCCAACCCTCCAACCGAGCCGACAGACGCGCAATGGCAAGGCGAGCGTGCAAAAACCCCAAAGCCCTCTCCTCTCTCTGGCAGGTAGAAGCACAGGTTTATATAGGCCTTCCTCAAGTGGAAACAGGTGAAGGAGAAGGAGCCAATACCAACCGCTACACCTGGGGAGAGAGAGAGAGACACACATGCAAGAGAGAGAAACATGCACACACAGACACAGGAGGCGTAACACGTAACACCCATGTAGCTGAAGCGTTCTGCAAGGTTTGGGGACCCAAAATAGGTTTCCCCATAGAAAAACAATGGTATTTTAATTTGATGAAGATATACATTGAAGAGGAACTAAAATCCAATAATTTGGGGTGTGCCCTATTGCGCCTGTATAGGTGATGCATGCTGCAAAGTTTGGGGTCCCAAGGTCACTTTATGTCAAAGCTATTGAAAAAAAAAAAAAAGTGTTTCCCCATTGAAAAACAATGGTATTTTAAATTGATGGAGATATACATTGAAGAGGAACTAAAATCCAATAATTTGGGGTGTGCCCTATTGCACCTGTATAGATGATGCATGCTGCAAGGTTTGGGGTCCCAAGGTCACTTTATGTCAAAGCTATTGAAAAAAAAAGTGTTTCCCCATTGAAAAACAATGGTATTTCACTGATATCTGAATATCCAACGAATTCACTGATATCTGAATATCCAACGAATATCCAACCTGAAACTAACTTGACCATGCTCCACCCCCCGCCTTTTTTTTTTTGAGTCACCAGACCTACCCACCTCCTGCGTTCCGGGACCTCCCACTTCACAAATTAAGCACTGCCTAAAATCATTACATAACTTATTTAACTAACTATAGGCCTATCATTAATAATAAAACACAGTTCAATCAAGTTTATCAAGCTGACGATTTCATTCCAAATCAGCAAATCCATTGAATTCCTCATCCTCGGTGTCACTTCTGAACAACTCTGCCAACTCCAGCGGCAGACGAAGCGTCGTTTCCTCTTCTTCTGAGGCTGTCGTCAGACTCAGCATCAGCTCCAGTTATTCCGCGGTGAAAAAAAAACAAAACATATATATACGTCGCACCGGAGTATAAGTCGCATGGCCAGCCAAACCATGAAAAAAAGTGTGACTTATAGTCCGAAAAAAACGGTATACATAATTGGTTTCTGCAATTTGGTTCATAATACATTTTATTTATATAAACTTTTTGCTGATTTTCTAGTGTTACATAAAGGGAAGAGGTGAAATCATGTAAACCGACCATAAACACGAGACCTAGTTTGACAATTTATATTTAAAACATTGTGTAGATCGTAATGTACATAAGTATAAAATTTAAAATCTTAAATATCTTGGAAGCCATAGCCAATCAGCTGATTAACTGTCACTTCTAATTCAACACACCAAATTTCATAATAGCCAATTTCATCTCTGAAGCAGACAACTTCTGAAAAATTATTGACCAGTGTAACATGAAAAATAAGTTCAAAGTACAGGTCATTTTCAGTCAAAACTGTAATAACCATATTTAACTTGACAACTTTAAATCATGCAGTGTCTGAGTTAGTGCACCTGAAGGTCTTAAAATGTAACTAAACAAGCAAACATCTTCCCACACTATGAGCAGTGATACGGCTTCTCTCCTGTGTGAATGTGCTGGTGTTGTTGGAGATCATACTGACGAGTAAAACTCTTCCCACACTGTGAGCAGTGATACGGCTTTTCCCGTGTGAATGCGCTGGTGTCGTCGGAGAGCACTCTGACGAGTAAAACTCTTTCCACACTGTGAGCAGTGATACGGCTTCTCTCCTGTGTGAATGTGCTGGTGTCGTCGGAGAGCACTCTGACGAGTAAAACTCTTTCCACACTGTGAGCAGTGATACGGCTTCTCTCCTGTGTGAATGCGCTGGTGTTGTTGGAGAGGACTCTGATGAGTAAAACTCTTCCCACACTGTGAGCAGTGATATGGCTTCTCTCCTGTGTGAATGCGCTGGTGTTGTTGGAGATGACTCTGACGAGTAAAACTCTTCCCACACTGTGAGCAGTGATACGGCTTCTCTCCTGTGTGAATGCGCTGGTGTTGTTGGAGATGACTCTGATGAGTAAAACTCTTTCCACACTGTGAGCAGTGATATGGCTTCTCTCCTGTGTGAATGTGCTGGTGGTGTTGGAGATCACTCTGACGAGTAAAACTCTTCCCACACTGTGAGCAGTGATACGGCTTCTCTCCTGTGTGAATGCGCTGGTGTGTTTGGAGATGACTCTGCTGAGTAAAACTCTTCCCACACTGTGAGCAGTGATACGGCTTCTCTCCTGTGTGAATGCGCTGGTGTCGTTGGAGACTACTCTGACGAGTAAAACTCTTTCCACACTGTGAGCAGTGATACGGCTTTTCCCCAGTGTGAATGCGCTGGTGTGTCTTGAGTGCATTCTGATAACTAAAACTCTTTCCACAATCTGAGCAGTGGTGAATTTCCTTCTGTATATCATTATGGGAAGTATCAGAATGGATATCATCAGTTGATGTCGGTTGACGACTGGAGCATTTGGAGGGGATCTGAAGCTTATATTTAATCTCTCCTGATTCTCGCAGTCTCACGTACTCTTCATAGTGGCATCTCTGGATATGCTTGTCAAGG
Source organism: Neoarius graeffei (assembly GCF_027579695.1). NCBI lineage: Eukaryota > Metazoa > Chordata > Actinopteri > Siluriformes > Ariidae > Neoarius > Neoarius graeffei. The sequence goes on from NC_083587.1 coordinate 7,699,082, forward strand.
TAAATTTGAGATGCATCGGAACGAGGGCATGTAGAGCATGAAAAGACTTGCAGCAGAGCGTTCTTTACTTCTGGAGAAATTAAAGGACAAAAAACAAATTGAACATGAAATGCAACAAGATTGTAAAATATAACAACACTAACCCAATGTAAGGAGTGCTTTTACTGAAAATCAAGATTCTACATGAATTAAGACTGAGACAGAAACAAAAGGTTGGGGACTAAGATATAGCAGCCTCTAGCTTGGAATACTGGGAGATTCAATAAGGTCCTGGAACAGCAGCTATGCACAGCATTGGCCATAGCCCCGTGGGTCTGAGCGACCAAAGGGGAGTTGTTGGTTCCTGTTGGACATCATGTCAAGTCTAGGTAATGGCAAGCCTAGCCTTATTTACATCTCATCCAGGATTGAGAAGGAAACTCAGCTCTCACATTCAAGGTTCTGAAAGATCCAAAAATGGGCCTTATTTATCAAACTGGATATGGATAGATTTATTTGCAAATAGTTTCTAGTACCATTTACACAAGCAAATATGTATTTTCTATCTGGATTTTTTATATGGATTAGGTTGTCAAGTTTAAAAACACATTAATTTCAATGATACACAAATTTCATGAAATTAAGTTTTGTGGGATTTTTGTGAAGGCCAGTTGATTCATATTAAATGTAATTGATGAAAGGAAGCCAACATCCATAAATTAAGATACATAACAATAGTCATTTAATTTAAATGTAGGCGTATTAAAAAAAAAAAAAAAAAAGGGGACACGCTGCATCGGTTCAGATGGCATTCAAGTAGGTCTGCAGCGGTAGGAATTTCCTTACTGCAGTATCTGAAGAATGCCACGGTGTGATTTGTAGTAAAAGCAACCAAACCTCCATGTGTTTAATTGTTTGTTAATTCATCAGACACTATTTGTTCCTTAACATGTTGAAGTTCTTCAGCTGCAAGAGTTTAAAGTGCATATCCTGGACCAATTTATTTATTTATTTTTATATATATGAAAAGTATGTCCCTTTACACACTCATCCAGAAGGGTAATTTTGCCCAAGACCATCTGTCGACAGCAGAAAAAAAATAAAACAACAAAATGCATCTGGAAAAATCCCAAGGGAGTTTGGAGCCAGATTCGTGACGTCACCTGTGGAAGCGCCAGCAGGCTGCGAGAGCTTGCACGGTTTCAGTGCACAGCCTGTGTAGACCAAGCGCTCCCATTTCTCTCTCATTGACCGGTCTTTTGGGAAACGATGAGTACTAATCCCATCATGATTGGTGTTGCTACACCCTCCTACGATACATCTATTAACCATTTTAATAATTACGTGATAACGTTGAAGAAATTTGCAGAAAACCACCAGGTCGTTTTCTCATAAACAAACCAGCGCTGACATAGGATTCAGAGGGAGGCGTTCCGCACGTGACATCACGAAAATCAGTGTTTGCCGGGAAATTCAAATGCCAAGTTTTTCCAAAGGCGGACCGATTCGCCTCAAATGGCTTGATTTCAGCTGAATTTTTCTGGTATTGCGCAAGGTAAAAAAATTTCAGAGAATGCAGAATGTTATAGATATTTGACCAAAGTTTAATATAAAATAGGAGAATTACACTGATCTTGCTCCTGAATTTACCCGTGATATGCACTTTAAGGAGCTAAAATTTAACATAATTAAAAAGATAAGTTCTCCATGGTATGACTCTTGTGGAATTATTGAATTCCATAAAAATACTAAAATTGTTATTGCTTGTTAAATTCCTTGATAATATAACCATTACATATGCTCCTGAAATAAAGCAAATATGTTGCAATTGATTTTTATAATGGTTGATGGGTTTGACTGACATCTGCATTATCCAATTAACAACTTTGCTTGGTTCAGACACACTGTGTGTTCAACTAACTTCTTTCCAGCCAGCTGGTTATATTGCACTGAAGGTATTATAATGATGCCCCCCAGTGTTTCTGTAATATGGGGAGGTCTGACATTATCCTATATTATGTGTTTGCTGTGACAGGGCATTCCCCCCCCGATTTCTCCCCAATTTTCTCCCTAATTTAGCCATGGCCAATTCCCACCCATCAGACTCCTCTCCAGTATCACATAACAGCTACCAACCAGGGAGGGCTATCATGTGCCTCCTCCAAGACAAGAAACACCAGTTGACCACGTTTTACTCATACAATGTCAGGGGGCTGCAAAGCACACTCGGACGAAAGCCCAATCCACTTACTTCCTATTAAATGTGCTCTCACACACCCATGACTGGCCAGTGTAACTGACAGGGCAGAGAAGAGAGAGCATGCCATCTCTCCCTCCCAGAGAGCCCAGACAATTTTGCTCTCTTGAGCTCCCAACCACAGATGATTGTGGCGTCATCAGGACTTGAAAGTGGCAATATCTGGATGATGGGGAGGATGACGGGGACAACACTTTTCTGCTGTGCAACTCGGGATCCACAGGGCATGCATTTTACGCTACTTCTGGTTAAACTGGGCATGATGAATAAAACTACAACAATATCTTGTGGTTTACTATATACAGTGGTGCTTGAAAGTTTGTGAACCTTTTAGAATTTTCTATATTTCTGCATAAATATGACCTAAAACATCAGATTTTCACACAAGTCCTAAAAGTAGATAAAGAGAACCCAGTTAAACAAATGAGAACAATATTATACTTGGTCATTTATTTATTGAGGAAAGTGATCCAATATTACACATCTGTGAGTGGCAAAAGTATGTGAACCTCTAGGATTAGCAGTTAATTTGAAGGTGAAATTAGAGTCAGGTGTTTTCAATCAATGGGATGACAAATCAGGTGAGTGGGCACCCTGTTTTATTTAAAAAACAGGGATATATTAAAGTCTGACCTTCACAACACGTTTGTGGAAGTGTATCGTGGCATGAACAAAGGAGATTTCTGAGGACCTCAGAAAAAGCGTTGTTGATGCTCATCAGGCTGGAAAAAGTGACAAAACCATCTCTAAAGAGTTTGGACTCCACCAATCCACAGTCAGACAGATTGTGTACAAGTAGAGGAAATTCAAGACCGTTGTTACCCTCCCCAGGAGTGGTCAACCAACAGAGATCACTCCAAGAGCAAGGCGTGTAATAGTCGGTGAAGTCACAAAGGACCCCAGAGTAACTTCTAAGCAACTGAAGGCCTCTCTCACATCGGCTAATGTTACTGTTCATGAGTCCACCATCAGGAGAACACTGAACAACAATGGTGTGCATGGTAGGGCTGCAAGGAGAAAGCCACTGCCCTCCAAAAAGAACATTGCTGCTCGTCTGCAGTTTGCTAAAGATCATGTGGACAAGCCAGAAAGCTATTGGAAAAATGTTTTGTGGATGGATGAGACCAAAATAGAACTTTTTGGTTTAAATGAGAAGTGTTATGTTTGGAGAAAGGGGGCAGCACGGTGGTGTAGTGGTTAGCGCTGTCGCCTCACAGCAAGAAGGTCCGGGTTCGAGCTTCGTGGCCGGCGAGGGCCTTTCTGTGTGGAGTTTGCATGTTCTCCCCGTGGGTTTCCTCCGGGTGCTCCGGTTTCCCCCACAGTCCAAAGACATGCAGGTTAGGTTAACTGGTGGCTCTAAATTGACCGTAGGTGTGAATGTGAGTGTGAATGGTTGTCTATGTGTCAGCCCTGTGATGACCTGGCGACTTGTCCAGGGTGTACCCCGCCTCTCGCCCGTAGTCAGCTGGGATAGGCTCCAGCTTGCCTGCGACCCTGTAGAACAGGATAAAGCGGCTACGGATAATGAGATGAGATGTTTGGAGAAAGGAAAACACTGCATTCCAGCATAAGAACCTTATCCCATCTGTGAAACATGGTGGTGGTACTATCATGGTTTGGGCCTGTTTTGATGCATCTGGGCCAGGACAGCTTGCCATCATTAATGGAACAATGAATTCTGAATTATACCAGTGAATTCTAAAGGAAAATGTCAGGACATCTGTCCATGAACTGAATCTCAAGAGAAGGTGAGTCATGCAGCAAGACAACGACCCTAAGCACACAAGTTGTTCTACCAAAGAATGGTTAAAGAAGAATAAAGTTAATGTTTTGGAATGGCCAAGTCAAAGTCCTGACCTTAATCCAATCAAAATGTTGTGGAAGGACCTGAAGCGAGCAGTTCATGTGAGGAAACCCACCAACATCCCATAGTTGAAGCTGTTCTGTATGGAGGAATGGGCTAAAATTCCTCCAAGCCAGTGTGCAGGACTGATCAACAGTTACCGGAAATGTTTAGTTGCAGTTATTGCTGCACAAGGGGGTCACACCAGATACTGAAAGCAAAGGTTCACATACTTTTGCCACTCACAGATATGTAATATTGGATCATTTTCCTCAATAAATAAATGACCAAGCATAATATTTTTGTCTCATTTGTTAGACTGGGTTCTCTTTATCTACTTTTAGGACTTGGGTGAAAATCTGATGATGTTTTAGGTCATATTTATGCAGAAATATAGAAAATTCTAAAGGGTTCACAAACTTTCAAGCACCACTGTAGTCAGTTTTGCAATAGCAAGATATGCAGTGGGCAGACTTCACATGTCTCAAAGGAAGCTGACAGACTTCACCCTCCCTGGTTGGTCACGGTCATATGATCGAGAAGACCTACCTGGTTGGTGGAACAGGCCAAAATGAGTTCTCTGGGGAATGCTCTAGTTATTGAAGACTGCATTGTACAACAGCTTTCATCCCAGAAACACTGGTAGGCTCAGAAACGTCACGAAATGATGCAGAAAATAACCTCTATAACCTCTTAGACAAAAGTAACACCTTGCTGTCTGGTTGTTCCTGTAGGTGCAGGACTGAGTTCTTTGGTGTACTCCTCTTCATGCCACACCAAGAGCTCCTGTCCTGGGTTAATGGATCGACAGCAACGATACAGAATTCCCCCTTGATACTCAAATGCCACAAGATTCTGTTCTTCTTCATTCCGAGCACAATTCACATACCTAAAAGAGTGAGGCAACGTTTCAGAAAAAGGTAAAAAATCAGATCAGAGTTACAGACTTGGAGAAAGCATGGTGGAGATATCAATGACATGAAGATAAAGTTCTTCCAACAAATGAGGAGCTGTAAAATCACATCACTAAAATGACCCAACAAGCTGGTGTACTGCTCACCTCATCCAATTCACATGCGTCTCTCTTTTGGCATCGATGTATTCTTCACACTGCATGCTACTGTATACCTGTAGAAAAATACCACATTTATTTACTTTTTTTTTTTTTTTTTACACGAAATCAATACAGTGGGGCAAAAAAGTATTCAGTCAGCCACCAATTGTGCAAGTTCTCCCACTTAAAAAGATGTGGCACCTGTTTGAACTTGTTATCAGTATAAAAGACACCTGTCCACAACCTCAAACAGTCACACTCCAAACTCCACTATGGCCAAGACCAAAGAGCTGTCAAAGGACACCAGAAACAAAATTGTAGACCTGCACCAGGCTGGGAAGACTGAATCTGCAATAGGTAAGCAGCTTGGTGTGAAGAAATCAACTGTGGGAGCAATTATTAGAAAATGGAAGACATACAAGACCACTGATGATCTCCCTCGATCTGGGGCTCCACACAAGATCTCACCCCGTGGGGTCAAAATGATCACAAGAACAGTGAGCAAAAATCCCAGAACCACACAGGGGGACCTAGTGAATGACCTGCAGAGAGCTGGGACCAAAGTAACAAAGGCTACCATCAGTAACACACTACGCCACCAGGGACTCAAATCCTGCAGTGCCAGACGTGTCCCCCTGCTTAAGCCAGTACATGTCCAGGCCTGTCTGAAGTTTGCTAGAGAGCATTTGGATGATCCAGAAGAGGATTGGGAGAATGTCATATGGTCAGATGAAACCAAAATAGAACTTTCTGGTAAAAACTCAACTTGTCATGTTTGGAGGAGAAAGAATGCTGAGTTGCATCCAAAGAACACCATACCTACTGTGAAGCATGGGGGTGGAAACATCATGCTTTGGGGCTGTTTTTCTGCAAAGGGACCAGGACGACTGATCCGTGTCAAGGAAAGAATGAATGGGGCCATGTATCGTGAGATTTTGAGTGAAAACCTCCTTCCATCAGCAAGGGCATTGAAGATGAAACGTGGCTGGGTCTTTCAGCATGATAATGATCCCAAACACACTGACTGGGCAACGAAGGAGTGGCTTCGTAAGAAGCATTTCAAGGTCCTGGAGTGGCCTAGCCAGTCTCCAGATCTCAACCCCATAGAAAATCTTTGGAGGGAGTTGAAAGTTCGTGTTGCCCAGCGACAGCCCCAAAACATCACTGCTCTAGAGGAGATCTGCATGGAGGAATGGGCCAAAATACCAGCAACAGTGTGTGAAAACCTTGTGAAGACTTCCAGAAAACGTTTGACCTCTGTCATTGCCAACAAAGGGTATATAACAAAGTATTGAGATGAACTTTTGTTATTGACCAAATACTTATTTTCCACCATAATTTGCAAATAAATTCTTTAAAAATCAGAATGTGATTTTCTGGATTTTTTTTCTTCTCATTTTGTCTCTCATAGTTGAGGTATACCTATGATGAAAATTACAGGCCTCTCATCTTTTTAAGTGGGAGAACTTGCACAATTGGTGACTGACAAATACTTTTTTGCCCCACTGTATATGGCTTTAAATGAGGTTTACACAAACAAGAACAATGGCTCATGCCAATATTATTAAGCCTCATGAAGGCTGAATTAAAGGTTTTTGACTGTATCGTAAGATTCACAAAACAGCTGACAAGCTCAGAGATGAATTTAGTAACTATAGGAAAATGCAGGCAAGGCTTTATCAGAATTTAGGCAAAGGAAAGGTTTCTCATTAAAGGCTTTACTTCTGACATGGCAAAGCTGTGCTGTGAATCAGACCTCTCTGATAAATATCTACCTGTCCCTTGTGTTTTGGTCTCGAAACAGACAGCTACAAAAATACACAACTTTAAGTCAGTTCTGTCTCTAAATGGGTTTTATATAAAATATTTTTTATCTGTACAAGTAATATTTATTTGGGCGCCAATGTTGTTTTAGTTCAGTGTAGCAGTGTTCATCTTTAATTTAAATGATTTTAAATTTACTTTTAGTCTTGTGTCCTGAAAATAGTAGTTACATTTTAGTCTTTTTTTGGGGGTCAAGATTTCATCAATGGAACTCAATTTTAATTTTAGTCTAATTCTATCAATGTTTTAATCATAATTTCCTCAGATAGTTGCATGGTACTTGTAAAATATGCCCTGCAGTTTTAAGAGGGCCTGTTGCAGCAGGGGTTTAGCCGGATTCCCCCCCCAGCATATGGCTGGTTTTGTCACTATGCAGAAGTTACAGTACTCTGCGTAAATGAGTACACCCCCTTTGAAAAGTAACACTTTAAACAATCTCAGTGAACACAACCAATTTCCAAAATGTTGACAATTTTAATATAACATCTGTTTAACTTATAACGTGAAAGTAAGGTTAATAATATAATATAACTTAGATTACACGTTTTTTTCAGTTTTACTCAAATTAGGGTGGTGCAAAAATGAGTACACCCCACAACAAAAACTACTACATCTAGTACTTTGTATGGCCTCCATGATTTTTAATGACAACAACAAGTCTTCTAGGCATGGAATGAACAAGTTGGCGATATTTTGCAACATCAATCTTTTTCCATTCTTCAACAATGACCTCTTTTAGTGACTGGATGCTGGATGGAGAGTGATGCTCAACTTGTCTCTTCAGAATTCCCCAAAGAAAATAATTTCTTTACACCACAAAGGTGAAGGCTACAAGATGATCAGCAAAGCTTTACTGATCAGTCAGAATACTGTAGAAAAAGTGGTACAAAAATTTAAGAAAGATGGAACTGCAACCATCTCACAGAGACATCCAGGTCGTCCACAGAAGTTAGCACCTTGACAGGAGCGTCTTCTGATGAGAAGGGTTGAAGAAAATTGGCATGCAAGTTCACTGCAGTTACCTAAAGAAGTAGAAAGCCAAATTGGGGTGACTATTTCCAGTGACACAATACGGCGTACACTGCAGAGGAATGGCATGCATGGATGCCGTCCACGAAAGAAGCCTCTCCTAAAGCCCAGGCACAAAAAAGCCCGCCTAGAGTTTGCCAGGGCCCATGCTGACAAAGATGAAGACTACTGGGACTTGTCACGGCTTGGCTCAAACCATGACAAAGAGGAGGACACAAGGGTAAAGTTCAAATAATAATTTATTATAATAACAAAATACAAGAAAAATCAACAAAGTGGAATGCGTGAACAATGAGCTCGTGCATGTTACATACAAAAAAAAGAAAAACAAAAGGAAAGAAAACAAAAGAAGCTCCCACAGGAAACGGGGAAAAAGTGGTTTTAAGGACGTGGCGACACCGGGCCCAGGTGTCGCCAATTCCCGGGATGGTCTGCAGCCACGCCTACAAGGAACACATACACACACAAAGCAAAACAAACACAGACAAGGCCAGCAGACCATCACACCCCCTCCCACAAAAGCAGGCTCCCAAAATGGAGTCCCGCCCACCAGTCAGGGCTAACAAATAAACAGCCATCCCAACAAAATTAAACATAATAGAAATTAATTTGAACATTTGGACACATTAGACCAGCTACTATACAATTATCTAACCCTCTTAATAAATTCACAAACCATAACCTGGAGATGTTAACGTCTGTCCCACAGCTCAACACACCCAACCTCTCCCCAACTCGGCAACCGGTGCACCTAGGAAGCACATTTAAGAGTACAGGAAGGGGCAAAAGGCAAAGAGCTGTGAGAACAGAGAAGTCCACCACGCCTAGGGGGCCCTAGACAATGCGTCTGCCACCACGTTGTCTGTCCCCTTGATGTGGCGGATATCCAGGCAATAAGACTGCAGGAAGAGAGACCATCTGATTAGTCTCTGATTCGGACAATGTAAAGAACTAAGAAATGTAAGTGAATTATGATCTGTAAAAACCAATACAGGAGTACTACCACCAACATACACATCAAAATGTTTCAAAGCAAGAACCAATGCCAAAGTCTCCTTCTCCACAACAGAATAATTCCGCTGATACGCATTAAACTTTCTTGAGAAGAAGCTAACAGGCTTGTCTATGCCACGCTCATCCTCCTGAACCAGAACAGCCCCTGCACCCACAAGACTTGCATCGACAAAGAGCTTAAAGGGACAATCAAAACGTGGTGCTGCCAAAACTGGTGCATCACAAAGGAGCCTCTTCACCTGTTGGAAAGCCACATGCCAAGCAGGAGACCAGACAAACTTTTCCTTCTCCCTCAAAAGATTAGTAAGAGGGGCCACAACCGTAGAAAAGTTCTTACAAAAACTCCTATAATAGCCCACAAGACCAAGGAACCGCATCAACTCCTTTTTAGTTGCTGGTACAGGAAACTGCTCAACAGCCCGGACTTTTGCATCAACGGGACGAACCTGTCCCTGCCCCACCACCCGGCCAAGGTAGGTCACAGTCGCCCTCGCAAACTCACACTTTGCGAGGTTGACTGTGAGCCTTGCCTCCGCCAAACGAGTGAAAAGTTCCCGCATCCGCTGCATATGAACATCCCAAGTATCTGAAAAACACACTACATCATCTAAATACACCGCACAGCCTTCCATATCACCGACAACGCGATTCATAAGACGCTGAAATGTTGCTGGAGCATTTCAAAGCCCAAATGGCATAACTGAATAGGAATACAATCCCTTAGGTGTTATAAAGGAAGCAATCTCCTGAGCACGGTCTGACAAAGGTACTTGCCAGTAACCTTTTAACAAATCAAGTTTACTGACAAACTTCGCAGAGCCCACCTGATCTACACAATCTTCCATTCTCGGAAGAGGAAACAGATCAGGTTTGGTGACGGCATTGACTTTGCGAAAGTCTGTACAAAAGCGTAACGTGCCATCTGCCTTTGAAACCAGCAAACAAGGAGACGCCCAACTAGAGGAACTAGGTTCGGCTATACCATTCTCAAGCATATATGCAATTTCACTGTCTAGACATTTCAGTTTCTCTGCATTTGCCCGATAAAACCTTTGTTTTATTGGCTTAGCATCTCAAACCTCAATGTCATGTTCAATCAGATGTGTACGACCAGGTGTATCAGAGAACAAACAAGGGAAGCTACATATCAGATCTATTAGCTCAGCAGAACAGGATGTGGGCAAGTATGCCAGCAACTCTTCAAGATTAGCAAGGACCTCAGAGTTTTTCAAACGGCCAAGCAAGAGCGCCTGATCAGGCGCAATAACTTCATCCTCCTGTTGATCACAATAATTGGTGACCCAGTTAGCAGGTCCAGCTACACAAGCTGCTTGCAGAACACTTACTTTGGAACCACAGGATGACGGACGGGCGTAATAAGGTTTTAATAAGTTAACATGGCAGAGCTGTGTGCTCTTCCTACGCTCCGGGGTAGCGATTAAGTAATTCTGCTCCGTGACCTGTTTCACCACAGAGTACGGCCCTGAAAACTTGGCTTGGAATGGAGACTGAAGCAGGGGGAACAAAGCCAACACCTGATCTCCAGGGACAAACACCCTACGCTCAGTATTTCGGTCATACCATGACTTCATTTTTTGTTGCGCTGTACCCAACTTCTCTTTCGCCAACATACCCGCTAAATAAAGACGATACCTAAACCCGTTCACATATGCAATTAAATTAGTTGAAGGAGTCTCCTCCCGCCAGGCATCTGCCAGGACCGCTAATGGACCCCGCACCGAATGAGCGAACACAAGGTCATTTGGGCTAAACCCTAAGTTTTCTTGCGTCACCTCCCAGTCTCGACCCAACTCTGTACAATAAGCCCGAAGGAGAGACTTAAGTGTTTGGTGAAATCGCTCCAATGCCCCTTGACTTTGAGCATGGTACGCTGAAGCCTTGTTATGCTGAATACGGAGTTGCTTTAAAACCTGAGCAAATACACGAGATAAGAAGTTCGACCCTTGATCAGATTGAATAATTTTGGGAATACCAAAAATTGAAATAAACTGTGACAGAGCACGAACTACTGATCTGGTTGTAATCGATCACAGTGGGTAAGCTGCCGGATACCGAGTGCTCTGACACATGACTGTTAACAAGTAGTTCGAACCAGACTTAGAGCGCGGTAGCGGCCCCACACAATCAATTATTAAATGCTCAAACGGCTGACTAATTGCAGGAATGGAATATAATGGTGCCGGCTTTAGACGCTGATTTGGCTTATCGGTTAGTTGGCATATGTGACAAGTCTTAATGTAGGCCGAGACGTCCCTTTTCATGCAAGGCCAAAAGAAATGTCTCAACAATCGATTATAAGTCTTCTTAACGCCAGCATGTCCTGATCCATCATGAGCAACTTTCAACACAGACTGACGCAACTTAGTGGGTAAGACAACTTGAAAAACAGGGTCCCCAACAAACAAACCTGTGTGCCAAGTCCATTTTCTCACCAATAGTGAATCTTGAAGAAAATATCCACAAACACTGTCCCGCATTTCACTTTCAGGTTGGACCAACTCATACAACCCAGCCAGCGAAGAGTCAGCTTGCTGCTCAGCAACCAACTCACTACGAGACACAGACACAGGGAAATAAGACAGAGGCAGTGAAAATTTCTCCAACAACTTGCTCTCACCAGACTGAAGTGTCGGCTCAGACTCTGCCCGCATCATAGCACGCGTTACTGCACAAGCAGGAAAAGTCTCAGGAAAATTTTGTGCACACTCATCGAGTCCAGCTCTCAGCTGTGGCACAGGATCTACCACCAAAGCAGGAGAAACATCAGACCACAGTTGAGCACCTACCAAGCCATTGCCAAGAATCACAGAGATCTCTTCAATTGGCAATGCAGGACAAACAGCAAGTGCAGCCTCACCCTGAAACAAGTCACAATCAAGCATTACTTTGTGTAGTGGCACATGCATAACATTTAAACTCATTCCCTGAACTGGCACTGAACTGCCCAGTTCAGAATTTTCAGACAGAGGCAACACGTCAGCTTTAATAAAAGAGTCAAATGCCCCTGTGTCTCTCAAGATTTTAACAGGCACTTTTACATCACTGCCAACCATAGACACAAACCCCGTTCTAATGAATGGCAGATAAGAATCAAGTGCATTAACAGAGTGTATTAACTGTGGCTCACCATCAACCATATGGCTATCAACAGCAACAGGTTTATTAGAACATCCAGGTGCAGCCAGGCCTGCACCCTTAGGGCGCGAACCTGGAGGTGGCTTAGTATTACCAGACTTGAGCATGTAGCAATCAGCTTTCCAGTGGCCACGTTTATGACAAAAATTACAAATCTTATATGCATTACCAGAACCACTAGGCCCACTAGTAGGCAGAGGAAATCTCTTTGAACGATTAAATAATTCAGCAGGTGTACTACCACTACTGGCCTAAAAACGACGATCAGATGGAATGTTTTGATGGATTAACACAATCATCAGCTAAAGCACCTGCTTCAGCTGCAGTACGAGCCTTGTATTCACATACATAAGTGGCAACATGATGAGGAACAGAATTTTTAAACTGTTCTAACACAATTAGGTCACATAGACCATCAAAATCGGACACTTCGACAGAAGAACACCAGCGGTTAAAATAAGTTGTTAAATCCCGTGCAAACTCTAATTGGCTCTGTCTTGGCCCCCTTTTCCACAATCTAAATTTTTGCCTATAATGCTCTGGAACACGCTCATAGGCTTTCAGTACAGCTAATTTTACCTTATCATAGTCTTGACTATCACCAAGCGACAAGGCTGAAAACGCCTCTTGCGCCTTACCAGTAATCACACACTGAAGCAATAATGCGCGAGCGGAATTGGGCCAGCTTTGCGCATCAGCTAAACGTTCAAACAAAATAAAAAATGTATCAGGATCGCTCTCGGAGAATTTAGGCACTAAACGCAAATTACCCCGCACGTCAAAACCCAGTGTATCAGATTGATCGACGCTAGAATGTAAGCCAGAGTTTAACCGAGGCGCAGGTGTAATTTTGCCCTCCCTGATAACTTGGAGCTTATGTTCTAAATCTAAACGCGTCTGTTCAGTCTCCTGACGCAATTTTTCAACTGCTAGATCTTTCTCGAACTCCGCCTCAATCTTATACTTCTCATGCTGAATTTGTAACAGTAACAACTCTTTCCGCTGATCAAAACTCAAGCCTTCCATTGATATAGCCAACGGAGACGTAATTGAAACTGGTTCCCGCTCAATTAGCACACCTGTAGCGACTAAGTTACTCTTCACAATTGCCTTAACCTTATCCTTCGCAAATTGACCATTTACCTCCAGCTGATAATGCTCTGCTAACTTAAGCAGCTGATCCTTCGTACACTGGTCTAATATCTCCTCCGACGGAGAAGCAATAAAATCTTTAACTTCCACCGTCGGCATTATACCGCAGTGCGCAACGTTGAACAAAACAAACAAAATTAAGTGTCTGACTCCATGCACAAGCCCACCAAACTGAAAGCCAAACAAAAACAATGCCTGTCCCGCTACCTACAAAGCCCCACAACCTACTTAAGCTGCGGCCTAGCTCTTCATGTAGCTACTGGTGGTGGGTAATTAAGTGCCAAAGCCCAGTAGGGAGAAAAAGCAACCAGAAACTGGCGACTCCTCTCACACTATGGAAACACTCCCGAGACAATTGCTCTAACCGCTTTCACTACAACACTACAGAAACCCCCCCCGACGAAGTCCAAAGGGACAACGCCGCTCCACCTAACAAGGGACATTCATCGCTCATTTAACTCGAACCAGTGCAACAAGTCAAACACTTACCTTATTAAGCGTTGCGCACCGAGGCAGAGCTTCCAAACTTTACCTCAAACAAAACTGCGCCTCCTCAAACAATAGAGACTTCCCGTTTCATTAGCTCTACAGCTGTAACCTGAGCTAAACATAAGGGAATACCCACTACGAAGTGACGTACCTAATGACGACATGCCATTCACAAAATTAACCCGCAACGCTTGCAGACCAAAAAAATTGCATCAAACAATTTAAGAAAAAACAAACGGGTTCTAAATTCGACGAGCCCCCATTTGTCACAGCTTGGCTCAAACCATGACAAAGAGGAGGACACAGGGGTAAAGTTCAAATAATAATTAATTTATTATAATAACAAAATACAAGAAAAATCAACAAAGTGGAATGTGTGAACAATGAGCTCGTGCATGTTACATACAAAAAAAAAGAAGCTCCCACAGGAAACGGGGAAAAAGTGGTTTTAAGGACGTGGCGACACCGGGCCCAGGTGTCTTTCCCGGGATGGTCTGCAGCCACGCCTACAAGGAACACACATACACACACAAAGCAAAACAAACACAGACAAGGCCAGCAGACCATCACAGACTCTATACTCTGGAATGATGAGACCAAGATAAATGTTTTTGGAACTGATGGCTTCAAAACTGTATGGCGTCGCAAAGGTGAGGAATACAAAGAAAAATGCATGGTGCCTACAATGAAATATGGTGGTGGCAGTGTCCTTATGTGGGGCTGCATGAGTGCTGCTGGTGTCAGGGAGCTGCATTTCATTGATGGCATCATGAATTCACAGATGTATTGCTCTATACTGAAAGAGAAGATGCTACCAACACTCTGTGCCCTTGGTCGTCGTGCACTTTTCCAACATGACAAATGATCCTAAACACACATCTAAGGCCACTGTTGGATTTCTGAAGAAGAACAGGGTGAAAGTGATTCAGTGGCCAAGTATGTCTCCTGATCTGAACTCAATCGAACACCTATGGAGAATTCTGAAGAGACAAGTTGAGCATCACTCTCCATCCAGCATCCAGTCACTAAAAGAGGTCATTGTTGAAGAATGGAAAAAGATTGATGTTGCAAAATGTCACCAACTTGTTCATTCCATGCCTAGAAGACTTGGTGTTGTCATTAAAATCATGGAGGCCATACAAAGTACTAGATGTAGTAGTTTTTGTTGTTGGGTGTACTCATTTTTGCACCTCCCTAATTTGAGTAAAACTGTAATCCAAGTTATATTATTAACCTTACTTTCACGTTATAAGTTACAGATGTTATTTTAAACTTTGTCTTGTCAACATTTTGGAAATTGTGTTCATTGAGATATTGTTTAAAATGTTACTTTTCAAAGGGGGTGTACTCATTTACGCTGAGCACTGTATGTGGAGTTAGCCACGACTGTAATGGTGATGAGCGCTATTTTCATATGATGACGTTACTTTGTTCAGACCAATGCTGTGTGTGTGTCCTGACCCATATACCCGTTAGAATCCAGGAGCATTATGAAAGCCATGCGAGCAGGGAAGTGAGAGAGTCTAGCAAACCGGATTCACTCCCACGTCCCTACTACGGTCAGGAACGTGAAAATGAGGGAAGGCAACATACTGGAATGGATTATGCTAAGGATATTTCCCCTAGCTGTAAAAATTCCCTTGAGAAGTAAGCTAGGATGACTGTCTGAACAGAACCAGCTATCTTGGGTCACGTTTATTCATCAGGGCATAATGAACAGAGATTTTGTTTTGCCATGCTTTTACCGGCCCTCTCCGTGGGCCTGTCATTTCAGGTTCACATGACAGCATACATGTTCTCACCGGTCAATCACAACCAAGTTAGCTAATGCACATTAACATTCTACACTAATGCAAAAGCAGTGTGCAGCAGTGAAACAAAAGCCATGGAAAGGTAAAAAATTAAAGGGGGAGCCAAAAAAACAAACAAACTAGGCATTAGAGGCATAGGCTTCCAAATGTTTAAAAAAATAAATAAATCTACAAACTGTTTGGGCATCAGCACCCTGAATTGGCCTGCAATGCCATTTTCCAGGACCAGAATGAAGAGCTTAAAATGGACATTAAAACATAGCTATAGACCAGGCTGTTGCCTCTCGCGGTTACCAGAGGACTAGCTCCCCTGTAACCCTAGCTATATAGGCGAGAGGCCGAGGGCTATGGAAACGAAGGACAGCGCCGCCCAATGTGCCTGACTGCATGGAGCGGGAAGGACTTTAGAGATGGGCTAGGCTGCATGTTCATTTAAAACTGCTGTAACTTGCCCAACCATAACTGACTATCATATGTACCAGAGATTTCCAAGCTTGTTGGGGCTGAAGCACATCAAAAGGTCAAATCAGAATGTCAAGGCACACCAAATTAAAAGTTGGCTATTGATTATGAAGAATGTCACACACATTATGATGGGCTAGAACAGGGGTGTCAAACTCATTTTCACCGAGGGCCACATCAGCATAATGGCAGTCCTCAAAGGGCCAGATGTAACTTAATGTTAAATAACTGAATGTATCACTTATTCAAGTGACAAACATAACAGCTGCATCTGTTATAACAAATACTTTTAATTTGTCAGCTCATGAAACCTGCATAAGTCAATAAATCATGATACAAACTATCCAAGTGAATAAAGAAAAATACCGAAATTAAGCCCATTAAAATAATCTTTATTACTGTAAAATCAACAATTGTGAGCTGCTAAGACCAAGTATGAAAGATGAAGCATTTAAAAAAAAGGCTGAACGCAGCCTTGCATCCAACATCCAAAAATAAGGTTGATTCAGTTAACTGTAACTATATTGGCCAAGTTTTTTTTTTTTGTTGTTTTTTGAAGAGATGCTGTCAGTTCTTCTTGAACACACTGGTGGATCCCCCCTCTGCCATTCATTGATCATGTTCTAAAAATAAACACAAAACAAAATGCAAGCACAATCATTAAATTGCACATTGAATTTAACTATTCTTCTTCTTGGTTGAATAGAATTTTATTATATTCTAATTAAGTTTTAAAAATCAGGCTTACCGGTGTTTTTTCTGACCAGATGTCTGACACCGTTTTCCCTCTACCAGTGCGTCAATGTCTGGTTTTATGTCCTGTGCTGAGGCAATCCGTAGAACAGCATGAAGGTTGTCATCAGTAAGGCGTGATCTGTGCTTGTTTTTGTTCAGATTCATTATGGAAAACATCTGTTCACACAGATAAGTGCTCCCGAACATAGACAGAATGCGGGCAGCATGACGTCGAAGCTGTGGCATTGAGTCAGGGGGCAGTAGACGGTAGAAGTCTTGGATTGCAGCATCCCGGAACTTTGCTCTCAGGCCACTGTCGGTTTGAAGCTCAATTAGCTCCATTTGGAGGTTTTCAGGTGCAGTGCCGACTTCGGTAGTGAAAGGATTGGCAAAAATGTCAAAGCCAGACTGCTGCGCTCTGAAATCAGAGAAGCGCTGATCAAACTCAGTCCGTAATCGGCTCAGTTTGGTGGCCAACTGAGCAAATGAAAAGGTCTCGGGAAATGACGCCGACATGCTCTGACAAACAGGAAAGTGGGCAAGATTGTCCTGTTTCACTTGGCAGATCCAAAGGTCCAATTTACACTGAAAAGCCTTGATCGTGTCGGACATCTGCGTGATGACTTGTTTGCGTCCCTGCAGCTTCCGATTCAGTTGGGCGAGATGCTCGGTTATGTCACACAACACAGCAAAATCGCACAGCCACTTTGGATCTGATAGTTCGGACAAGGGTCTTCCTTTTTTCTGCATAAAAAGAGCGATCTCTTCCCTAAGCTCAAAAAAATTGCTGGAGGACTTTGCTCCTACTCAGCCACCGCACTTCTGTATGGTAGGGCACATCCCCGTGCTCCGAGCCCATCTCCTGCAAAAACAGCTGGAACTGTCGATGATTCAGACCTCACGCCCGAATGAAGTTCACTGCTTTCGTGACTGTGGTCACAATGTCAGTCATTCCCATCACCTTCCCACATAAAGCTTCCTGATGGATGATGCAATGATACGTTATCAGAGGCGTGCGACAGTTCATTTTTTCCCTCTTCTCATTCATCAGTCCCACCAGGCCCGCTTTTGCCCCACACATTGCCGGTGCACCGTCTGTAGTTAACCCCACCAAGTCTTCCCAGGGCAGTGCATTTTGTAGAGTTTTGGCTTATTTGAGTCAGAAAAGCTGCTAACACATCCGGTGTCATGTATTCGTCATTCAAAACACAAGTGCATGCTCTAACCAGAGTTCAAAATAGGTTTATTTTTGGCTAAAATGAAATTATTCTGCATGTTCTCTATTCAATATTTTAAATTTTCTAAAAATAAATAAATAAATAAATCAGTTGAACACAGGTAACCACTTCTGCTTCATTTCTTTGAGGACTGAAGTGTATGCTCTAGTCATTTTTTAACCATTTATGAACTGTGAAACTCCTTAACCATGCTTTGCGGGTGTGGCCTTTTTGCTGTGGCATCACCATTCATATCGATACAACCAGTGTGTTTATGCTTAAATTACTAAAGCACGAAATTGTTTTGTACAAGTTCTTCATAGATCTAAAACTCTTAATTTTGCTCTCAAAGTGCACCAGTTTGATACATTTAACTTTAAAATAAACAAAATTATCTCACAGGGGAGCCTGACCCCAGAGCGAGGGCCACTGACCCTAATTTCACAAAATCCTGAGGGAAACACTATTATTGTCTTTTTTTTTTTTTAATAACTACTGCCAGTGGAAAAGCTACCTGTTCTTTTGCAAGTTAGGGTAGCTGTGAAAGAAATCTCTCTCAACTCAAACATAGAAGTAGGTGACCGTGATTACGCAACATATCCTAGAAGCATGTTGATGTTCAAAAATAAACTTGATGGGTAGTAAACTAATGTGGCAAGTGTGTGTGGAAGGAGAAATCATGAGACGGAGAGCTCCGCTTTTGAATATAAAAGTGTGTCACTGCATATCGTACAACGAAATTGGACGCCATCCTACCAGTGCAACATCTGCTTATTTTAGATTTAATTATTTATTTCGGTCATTTCAACTTTCAATAACATACACACTGGTTACATACATATCAGCAAGAAAGACCAAAAAAGATTAGACTGAAGCAAAAGCTTAATGCGTCTACCCTCATCACATTTCATAAATTAATACATCTTTTTTATGCCAAAGGAATTAAGGAAAGAAACAAAAAGGAAAAAAAACTAAAATTATAATAGTAACAATAGTATCTGTTACATTTTGTTCAATACAATTTTACAGCTTTTAATTTCAAATGAACACCAAACCATACGTATTGGATTTTGACGTTTTCATATTCTGTAGCGTTACATATCAAGTAGCTGGATCAAATTTAAATCAAACCATTTTTTTCCAAACATATTTCATATCTCAGTTTTGTACTTACTGATAATCTTATATGTTTCTATGCTTTTTTAAAAGGCCTTTAAGCGTACTACACAGTTTAATTTCACTTTCAAGACCGTTCCATAAATTAAACTCCTATTATCGATATACACCTCTGTTTCACATTTGTTCTGAACTTTGTTTTAACAAACATGAGTTCCTCTCGGCGGCACGGTGGTGTAGTGGTTAGCGCTGTCGCCTCACAGCAAGAAGGTCCGGGGTCGAGCCCCGTGGCCGGCGAGGGTCTTTCTGTGCGGAGTTTGCATGTTCTCCCCGTGTCCGCGTGGGTTTCCTCCGGGTGCTCCGGTTTCCCCCACAGTCCAAAGACATGCAGGTTAGGTTAACTGGTGACTCTAAATTGACCGTGGGTGTGAATGTGAGTGTGAATGGTTGTCTGTGTCTATGTGTCGGCCCTGTGATGACCTGGCGACTTGTCCAGGGTGTACCCCGCCTTTTGGCCGTAGTCAGCTGGGATAGACTCCAGCTTGCCTCCGACCCTGTACAACAGGATAAAGCGGCTAGAGATGAGATGAGTTCCTCTCAATTCATAATGACTCTCTCTGATTTGAAAAAAAAACCTCTGAATACAGTCAGGGATAGTTTTGTTTTTGATTTTAAACATAAATTGAGCAATTTTGTAATCCACAAAATCACGAAATTTAAGGCCATTCAAGTTTATAAACAACTGATTGGTTGGTTCACTATAACATACGTTGTGTATGATCCTAATAGCTCTTTTCTGCAATATGAAAATTGGGTTTGTGATTGTTTTACATGCATTTCCCCAGACCTCCACACAATAAGTCATGTATGGAACAAGCAGAGAATTATAAAGTGCGTGCAATGATTTTTGTCTTAGAATGTGTTTAGTTTTATGAAGTATTGCAATAGACTTGGACATTTTTGTTTTTACATGTTTAACTTGACAGGTAGTGAACTAATGTGGCAAGTGTGTGTGGAAGGAGAAATCATGAGACAGAGAGTTCCACTTTTGAATATAAAAACGTGTCATTGCATATCGTACAACAAAATCGGATGCCATCCTACCAGTGCAACATCTGCTTATTAAAAATAAAGAAATGAAATATGTCCATATAACAACAACTCAAAAAGTCTAAAAAGACATACACGCACAAAACAGTCACACACTGCTCTTTTTTTTTTTTAATTGCATGGTCCCTTTAAAACAAGCACTGTTCAGTGCAGTTATGGCTCTTGGGTAGAAGCTCTTTTTTGGTCTATAGACCCCTTACACTGACATCACATTTACGTTAGCAACGGTCACTACCCTACCCTATACCTGGGGGACAAGCAAACTTTGTTTACATACTGTTCACGTACTGAAGCCAAGCAAAGATGTCAGACGTCCGTTGCTGTTGTCTGAAGAAAACTACAGCTAAAAAAGCTCTACTAACGGATTACTTGGATAATCTTAGTTATAAAGAATTGAAGGATACATGGAAATTAGAGTTTATTAGTGGCTATGATCTGTACAAAATTCCTCAAAACCAATGGAGTGGCGGTGCAGATTTGTGGCCTTGTGTTAGCTACATGTTGGAATGTACTTTCCTTTTCTGGAAGAATCTGGACATGGAAGAGTTTAAAAAAAAAAATTGCACACCCCACTACAAAAACAAGAAAACCTTTGTGTAAAGAATTTTTACCGACATCAGCTTTAGGGAACAGAATGCTGCAAAAGCCTGAGCATTTACTCTCAAAGGACTACTACTTGAACTGTGGGCTAGATGGTATTCTCGGCCCTCCATGTCTCAACAACCTCAAGGACATCAAGTTACAGAGCTATTTGCACTCATTTATACATTGATGATTTGTTAAAAAAGAAACAAATCTCTGAAGTATTATTATTTGTAAAATAACGTTATCTTGCTCTAGACTTTCAATGTTGTAAGATATTTTAATTTTATCTAATAGTGGATGGTACAATAATTACAAATGCAAACAGAATCGGCACATTCCAGTTGTAGCTGTAGTCATATAGCTAACTATAAATCATCCTTGTAATAATAATTTCAATAAACTGTTCATGTTCAGTTCCCTCTTCATTTATTCTCTATTCAAAAGGCACAACTGAGTTACACAGGTTGATGTGTGCAACAGACAGTAACAATTTTATCCAAAATGTTTTCCTGCCTTAGTCGATTTATTTCCATTTCACATGCCTGCAGCTGTTGTAAAGTTCAGTGCGTTTGTGTAGAACTCTCTCAAACTGTAGGTTCATTATTACACTCTGGCTCCAGGTTGACATTTTGCACAGGACTGAGTTCCTCTGATAACAGAAGCAAAGCTTCAGCGCTTTTTGCTCTTAATCTTTTCTGTTCTTTCAGGATGCATCAGGAGCATGTCGCTCCTTGTTGGGTTTTTTAACGAATTATGTCAGCGTTGTTTGTTTGGTGCCCAGTCTGGGTTTTCCATGTCGAATGAGGAAGTTGGTTCATCTGGAAGAAAATCATTTGATTTTGTCTGAACACTTTCATGAAGAAGCTAATTCAAATGTGAGCAGAAATAAAAGGAGATTCTTAAACTCTTCCATACTCTGTTGCGCCTGTCTATTTAAAAAAAAAAAAAAAAATTTAAATAGTCGCAAATTTCTCTGCAATTTTCAGGGTTAGCTCCTCTCGCTGTCTTCTCTTTAACCACTCATTTCTTCATTGTTCTTGAAGCATTTGCTTCTCTTTATTAACATTTTTCTTCATAGCAGGGAAATGGTAAGATCTTTTATCTATTCCTCGATTTAAATGATTGGAACAACCAAAAACAGCGCAAAAATGAACCATATTTAAGACTGGTTAAGCCTTGCTTACATGAAAACTGGTGTCTTTTCGCCTGGGGGTCAATTATCACGTGATGCGTAACGTCATGTGCAAGGGGTCTATTTGTCCATTTCTTAATTGACCTGAACTGCCTGCCCAAGGGCAGCAGTTCAAACAGAGAATTTCTGGGGTGGGATGGATCTTTTAATATACTGAGGGTTCTTTTGAGGCAGCAGGAACTGTAAAGCTCTTCCAGGCAGGAAAGAGGGCATCCGATGATCATCTGGGTGGTGGTGACAACCCTCTGGAGCACTTTTCTCTCTGCTCCTGTGCAGCTGACAAACCACACACTGATGCAGTATGTATGTAAGCATGTTCTCTATGGAGCAACAATAGAAGGACACAAGCAGTTTTTGAGGGAGGTCGTTCATCCTGAGGATCATCAGGAAGTAAAGTCTCTGCTGTGCGTTCTTTATCACTTATGTGGCATTAGAGCTCCAGGTCAGCTCCTCCTCTATGTGCACCCCAAGGAACCAGAAGTCCAGGATCCTCTCTACATATTGCGCACCGATGAGAATAGGCTGAAGTCCGTTTTTTTTTTCCTGAAGTCTATGATCAGCTCCTTGGTTTTGGTGGTTGAGGACCAGGTTTGCTGTCTCAGCACCACCCAGACAGCTGCTGAACCTTGTGCTGATAAGCAGACTCCTTCCTCCCAGAGATGAGCCCCACTATCGTACAACCCCGATTCCAAAAAAGTTGGGACAAAGTACAAATTGTAAATAAAAACGGAATGCAATGATGTGGAAGTTTCAAAATTCCATATTTTATTCATAATAGAACATAGATGACATATCAAATGTTTAAACTGAGAAAATGTATCATTTAAAGAGAAAAATTAGGTGATTTTAAATTTCATGACAACAACACATCTCAAAAAAGTTGGGACAAGGCCATGTTTACCACTGTGAGACATCCCCTTTTCTCTTTACAACAGTCTGTAAACGTCTGGGGACTGAGGAGACAAGCTGCTCAAGTTTAGGGATAGGAATGTTAACCCATTCTTGTCTAATGTAGGATTCTAGTTGCTCAACTGTCTTAGGTCTTTTTTGTTGTATCTTCCATTTTATGATGCGGCAAATGTTTTCTATGGGTGAAAAATCTGGACTGCAGGCTGGCCAGTTCAGTACCCGGACCCTTCTTCTACGCAGCCATGATGCTGTAATTGATGCAGTATGTGGTTTGGCATTGTCATGTTGGAAAATGCAAGGTCTTCCCTGAAAGAGACGTCGTCTGGATGGGAGCATATGTTGCTCTAGAACCTAGATATACCTTTCAACATTGATGGTGTCTTTCCAGATGTGTAAGCTGCCCATGCCACACGCACTAATGCAACCCCATACCATCAGAGATGCAGGCTTCTGAACTGAGCGCTGATAACAACTTGGGTCGTCCTTCTCCTCTTTAGTCCGAATGACACGGCGTCCCTGATTTCCATAAAGAACTTCAAATTTTGATTCGTCTGACCACAGAACAGTTTTCCACTTTGCCACAGTCCATTTTAAATGAGCCTTGGCCCAGAGAAGACGTCTGCGCTTCTGGATCGTGTTTAGATACGGCTTCTTCTTTGAACTATAGAGTTTTAGCTGGCAACGGCGGATGGCACGGTGAATTGTGTTCACAGATAATGTTCTCTGGAAATATTCCTGAGCCCATTTTGTGATTTTCAATACAGAAGCATGCCTGTATGTGATGCAGTGCCGTCTAAGGGCCCGAAGATCACGGGCACCCAGTATGGTTTTCCGGCCTTGACCCTTACGCACAGAGATTCTTCCAGATTCTCTGAATCTTTTGATGATATTATGCACTGTAGATGATGATGTGTTCAAACTCTTTGCAATTTTACACTGTCGAACTCCTTTCTGATATTGCTCCACTATTTGTCGGCGCAGAATTAGGGGGATTGGTGATCCTCTTCCCATTTTTACTTCTGAGAGCCGCTGCCACTCCAAGATGCTCTTTTTATACCCAGTCATGTTAATGACCTATTGCCAATTGACCTAATGAGTTGCAATTTGGTCCTCCAGCTGTTCCTTTTTTGTACCTTTAACTTTTCCAGCCTCTTATTGCCCCTGTCCCAACTTTTTTGAGATGTGTTGCGGTCATGAAATTTCAAATGAGCCAATATTTGGCATGAAATTTCAAAATGTCTCACTTTCGACATTTGATATGTTGTCTATGTTCTATTGTGAATACAATATCAGTTTTTGAGATTTGTAAATTATTGCATTCCGTTTTTATTTACAATTTGTACTTTGTCCCAACTTTTTTGGAATTGGGGTTGTAGTATCATCCGCAAATATGCTGTAGTCATTACAGGAGCAAGCAGGGTGCAGTTGTAAGTGTAGAACAACAACCTGTTTAATCCTAAATAAAGCCGTGGCACAGCAGTTATGCTCATATTTACATAGGAATAACATCCATGAAATGTACCAGTCAGGATTTAGACCTCATCATAGCAAAGAGACAGCACTGGTTAAAGTAGTAAACGACCTACTGTTGGTGTCTGATCAGGACTGTGTCTCGCTGCTTGTGTTGCTTGACCTTAGTTCAGCATTTGATACCATTGATCATTCCATTCTTCTGGATAGACTAGAAAATGTTGAGAGTTAAGGGAACGGCCTTCTCCTGGCTCAGCTCTTATTTAACTGATCGCTATCAGTATGCTGATGTAAATGGTGATTTTTCTAGCCATACTGCATTTATATATATATATATATATATATATATATATATATATATATGAGGGCTTTCGCCCACCCGCCAAATCCGGGGAAAATTTGGCTTTGGCGGGTAATAACTTTAATCTCACTAGCCACTTTGGCGGGTGGTTTATTCTGTGGTATGACAATTGTGGCAGCGGGGGCGTGGTCAAGCGCCGGTCTGTGACAGGAGGGCAAAGTCAGGGAAGCTAAGTGGCAGAATCACTACACCTGACTGCAATTAACCTGTTTGTGTGTGTCTTCCCAGTGACCGCGCCCTATTTAGGGAGGGAGAGCGAGAGCAGAGGAGCTCTCCCGAATCAGACACTTGTGTGCGCGTGCGTGTCTGGCTATATGTTTCTGAGAGACCACTGAAGTGTGTGTGAAATAAAAACTATTGTGAACCTGATCTCTGTCCTGCCGTCCTCTGTGCTCCACCCACCAACACTGAACCGCTACAGTGGTGCTGAAACCTGGGAGTGGAGCACCAACGCCGAATCGCCCCATGGAGTCTTCCCTGTTCGCCGACCTGGTCCACGCCCTAGCCAAGGCCCAGCAAAGCCAGCAACAGGTGCTAGTCACGCTCCGTAAGGAGCAGGAGCAGCGCTTCGAGGCCCTGGTGTTGGCCCAGCAAGAGGACCGACAGGCGTTCCGGCACCTCCTCGCATCGGCGGGGACAACCGACGCTTCCACCGCGGGCCCGTCCTCCCTCACCCTGACAAAGATGGGCCCGCAGGATGACCCCGAGGCTTTCATCACGCTCTCTGAGCAAGTCGCGGAGACCTCAGGGTGGCCAATGGATCAGCGCGTGGCGCACCTCCTCCCCCTGCTAACGGGAGAGGCACAGCTGGCCGCGCTACAGCTCCCCGCCGACCGCCGGCTGGCCTACGCGGACCTTCGCCGGGCCATCATCCAGTGTGTGGGGCGCACCCCCGAACAGCAGCGCCAGCGCTTCCGCGCTTGGAGGAAGTCGGCCAGCCGTTCGCGTTTGGCCAGCAACTCCGGGACGCCTGCTGGCGGTGGCTGAGGGCCAACAACCGCGACACCGAGATCGATCGATCAGGTGGTGCTGGAGCAGTTCATCGTACGCTTGCCGACAGGAACCGCAGAGTGGGTCCAGTGCCACCGCCCGGCGGCGCTGGATCAGGCCATCGAGCTGGCGGAGGACCATTTGGCGGCTGTTCTGGCGGCAGGACAGCAGACCGCCTCTTCTCTCTCTCACCCTCCTCCTGTGTCCCGTCCTCGCCCCATTCCCCCACCGCGGAGGCGGGGGCCGGCACCACCCCAGCCGGCCCGCTGCACCCGCGGTGCCCTCCCGTTTCTCCCTTCTGTGTCTGTCTCTCCCCCCCCCTCAGGTGAGTGAGCCCCAGAACACCGGTGCAGAGACTAGGCCCAGGCCAGTTTGTTGGCGCTGCGGGGAACCGGGCCACCTCCAACAGCAGTGCATGGCAATGGAGGTGGGCGCGGTGGTTCGGATCCCCGACGCGCCAGAAGCCGCCCTCGATTGGGCAGGAGCGTATCGCATACCAGTGAGTATCCAAGGGGATACATATCAGGCGTTGGTGGATTCTGGTTGTAATCAGACCTCAATTCACCAAAGCCTGGTGCAACACGAGGCATTGGGGGGCGCACAGGGGGTGAAGGTGTTGTGTGTGCACGGAGACGTTCACAGCTACCCTTTGGTGTCAGTCCACATTTTTTTCCCAAAGGGAAAAATTTATAGTGAAGGCGGCGGTTAATCCTCACCTTACCCACTCTTTAATTTTGGGGACTGATTGGCCGGGATTTCAGGGTTTAATGACACGCTTAGTAGAGAGTGGGTCCTGCCATTTAACAGGGGGAGGTCCTGGTGTCGCTTTGGCGGGAGCAGCTGTCACAGAGCCGTCTACGTCACCTCCGCGTCAGAGTGAGGAGCCGCCGGCCCCTCCTCTCTCTATTGGGGAATCCCTCGCAGATTTCCCATTAGAGCAGTCGCGAGACAAGACTCTGCGACATGCGTTTGACCAAGTGAGAGTAATCGATGGTCAAACGCTCCAGCCAAACGCCACCCCGTCCTTCCCCTACTTCGCGATTATGAAGGATAGGTTATACCGAGTGACGCAGGACACTCAAACTAAAGAGCGAGTCACGCAGCTTTTAATTCCAAAGAGCCACCGGGAATTGGTATTCCAGGCGGCTCACTTTAATCCCATGGCTGGACACTTAGGGGACACACTTATAAGACACTAGCCCGAATAATGGCCCGATTTTATTGGCCGGGGATTCATGGCGATGTCCGTATGTGGTGTACGGCGTGCCGCGAATGCCAGTTAGTGAATCCAGCGGCCATTCCAAAAGCGCCTTTGCGCCCTCTTCCATTAATTGAGACCCCGTTTGAAAGAGTTGGGATGGATCTCGTCGGGCCATTAGATCGGTTAGCACGAGGGTACCGCTTTGTTAGTTCTGGTGGACTATGCAACGCGATACCCGGAAGCAGTGCTTCTGCGCAATATCTCAGCACGCAGTATTGCGGAGGCGCTCTTCCGTGTTATCTCCCGAGTTGGAATCCCGAAAGAGATTCTGACTGATCAAGGCACCATGTTTGTGTCACGGACACTGCGCGAACTGTATGGGTTATTGGGGATTAAGCCGATCCGCACCAGCGTGTATCACCCACAAACGGACGGTTTAGTGGAACGGTTCAATCGCACCCTCAAGAATATAATTAAAAAATTCGTTAGTGAGGACGCATGTAATTGGGATAAGTGGCTCGAGCCCTTGCTGTTTTCAGTGCGAGAGGTCCCCCAAGCCTCCACGGAGTTCTCCCCGTTCTAATTATTATATGGGCATAAGCCGCGCGGCATTCTAGATGTGCTGTGGGAAAATTGGGAGGAGGAGGGAGCTTCACAAAGCAAAAATGAAATTCAATACGTTATGGACCTGCGCACAAAACTCCACACCTTCACCCACCTAACCCAGGAGAATTTGCGGCAGGCCCAAGAACGGCAAGCCCGCCTGTACAACAAGGGTACGCGCCTTAGAGAGTTCGCACCGGGAGATAAAGTACTCATACTGTTGCCCACATCGAGCTCCAAATTGGTTGCCAAGTGGCAAGGGCCCTTTGAGGTCACACGGCGAGTCGGGGACGTCGACTATGAGGTGAGGCGAACGGACAGGGGTGGGGCGCTACAGATCTACCACCTCAACCTACTTAAACTCTGGAATGAGGTCCCCATGGCGTTGGTGTCAGTGGTTCCGGAGAAAGCGGAGCTGGGGCCGGAGGTTCAAAAAGGGGCATTGGCATCAGGTATCCCTCCGGTCCCCTGTGGAGACCACCTCTCCCCGACCCAACTCATGGAGGTCGCCCAGTTGCAGACCGAGTTTTCGGATGTGTTCTCGCCCCTGCCCGGCCGCACTAACCTCATAGAGCACCACATAGAGACGCCCCCGGGGTGGTAGTGCATAGCCGCCCTTACAGGCGACCCGAACACAAAAAAAAGGTGGTTCGGGAAGAACTCGAGGCCATGCTCGAAATGGGCATCGTCAAGGAGTCCCACAGTGACTGGAGCAGCCCGGTGGTCTTGGTACCCAAGGCCGACGGGTTGGTCCGGTTCTGTGTGGACTATAGAAAAGTCAACGCGGTGTCTAAATTTGACGCGTACCCAATGCCTCGTATTGATGAGTTGCTCGATCGACTTGGCACTGCTCGCTTTTATTCGACGCTGAATTTGATGAAAGGATATTGGCAGATCCCCTTGACTCCACTATCCCGAGAAAAAACGGCCTTTTCCACACCGTTTGGTTTACACCAATTCGTCACACTTCCGTTTGGGCTGTTTGGGGCGCCCGCTACATTTCAGTGACTGATGGACAGGGTCCTCCGCCCCCACGCCACCTATGCGGCCGCTTATCTCGACGACATCATCTATAGCAATGACTGGCCGAGGCACCTCGAACATCTAAGGGCTGTCCTTGGGTCGCTGAGGCGAGCGGGTCTCACAGCCAACCCGAAGAAGTGTGCGATTGGGCGGGTGGAAGTACGGTATCTGGGCTTCCACTTGGGCAACGGGCAGGTGCGTCCCCAAATTAACAAGACCGCAGCAATTGCGGCCTACCCGAGGCCCAAGACCAAAAAGGGAGTGAGACAGTTCCTGGGGCTGGCTGGCTATTATCGTAGGTTTATACCTAATTATTCAGACGTCACCAGCCCGCTGACTGATCTCACTAAAAAGGGGGCACCAGATCCGGTCCAGTGGACGGAGCAATGCCAGCGGGCTTTTTCTGAGGTAAAGGCTGCACTGTGTGGGGGGCCACTTTTACACTCCCCTGACTTTTCTCTCCCCTTTATGTTGCAGACCGATGCGTCGGACAGAGGGCTGGGGGCGGTTTTGTCCCAGGAGGTGGAGGGGGAGGACCGCCCCGTCCTGTACATCAGCAGGAAGCTGTCGGTGCATGAGGGGTGCTACAACACTATAGAGAAAGAGTGTCTGGCCATCAAGTGGGCAGTCCTCGCCCTCCGGTACTACCTGCTGGGGCGCCCTTTCACCCTCTGTTCGGACCACGCGCCCCTCCAGTGGCTCCACCGCATGAAAGATGCCAACGCGCGGATCACCCGTTGGTATCTGGCACTCCAACCCTTCAATTTTAAGGTGGTCCACAGGCCGGGGGCGCAGATGGTCGTGGCGGACTTCCTGACTACACCTGACTGCAATTAACCCGTTTGTGCATGTCTTCCCAGTGACCGCGCCCTATTTAGGGAGGGAGAGCGAGAGCAGAGGAGCTCTCCCAAATCAGACACCTGATGCGTGTGTGCACGTGTCTGGCTATGTTTCTGAGAGACCACTGAAAAGTGTGTGAAATAAAAACTACTGTGAACCTGACCTCTGTCCTGCCGACCTCTGTGCTCCACCCACCAACACTGAACCGCTACAACAATATATTTTAATTGTAGTTTTCTCTGAAGGCATCTGATATAATCAACACATTGCAATGTAATATTACGTGCCTACAACTCCCATGAGCACCTGCATAAACATTCTGACAACATGTTAGAATTGTTTAGAACGTTCGTTAACGTCTCAGATAAAATCAAATGATACGGTAACCTGCGGTTAATGAACAAAGCAACAAAGTTGCTGACGACTGACAAGCGCACTGTGTGGCAGCATATAACTGGAGTTTCAAACCCTGCTGCTCAGGAAAAAAGGGGCAGAAATGAGCAGGGCCGGAGCAGCATTTTAAAATCACCGAGGTCCGTGATGCACAAAGTGCGTGCCAAAAAATGTTCACCATATTTAAATGAGAGGGGTGAATTACACACCACACGAGATCTCATCTCATCACCTCTAGCCGCTTTATCCTGTCCTACAGGGTCGCAGGCAAGCTGGAGCCTATCCCAGCTGACTACGGGCAAAAGGCAGGGTACACCCTGGACAAGTTGCCAGGTCATCACAGGGCTGGCGCATAGACACAGACAACCATTCACACTCACACCTACGGTCAATTTAGAGTCACCAGTTAACCTAACCTGCATGTCTTTGGACTGTGGGGGAAACCGGAGCACCTGGAGGAAACCCACGCGGACACGGGGAGAACATGCAAACTCCGCACAGAAAGGCCCTCGCTTAGCCTGGGAAATCCCATGCTGCTTTGCACAATCGTTCCGATCTGAAAAGACAGCATGGAAACTATGGTCTAAAGGCTCGCCTGAGTTAGGGAGCCAATCAGAGAGTGGGGAGGGGTGGAAAGACGGTGACGCGTACTACTCGACAAACGGAAGCTTGTAGTTTATTTGGGACTGTTTACGGATCACATTTAACATGGCGACGAGAGATACGAACCAAACTAACCAAACCAGCTTCTCTCATATTTGTCTTGCACAATCAGCAGTAATCGTTCAGTGCCATTGTTTTCCTATTTTTGTTTTGCCTTCTCTTTCCTTCTCTTCTTCGCCTTCTTCGTCACTCTAACTACGTCACCAGGTACAACTGCCATGATTGGCCATGGGCTACGTATACGCCAAATGATAGACATTCGCAACGTCCAATAAACGGCCGTTGACAATCGTAAACCACACCTCCCCTACGAGAAATTCAATAGGCGGATTCCAGACCATATTTCACTTGTGATATGGTCTGGTGTTAACCAGACTAGCCCTCGCCGGCCACGGGGCTCAAACCCGGACCTTCTTGCTGTGAGGCAACAGCGCTAATCACTACACCACCGTGCCGCCCAGATTGGCTCGTTCATAGCAAAACCGAAAATACCATGTACTGCGAAGACTGTAGAAAGTCTGGCAAAGACAGGCACCAGTAATTTTAAACTCGAAACTATCAAGGACCACAAAAAGTCAAATGCACACATTGGTACTATAGCATCAAAACCGGCGAAGACGGCTGGTTCACTACAGGGCAGCACTGCTTTCAGTCCCTGGCTGTCATGAAGTCGGCTGAGCTGGAGAGGATGGAGCTACCGTTTAGAAACGTTCACGCGATTGTAAAGAAGTTGATCCCGCCCCAGCTATCAACTTATGACCTGCTGGAAGCCTCAGGTCACGAAGACCATTTTTCATGGACCATTCAGACTCATCTGATGATGAATGTAATGAGGACATTTAATGTCTCTCTCTACACATGTTCTCTCTCTCACACACAATTAATAGATAATACATAATATACATAATAACATAATACTTGCATATCAAAACATCAAATGTTTTTCAATGATAAATGTTTTGAATTGGACTTTTAAAGGAACAGTCCACCGTACTTCCATAATGAAATATGCTCTTATCTGAATTGAGACGAACTGCTCCGTACCTCTCCGAGCTTTGCGCGACCTCCCAGTCAGTCAGACGCAGTCAGACGCGCTGTCACTCCTGTTAGCAATGTAGCTAGGCTCAGTATGGCCAATGGTATTTTTTTGGGGCTGTAGTTAGATACGACCAAACTCTTCCGTGTTTTTCCTGTTTACATAGGTTTATATGACCAGTGATATGAAAAAAGTTCAGTTACACAAATTGAAACGTAGCGATTTTCTATGCTATGGAAAGTCCGCACTATAATGACAGGCGTACTAACACCTTCTGCGCGCTTCGGCAGCGCATTGATACGGAGCTCAGATATCAATGCGCTGCCGAAGTGCGCAGAAGGTGTTAGTACGCCTGTCATTATAGTGCGGACTTTCCATAGCATAGAAAATCGCTACATTTCAATTTGTGTAACTGAACTTTTTTCATATCACTGGTCATATAAACCTATGTAAACAGGAAAAACGCGGAAGAGTTTGGTCGTATCTAACTACAGCCCCAAAAAATACCATTGGCCATACTGAGCCTAGCTACATTGCTAACAGGAGTGACAGCGCGTCTGACTGCGTCTGACTGACTGGGAGGTCGCGCAAAGCTCGGAGAGGTACGGAGCAGCTCGTCTCAATTCAGATAAGAGCATATTTCATTATGGAAGTACAGTGGACTGTTCCTTTAATATTAGAATCAGTTCAGTTGTACTGAATGTTATTTTTCATATACGATATTTCATATTGTAAGGGGCTTGAATTTGAGTTCAATAAACAGAATATTCTGCTTATATTTTTGTCTGAATTGGTTCCATGTTTTCATAGAGGGAGCTACCTGAAGAGCACTGAATACTTGAGTGCTACTGTAGAGATACATTATACGCTGCCATTCATGATTAAATCTAGATCTTCTGAACTTTAACATATCATGGTGAAGAAAAAAAACTGCGATTTCCTGGCAACAAAATTGTGGCTAGTGAAAAGGCTGAATGGCTAGTGACTCAGGAAAACCACTAGCCACAGTGGCCGGTGAGCAAAAAAGTTAATGTAAAGCCCTTTTATATTACCTCTGGGTGATATTATTCATAAACATGATATTAGTTTCCACTGTTACGCTGATGACACACAGTTGCATGTTTCTACAAAACCTGATGAGAGACACCAACTTAATAGAATTGAGGAATGTGTGAAAGACAGACACAGGATGCTTATTAACTTCCTTCTGCTTAACTCTGACAAGACTGAAGTACTTGTACTCGGACCACATGCAGCTAGAAGTAAGTTTTCCGATTCCACAGTAACTCTGGATGGCCTTTCTGTTTCTTCACGTGCAGCAGTAAAAGACCTCGGAGTGATTAATGACCCTGGACTTTCATTCGAAACTCACATCAATAACATTACCCGGTTAGCTTTCTTTCATCTCAGAAATATTTCTAAGAGAAGAAATTCAATGTCACTACACGACGCAGAAAAATTAGTTCATGCTTTTGTTACCTCCAGGTTGGATTATTGTAATGCCTTACTGTCTGGATGTTCCAATAAGTGCATAAACAAGCTCCAGTTAGTTCAAAATGCAGCAGCAAGAGTCCTTACTAGAGCTAGAAAATATGACCCCATCACCCCTGTCTTATCCACACTGCATTGGCTCCCAATCAAATTTCACATTGATTGTAAAATACTATTCTTGACCATGAAAGCACTGAATGGTCTTGCGCCACAGTACCTGAGTGAACTTCTGCTCCTCTATGACCCACCACGCCTACTTAGATCAAAAGGTGCAGGCTATCTGCTGGTACCTTGTATAGTGAAGGCTACATCAGGGGGCGGAGTCTTTTCTTAGAAAGCCCCACAGTTATGGAACAGCCTTCCAAGTAGTGTTTGGGAATCAGAAACAGTCCATGTTTAAGTCTAGGCTGAACGCATATCTGTTTAGCCAAGCCTTTTGCTTATGCCGCTTTTCCACTACAAACGCGGCTGAGCCGTGCCGTGCTGAGTTGGGCTGAGTCGAGCTGAGCGGGGCTATTGGAGTTGCATTTCGACTACAACCGCGCTGAACCGTGCTGGCTGGAAGTGGGTGGACACATTGGGTGGAGTTAGCGAAAGTGGGTGGACGTCAGGTGATGTCGTTAAGCAGCGCAAACAGTGACATCAGTGATCTTTTAAGCGGTAGTCTCACGACCCGAATAGTAAACAATAAACATGAAGTCGTTAGTGTTGCTGGTCTTGGTGCTGTGGCTTGTTGTCACCGACAACGCGAACACTGGCAAGAGCGTATAGATGAGGCGAGGCGCATAAGGCTTCAGAAATTCTCGTAATTCGTAATTATTCTCCTTCCGGGTTTGCAGTGTTTACAGATCCCAGCGTGCTCGCGGGGCGTGTGTGGGCATGTGAGGACACTCCTCCTCACCAATCAGTGCACAGGGGAGTGTCTGCTCACACCCCCAGCCTCACTCGGCTCGCTTTGGCTCGCTTCAGCCCCACTCCAAAACGGTGCGAGTTTTAGGGGCTAAGCAGGGCTGAAGCGAGCTGAGTCGTGCTGTTTTTTGGTAGTCGAAATGCGAGCCGTGTCAGGCTGAAGTGAGCTGAAAAAGGGTAGTGGAAAAGGGCCATAAGAGTGTTTATGAGGGAAAGGAGTAGATCTGGAGGGTCCTCAGACAGAGTGTTTTGGTAAACTGGGATGTATGGATGCTGTCAGTCCCCACTCACTTGCTTGCTCGAGTTTGTTGATCCTGTAGTGGCTGCTGCTTTAGGTCCCGGCGCTCCCTCATGCCTGTGCTACCTTCTGGCTCTCCCCTTTTAGTTATGCCGTCATAGTTAGTTGCCGAGTCCCTGCTTGTACTCATTGCAAAATGTATACTGTTCCTACTCATCAGGTGACATTGGGCATACCCAACAACCTGTGTTTTCTCTCCCCCTCCCCCCATCTGTCCCTCTGAGTTACATGGCAATCCTGACCTCTTCTGCTCCTCAGACCTGCCTGATCCATTCTGATGCCCTACATCTGGTTGGAGTCTCATCAAGTCACTCCTGTGGAGGATGGCCCCATATGGACAGTTGAAAGTCACACTTGGAAGATGCTCTGGACTCTTACAGTAATGCTTTTATGGCTGAGGACTACAGCTGACTTGCTAACTTTAGGACTGCAGTTGTCATGAACAGTTTTGCACTCAAGTTTCCATCAATGAAGAGTTAAAACAACAACAAAACTGATTTCATGTTAAAAATGTTAGAATCACATTGTCTTTTATCACCCAAATGAGGATGGATTCCCTTTTGAGTCTGGTTCCTCTCGAGGTTTCTCTCTCATGTCATCTGAGGGAGTTTTTCCTTGCCACCGTTGCCACAGGTTTGCTCACTGGGGATAGATTAGGGATAAAATTAGCTCATGTTTTAAGTCGTTCAAATTCTGTAAAGCTGCTTTGCAACAATATCTATTGTTAAAACGCTATACAAATAAACTTGACTTGACTAGAAGGTGAAGAGTGGGGAGCCATTGCTGAGGCAATCAGACAGGAAGTCCTTTATCCAGAGGCAGATGGATTAAGACAGTCTCAGGTCTGTCAGGTTGGACACCAGTCCGTGAGGGAGAATGGTGTTGAATGCTGAGCTAAAGTCCACAAAGAACAGCCTAGCATAACTCTCCTGCTGCTCAAGGTGAGTGAGGGCAGTGTGGAGAGTTGCTGCTATAGCGTCCTCTGTAGACCCATTAGCTCTACAAGTATACTGGTGTCTAACATGGGTGGGGGACTTGAGATGATGCAAGTCTGAACCAGTTGCTCAAAGCGCTTCATGATGACGGGAGTAAGTGCCACTGGTCAGTGGTCATTCAGGCTGCTAATGGTCTTTTTTTGGCAATGGAAGATGGTAGAGGACTTCAGGCAGGGTGGGATGGTGGACTGGGATAGGGACTGATTGACTTATGTGACATCCTATGCTCTGTACATAACATGGTTCTAGATGTTGTTTTATTTTACTACAAGATACATGCCTATCAGAAATACTGGACAGAGGTGGTCAATTACTGCAGGAGTCTTGGTCAAGGTGGCTCATTGCTATTTAGCCCGTAATGTTCTCCAAGCTTTAACATTAACAGCCCCTTGAGCCTTTGCACTCTGGCAAGGCTCCGTGGAACTGGCAACAACTAAAGCGACTGCCTTTTCTGGTCGCTACAATAATAATCCTCCTCCCTGGAGCCAAATTTATTTTCAAAATGGGATGAAAGGCCATTTAGATTTAAAAAAAAAAAAAAAGTGACTACCTACAAACAAACAAACAAACAAACAAACAAACATTCTTAATGAAAAAGTACAGTCATTGTTGTATTTAAAAAAAATATTTCATGAGCCTGCATGAAAATGCATGGGGTTGCTCAAAATTCCACAACACACTTCACTTTGTCTCACAGCACACCGGGTATATACTGTCTCATCTCATTATCTGTAGCTGCTTTATCCTGTTCTACAGGGTCGCAGGCAAGCTGGAGCCTATCCCAGCTGACTACGGGCGAAAGGCGGGGTACACCCTGGACAAGTCGCCAGGTCATCACAGGGCTGACGCATAGACACAGACAACTTGAGCACTGAGGTGTTACTAGTATCAACAGGCAAGTTCCACCACACTGGCTAAAAGAACCGATGTCGGACCGCATTGTGCTCAAACTTGCGATTTACACCACTACTCCACATATCATCTGCAAGAAGAAATTGATATTAATTGGAGCTACCTTCATCTAGTCATCATATTTTGTTACATAAAAATATACAATCTTTATAATAAAATTTATGACAAACTCACAACCGAGGAGTCTCCAATGTTCTTGGCTTCCTCTCGGTTCACCAGCTCTCCCTGGCAGGGGCCGAAGTGTGCACCTACTGGAACAGTCTCCCCCTTATTAAACACTCCCAGGCCTGCATCAGGAATACTGGACTTCTGGATTTCTAGCCCAGGAGGAAGTGTTTGTCTGGTGCGGTCAGGGACTCCCATGGGAACAGGAGTATCGGGGATGAAGAGGGGTGGTCCATGAACCTCGCATTTGTTGAGGAAGAAGGATTTGCAAACTTCACAGTCTGGGAGTAGAGAAAACACAACAGGAAGAAATGAGGCCCAAATGTGTGTGCAATCTGTGTGTGTCTATCTAAGACCATATCCGGTACATTAGTACTGTATAAAGATTATCCTAGATAAGCTTGCACAGTAAGGTTCACTGAGCATCTGGTTGAGACTAGGTGTCCATCAGGACTGGGATCAAACAGGACACAACAAAGTACCAGTATTGGCAAAAAATATGGAAACATCTACCAAAATGACAACACACCACAATTTGACCTTTTGTTCTCAAGTTCTCTTAATAAACTAAACATTATCATAACAAACAAATGTTAAAAGTAACCAGAGTAAATCATTCTAAAATATTATCAATATTTGGTATGGAACCCCTTGACACTGAAGTGCATGGACACGATCAGGCATGCTATCATAAAGTTTATGAATAAAATCAAGTGGAATTGATCTCCATATGTCTTGCAACACTTCCCAGAGCTGTGGCAGGTTTGAAGGAGCCCTTTTCACCTTCTCTCGCTCCATGTAGTTCCAGACTTGCTCAATTATATTCATGTCAGGACTTTGGGCTGGCCAATCAAGAATTGCCAAGCTGCCATCTTGTTCTTTGTTTTGTAAATACTGTTTAACCATCCCAGCTGTGTGTTTTGGGTCATTATCTTGCTGGAAGATAAAGTTGTTGCCAATGAGAGCTCTTCCAGAAGGCACAGCATGATGGATAAGGATTTGTCTGTACCGTACTTGTCAGCAGTGAGGGTCCCATCTATTTTGTAGAGATGACCAACTCCATTGTAGGTGATGGCCCCCCATACTTGCAGGACCCCTCTGCCATGTTTTACTGTGCGAGAAATACAGTTTGCCTTGTATCTTTCTCCCTTTCTGCACCTGACTTACTGTTGCATAGCATTGCCAAATAATTCTAAATTTCTTCTCACCTGAGAACACGACCCTTTTCCACTGCTCAGAAGTCCAACTCCTGTGAATTTTTGCCCAGTTAAGCCTCTTCTGCTCATTTCCACCTCTCAACAAAAGTTTTGCGCATGGACACATGACCTTTGAGGCCTTCTGCTGAGAGCGTCTTCCTAACCAGGTGTGGGGAGACATCCTTGCCTGTAGCATCTTGGAGGTCCTGTGCCAGTTCCTTGCTGGATTTCTTCCTCTCTCGTAGGGATGTAGTCTTGAGGTACTGGACATCAGCTTTAGTCAACTTTTTCTTCCTTCCTCTGCCTGAAATGTTCTTGAAGTTCCCAGTCTTCTGGTGATGCTTGAGGCATTTCCAGACAGCACTGTGGGTCACATGCAGTTTCTTTGCTATGGCTCATTATGAATGGCCCTCCTCCCGCAAAACTTTCATCCTAATACGCTGCTCTTCTGTAGTTTCTCTCTCTGATGCCATTTCTGCCTGTTGCCTGGCTGTAGTCAGAGGATAAATACTTTTTCTAATGAATTATTTGTAGAGACCACATGATTTAGTTAATGGTTTTCACCTGTGGAATAATTAGCATATCATGGTAGGATTGCCCAACAAGGAGTGATTAAGGTGGTTTTTGGGGCTAAACTAAACAAAAAGAGATACTATTTCCAATATTTTTATGATGTTTATCACACAACGATGGCCAAAACTGCTAGTATTTTCATGGGTAAAGTATAAAATTGTGGTTAAAATATGTCTCTGTATCTTCAGAATGTATTTCAGTTGCCTTCAGTGCAGATTCTGATGTCATTTGCACGGATTAAGTGTGCAAAATTGATCTTTTCCTAGGCATTTCCATATTCTGTGCCAGTACTGGATAAGAGTATGAGGTTTTTTTTTTTTACTTCTTTGTGGGAGTAAACAAATGGTCAGATACGAAGCTTGCAGGGCAAAATAAAACAAATGTTCATTAACATGACTGTGGCACTGCATGACGTATTTACAGTATTCTCTTAGGACTTGCCTGGTCAGGGTTGTTTTAAATTCAGCTACTTGTTTGTTTATCTTCTGGGGAACAGAATTTCCCAAATTTGTTATGAAAATCACATGCAGGTACAAACAAAATTAACTGCGGCACGGTGGTGTAGTGGTTAGCACGGTTGCCTCATAGCAAGAAGGAACCCAGCGGCCGGCGAGGGCCTTTCTGTGTGGAGTTTGCATGTTCTCCCCGTGTCTGCGTGGGTTTCCTCCGGGTCCTCTGGTTTCCCCCACAATCCAAAAGACATGCAGTTAGGTTAACGTGCGGTGCCCTTGAGCATGGTACCTGACCCCTGACTGCACCCCGGGCGCTCTGGTGTGGCTGCCCACTGCTCTGGGTGTTTGCGCGTGCGTGTGTTCAATGCTTCAGATGGGTTAAATGCGGAGGATGAATTTCACTGTGCTTGAAGTGTGCATGTGACAAATAAAAAGTTTCTTCTTCTTCTGTCCACAAAGTAAGAAAGAAAGTAAGTAAATAAATAGTCCAACGCAGTCCAACGGGGAGGAGAACTTGCAGAACTTCACACAGACAGCAACCAGAGCTTAAAATCGAATCCAGGACCCCGGAGCTGTGCCACTGTGATGCCCCGAAATCTGTATATTTGGACTCCTGTCTCTCACACCCACTGTCTCTTATTGAACATTCCATTCCAGAGGCATAATGAGGGGCATGCTCTCTGTCCCCTATTAAATCACAACTGGTTGGGATCTTCTGCGAGCTTATGCATGTGGGGAACAGAGCACATAGCACTGTCCTCCAGGTGTGTTTTGCTATCATGTGACACAGCATGAGCTGCAATTGAAAAAGAGGAGTTTGATGGCTTTACATGTCTTGGAGGAAGTACGTGTTAGCCTTCACTCACATGGTTAGAGAGACCTGGCTAGTGGGTGGATACTAGCAGGTGACCACACTGGACGACAAATGGGTGGAAGAAAGAGGGGGGAAAAACCTATAATCTTCTAATGTGGTGAAGACGTTAGGACACATTTATTTAACATTTATGGAAGGAGACCCAGGTATCAGTCAGTAAATTTCCCCCAAGATGGAAGAGTCTTCAGGACAGAGGACTTTGTGCTTTCTGGTTTCTCAGTCACACGACATCCCACATTTTTTTTTTTTTGTCTCAGAATGAAACACAGGAGTAGCTGGAGAGAATGACAGACATTCTGCAACATTAAATGTAAACAGAAACAAATTAAACATTGAATGTGTCATTCATTCATAAATTCAAAATTGCAACAATAAGCAAATCACTATGGCTTGAGGGGAATCATACATTTTGGGCCATGCTGTAATATGAAAATAAAACCACGCAGCATCGATTTTTTTAATACACACCCATTGTATGATATTCCATGCTTTTTTTGTTCAGGTTAACATCCTCGGTTTATAATGACTAAAGTATTTTAAATAAATAAATAAATAAACAAACAAACAAACAAACAAACAGTTTCTCTCACTCCTCACTACCATGTTACACGCTCTATAAACAAAGTTCATACTTTAATCAATAAAAAATCTAAATTTCAATGTCAATTTGTTGATTAAAATAAGAGAGACTGAGGCTACATGCCAAATGTACTGTATTGCACTTTTAGTGCACCAGATAGTGTGCAGGGTAGAATAAACAGTGAGTGTTACTGAGCACTAGAGTGGCCTAATGTCTTACAGAGATAGTCTTTATCGTCAGGATCTTCCACTTTAACGGAGAGACCTTCAGGTGGGTTGTCGAGATCGTCTCCATAGCTGTAGATATTCAGCTCCAGCGTCTCCTCTTTCTTCACACAGGCTTCTGCAGTCTCTCCATCCATGGATGTCTCTGTTTTCATGTCCTCACACAGCTAAAGATCAAACAAATCTGTTAGGGCGAGACGGTATCCATCCCACTCGGGAAGATGCTGCTCTCATTTCTCGCAGCATAGCTCATAGTCTCAGAACAGGCCTAGTTAATCCACGACAATCCAGAGCCAAGGCCAGGGAGCAGACGGACAGGCTAAACTGTCTGTCTGCTACCTGCACAGAGTCATCACACAGGTTTCATTCCATTGAGACTGTGCCTGTTCCCCAAGCTATACAAAAAAGTAGAAATACTCAAAGTTTGTTCTAATAATCTAATAAATATAAAATTAGATCATACTGACTGTACAGCCGCTGCCAGCACCTTTGACCTACTGTAAGAGCTAAGACTTTTAAATATTTTCTCTCTTATGTCTGAAGCACGAACTGTTAATGAACTTCATACTGATCAGCAGTTTAATGTACTGTGTTTAAACAGAAACATGGATTAAACCAAAGGAGTCTGTAGCATTAAATGAAACTAGTCCTCCTGGTTGCAGTTATATACACCAGCCTCATCTAACTGGCAGAGGAGGCATCGCGATTCTTTGTAATGATTATCTCGGCATGACACAAAAACCTGGACAGTTAGTATGAAGAACTTAAAACGCATTTGTGGCAGTGGGGGCGTGGCTTAGTGTCAGTTTGTGAATGCAGGGCGGGGCCAGGGAAGGTGAGTGGCAAAGTCAATGCACCTGTTGTCAATTAAATATATATATATGTGTGTGTGTGTGTGTGTGTGTGTTTGTTGCAGTGACTGTGGAGAACAGAAGAGGGAGAGAGCAGAGAGAAGAGATTTCCCCAAACCAAAACACAACTGTGTGTACGCACACATCTGTGTACCTAAACGGACGTTAAAGCTGAAAAACAACACAAAAATAAAAAGGTGTGAGAGAACGTCATCTCTCGCCTGCCATGCTTCTGTACTCCACCCACATGAGGGACGTATTACAGTGGTGCCGAAACCCGGGAGTACAGAAGGGAACCACCACATGAAGTCTTCCCCATTGAAGGATCTCATCCATGCCCTCGCTACTGCCCAGCAGAACCAGAATCAAGCGCTGACCGCCCTCCGGAAGGAACAAGAGCAAAGCTTTGAAGCCTTGATACTGGCCCAGCAGGAAGATCACCAAGAGTTCCTGCATCTGCTTGTGTTGTCGGGGACCTCGACCGCAGCAGACCCTCCCCACAGCACCCTCACAAACATGGGCCCGTACAACGATCCGGAAGGCTTTAATAGCTCACTTCAAGCCGGCAGCCGAAGTGTGGGGGTGGCCAGTCGAGCAGCGCGCAGCATGCCTACTTCCGCTCCTGACTGGCGAGGCACAGCCCGCCACACAGCAGCTCGCTGCCGGCAGCCAGCTCATATACACCAACCTGAAGAGAGCCATCCTGCTGTGTGTCAGCCACTCTCCGGAACAACATCGTCAGTGCTTCTGGGCACGGACATTGGAGGAGGTCAGCCGGCCGTTCACATTCGACCAATAGCGGCTGAGGGTGGAAGACCATGACACCAACAGGATCATCGATCTGATGACACTGGAACAGTTTATCGCTCAACTTCCTGAAGGAACGGCAGACTGGGTCCAGCATCATCGCTCAGCGTCCCTGGAGCAAGCCATCAAGTTGGTGGAGGGCCATCTGATGCCGGTTCCGACAGCAGGCGGATGGGTCGCCTCTTCTCCCTTCTCTTCCCGTCCCCACCCCATTCCCCCACCACAGAGACAGGGGCTGGCTCCCCACAGCTGGCCCACCGCACCAGTGGTGTCCTCCCATATTCTCCTTCTGCATCTGTGATTGAGGAATCACACAGTGACTGGAGCAGCCCGGCGGTCCTGGTACCCAAGACTGATAGATCGGTCCGGTTCTTTGTAAACTATAGAAAAAAAAAGTCAACGTGGTGTCTAAATTTGACACATACCCAATGCTTTGCATTGATGAGTTGCTTGATCGGTTAGATGCTGCTCACTTTTATTCGACACTGGATTTAACAAAGGGATATTGGCAGATCCCCTTGACTCCTCTATCCTGAGAGAAAATGGCCTTTTCCACACCGTTTGGATTACACCAGTTTGTCACGCTTCTTTCTGGGTTATTTGGGGCTCCCGCCACATTCCAGCAGCTCATGAAGAATATCCTCCATCCCCACACTGCCTATGTGGCAATGTACCTTGACGACATTATCGCGTACAGCAATGATTGGCCTCGGCACCTCGAACACCTTAAGGCTGTCCTAGAGTCACTGAGGTATGTGGGTCTCACAGCTAACCCCCAAAAAATGTGCAATTGGGTGGGTGGAAGTACGGTATCTGGGTCATGGGCAGGTGCATCCCCAAATTGACAAGACTGCTGCGACTGCGGCTTGCCCGAGGCCCAAGACCAAAAAGGGGGTGAGGCAGTTCCTGGGGCTGGCTGGCCCGCGTCTGTGATTGAGGAATCACATCTGAATTCCTCATCTGAATAATTAGGTTCATACCTAATTATTCAGATGTCACCAGCCCACTGACTGATCTCACTAAAAAGGGAGCACCAGATCCAGTCCAGTGGACGGAGCAGTGCCAACAGGCTTTCACCAAGGTAAAAGCTGCAGTGTGTGTGTGTGTGTGTGTGTGTGTGGGGGGGACTTTTACACTCCCCTGACTTCTCTCTCCCCTTCATTTTACAGACAGACGCATCGGACAGAAGGCTGGAGGCCGTTTTGTACCAGAAGGTGGAGAGCAAGGAACTGTAAATCAGCTGCAAGCTCTCGATGCAAAAAAGTATGTACAGAACCATTAAAAAGGAGTGCCTGGCCATCAAGTGGGCGGTCCTCACCTTCCAGTACTACCTGCTGGGGTGCCCTTTCACTCTCTGTTCGAACCACGTGCCCCTCCAGTGACTCCACCGCATGACGGATGCCAACGTGCGGATCACCCATTGGTATCTCACCCTCCAGGAGGTTACATGGTTACATTCGAGGTGGTCCACAGGCTGGGGCACAGATGGTGGTGGCAGACTTCCTGTTCCATTGAAGGGGGAGTCCACTGCAGGATGGATGGCTCCCCGGCCCGAGTCGTCCGGTGGGGGTATGTGGCAGTGGGGACATGGCCTAGCAGCAGTTTGAGAATGGAGGGCGGGTCCAAGGTTTCTTTATTTGTACCATACTGTAGTACTGGTAAATTTGTTGTGCAGGCAGGAATTCAGCGATCCCAATACAAAATAACAGCTACGTAAAATACATTGTAACAAGGCAAGGCAAGTTTATTTATATAGCACATTTCATACACAATGGCAGTTCAATGTGCTTTACAGAAGTAAAAACAAAAACAGTAAACAATAGAGAAATCAAATTACATAAAATAATTTAATTTTTATTCTAAAACAATTAATTAAAAGAATTAAAAGAATGAAAAGAAAATAAGATTTAAACAATAGTAGAAATAAAATAATAAAATGAAGTAGTTCAAATAGGAGGAGAAAAAGAAAAAAAGAAACCAGCAGAATAAAATAGAATAAAGTTAAAGTAAATTTAAAACATGCAGAGAAAGTAAAGATTATAAAAAATGTAAAGAAGACAATATTAATTATTTAACAGAAAGCATCTGAAAACAGCTTGGTCTTTAACCTAGATTTGAAGCTGCCAACAGCAGGAGCATTTTTAATGTCCTCTGGCAGTTGGTTCCATAGCTGTACTGCATAGTAGCTAAAAGCTGCTTCACCATACTTTGTTTTAACAACTGGTTTTAATAGTAAATTTTTCTGTTTCGATCTGGTAGATCGGATTGGGTTAGGCCGCTGCAACATATCAGAGAGGTAATTGGGCCCTGTACCATTTAGAGATTTGTACACCAGCAGCAATGCTTTAAAGTCAATTCTGTAGCTTACTGGAAGCCAGTGAAGGGACCTTAGAATTGGAGTAATGTGCTCTGTTCTTTTTGTTCGTGTGAGAACCCTAGCCGCTGCATTTTGAACCAGCTAAAGTCGTTTGATGGTCTTTTTTGGCAGGCCTGTGAAAAGGCCATTGCAGTAATCAACCCTACTAGAGATG
This sequence comes from Neoarius graeffei, assembly GCF_027579695.1. Lineage (NCBI taxonomy): Eukaryota > Metazoa > Chordata > Actinopteri > Siluriformes > Ariidae > Neoarius > Neoarius graeffei. The sequence continues at coordinate 7,743,454 of NC_083587.1, forward strand.
AAGGCATGTATAAGTTTTTCCAGATCATTTTTTGACACAAGTCCTCTTAGTTTGGAAATGTTTTTTAGGTGATAAAATGCCGTTTTAGTGATTGCTTTCATGTGACTGTCAAAGTTTAGCTCGCTGTCAATGAAAACAAGATTTTTAACCATTTCTTTAGTTTTAATCCCTTTTGTGTCAAGAATAGTGGTAATCCTAAGTCTTTCATCTTTTTTTCCAAATAGAATTACTTCTGTTTTATCTGTGTTCAGCTGAAGAAAATTTTGTGACATCCAGCTGTTGATTTGATTGATACACTGGTAGAGACATTCAAGGGGGGCATAATCATTAGGTGATAGAGCAAAATAAATTTGGGTGTCATCTGCATAGCAGTGATACAAAATTGAATTTTTATTGATAATTTGCCCAAGTGGGAGCATATAAAGGTTGAAAAGTAATGGTCCAAGAATCGACCCCTGGGGAACACCACAGGTCAAGGACATTGACGTTGAGGAACAATTTCCCAGGGTAACAAAGAAGCTTCTATCTTTTAAGTATGAATTTAACCAATTGATAACTTTACCAGTCAATCCAACCCAGTGTTCAAGTTGATATAGCAGTATGTTGTGATCAACAGTATCAAAAGCTGCACTGAGGTCCAGTAATACCAGGACTGATGTTTTGCCTGCATCAGTATTAAGACGCATGTCATTTATAACTTTAATCAGTGCTGTTTCAGTGCTATGATTTGCACGAAATCCTGACTGAAAATTATCAAAACGGCTGTTTGATATCAAGAAGGCAGTTAATTGATTGAAGACAATTTTTTCAAGGATTTCCCCGATGAATGGTAAATTTGATATTGGCCTGTAGTTATTTAATACTGAAGGATCCAGATTATTTTTTTTTTAAGTAGGGGCTTTACAACGGCTTTTTTTTTTTAGGGACACAGGAACAACGCCAGTCTCTAGGGATGTATTTATAATTTGAAGCACATCTGTAATTATAAGATGAAGAACAGACTTAAAAAAGTTGGTGGGCAGAATGTCCAATTCAGATGCTGAGGAACTGAGATTTTGTACAGTTTTTTGAGTCTCAATCAATTAAACAAAATTCTGACATTGTGTTAAAGTTATCTATCTGTGTCATTGGTGATTGCAGTTTTTCAATTTTTTGCAACTGAGATATATTATGAGGAATATTCTGCCGTATTTTATCAATTTTACCTTTGAAAAAGGATGCAAACTCATTGCATTTATTAACTGAGAGAAGTTCAGGTGCTAATTGTGGTGGGGGATTAGTTAGCTTCTCTACTGTTGAAAATAGCACACGGGCATTGTTCATATTCCTGCTGATGATGTTGGAGAAGAAAGACTGTCTTGCTTTACGAATTTCATAATTATAATTCCAAAGCATCTCTTTATGGATTTGATAATGGATGTGAAGTTTAGATTTGCGCCATTTTCTTTCAGTCTTTCTACATTCTCTCTTTAGCAGTTTAACAGCCGGGTACTGCTTCCATGGTGCTTTCTGCTTATCATTGACTCTTTTCATTTTGAATGGAGCAATATCATCCATAATTTGGGTCATATTTAAATTAAAAATTTCCAGTAAATCATCTACAGAGTCTGACATTTTGGTTGAGTTCTGAGAGAGAGCTTGCTCAAAAAGAGCACGTGTTGTCTTTTATGACTCTCCTACCTATAGTCGTTGAGCTGTTCTGAATGTGAGGAGACATAGAAACATCAAAGAAAACACATAAATGATCAGAGAAGGCCAGGTCAACAACAGTATTAGAAACAGTAAGACCCTTTGTGATGACGAGGTCAAGAGTATGACCACGAGAGTGGGTCAGCCCCTGTACATGTTGTACTAGGTTAAAGTTGTCAATAATTGCAAGTAGTTCTTTGGCATAAATGTTATCAGTATTATCTACATGCAAGTTAAAATCCCCAGATATAATAAGACAATCAAACTCTAAGCAAATGACTGATAACAGTTCACCAAACTCTTCAAGAAAGACTTTGGCTGAATGTCTCGGAGGCCTATAAATAGTTAATAATAATATGTTAGGAGAGCATGTAACAAGTGCACATAAGTGTTCAAAGGACGTAAAATCACCAAGTGAGGATTGTTTACATTGAAAAGAGACTTTGAATATATTTGCGATCCCTCCACCTTTCCCTTGTCGGGTAACATTCAAAAAATTAAAATTTGGGGGAGTTGCTTCAATAAGGGTGGTAGCACTATTTGCTTGATCCAGCCAAGTTTCAGTTAGAAGCAAAAAATCAAGATTGTGTTTGCAAATAAGATCATTAATTAAAAATGACTTGTTTAAAAGTGATCTAACGTTCAGAAGAGCTAGCTTTACAGAAAGTCTAGAAGTAATATCTGCTTGTGCACTCTGATGTTGTTTTAAAACAGGAAGGAGATTAGATTGGTTCACCCCCAGGGTTAAATGTGCTCTAAGTTTTCTGTTTCTTATCAACACAGGAATAGAGAATAGCATAGGCACATTGGGTCCCAGCTGGTTTTCAAAACTACACCCATTCGCAGGGACCCAGAGTACATCAAACAAGACTTTCTAAATGTTCCATTTGGTTTGAGGGTGAAAGGATTGGAGATGACATGTATCTTTTGGATGGTGAAAAAGATTTGTAGCCAGCTGAAAGTCCTGGGCGAACACAATTTTGATGAACTGGGTACACTGCTTGTCACAACAGATTTGGGCTGGAAAAAGAGAGAGTGTAGCCATTGGGAGCAATTTTTTCATGCTATTTGGGAAATCCATCCGAGGGGAAGTGGAGTCCTCTGTCTTTGAATGTTGGCAGTCTTGCAGGTAAGATGTCTGTGTGTCCTTGATGACGACTTGCAAAGATGATTGTTTAGGCTTTGTAACTGTGTCAGTCTGCAACATCTTAACTGTTTTCCTCAATGCTGGCTGAGAAAAGATTGCAAGTCTGTAATGGTCTACTAAGACTTTGGCTCCAATCCAGCTGAGTTCAGTGCTATTTGGCTTGTAAAATTCTCTGAGATTCCAGAAAAGGTTAAAATTGTCTATGAAGTTCATACCAAATGAAAAACAAGTTTTTCCAAGCCAGGTGTTAAGACTGAAGAGTCGAGAAAAAGCAAAACTTCCTCTCGCTGGAAGTGGGCCACTGATAAAAGATGTAATTCCAGTCTTATAGAGCTCAGAAAAAAGTTTTCTGAAATCATCTTCGACAAACAGCTGTTCTCTGAAAACATCATTTGCTCCCACATGCACAACAATACGTTTAATAGTCTATGCTCGGACATGAGTTTCAAAATGCTGTCTTTGGTATCAGAGATGGATGCATTTGGAAGGCAACAGATAATCATCCCATAACCTTTTAATTGTCTTACAGTGGAATCACCAAGAACAAGGGTTGTGGGATCAGGTGGTGTTACGAGCTGCTTTTTGCCTCTTCCCACAGCTCTTCGATCTTGGTGCGATCTCTTTTTACTCTGTGTTCGTCCGCTTGAAAAATCCTCTTCCACATCCCTGAGGCATTCAAATTTGTTCTGAAGCCTTGTGGGCTGTGGATTTTCCATAGGATTGTAGATCCTATTGTAATTTGTAGAACAAGCTGGTGTTGAAGTAATTACTCTTCTGTTTTTATTTTTGGGCTTGCCACCCATCATTTGCCAGTTTTCTGTACTCACATTTTGCCCAGCTTGATTGATGAATTCATCCACTTGATCTGCAATGCCATCAGTCTGTCGGAGTGCAATCTCTGCATTCTCAGCCACTGTTTCTGTACTCCTTTCCTGAGATATCACTTTTAATTCGTCCGTCTTTGGCAGAGCATCAATCTTTGATTCCAGAATAGAAATCCTCTGTTCTAGTTCCATGCATTTTCTGCAGGATTTTTTGCTCCCTGGCATTTTGTTTTAAAAACTAACTTATCTTATAAAGATGAAAAAAAAATAGTGGAAATTAAATGAGAAAGTATAGAAATAAAGATAAAGAAAGCAGGAGCAAAGCAAAGAAGCGTCCTACTCGCTTGAGTAGGAGGAGCAGAAGGATCAGACAAGACAACAACAACAGTACACACAACATCCTAACATATATCATCCTTAAAAGTGTGATCTTTAAAAAGTGCTTCATCATCAATTGTTCAGTATGAACAAAATTATTCACCTCTGGGCCTTACTGTTCAGCAATACAATTGCTGTTGGTACAAAGCTCTTTCTGTACCGTTTTGTTCTTCCCTTAGCAACCCCAAAACGATGACCAGAGCGAAGGAGCTGGAAATCACCATGCAAAGGGTGTGAGCCATCTTTAAGAATATAGGTAGCTTTACGTTGTAACTATGTCATAAAGAGAAGACATGGTGGGTTGAGGCTTCCCAATTAGCCACTCAGCCCATTTATTTGGTTCAGGGAGTTTTTGTCCTGTAGTGACAGATTACCAAACCAAGACCCGAAGGCAAAAGATAACAATGACTCAATAAAAGCATGATAAAATAGGCTCAGCATAGTTTTATCAATGTTAAAACAGAACAATTTCCGAAGATAAAACAACCGCTGATGTCCCCTCTTGCATACTGCTTCGCAGTTCTTGTTAAAAGTCAATTTATCATCAATGACAATCCCAAGATACTTATAATTATCCACGTGTTCAACAGACTGGCCCTTGATGACTGTGGGATCATGGTTTGGAGCCTGATTTCTAAAATCAATAATCATGTCCTTTGTTTTGGATGTATATAATAAAATCCTCCAAGACTGGACCATGGCTGTATTCATTATTGTGTAACAAACTTACAATGACAGTATTGTCTGCAAATTTTAAAATGTGCCTGTTTTCATAGACACTCTTACACATATCTGTATAAAGGATAAAAAGTAAGGGAGAGAGAACACATCCCTGAATGAATAAGTTTAACTAGACAATTCCCCTGTGGGAAATCGTGAGAGTGATGCAGTGGGCGTAGCAGTCGCTATTGCAGGAGTTGTACTGTACTGTGTGAATATGTGACTTGCTATGATGCTCCGATGCTATGATCATGTGTGTTTGAGAGAGAGAGAGAGAGAGAGAGAGAGAGAGAGAGCAGCCCCTCCCCCATCTGCTCCCTGACTGGAGCTGGTTGCCTTGGTGATGGTGCTCAGGTGCAGAGCAGAGACATAAGATTACAAGCAAAGAGAGCTTTTTCTTAGATTTCCTTCTCCTCGAACAATGGTGATTTACACAAAAACGAAAGGAGGTATTCACAAAATTCTTCCACATTGAGCGCTACAATGCTCTCATGAACACATTGATGTAATTTTTTTGTCCCTAGTGTAAAAAATGTGGACAAGAGAGCGAGTTGAAAACAACTGACATTTCTGATTTTTTCGTCAAAGCACTGTCGGGATTATAATGGGAGTCAATGGAGCAGTTGGGCTGTGAACCTGTCACTTTGAGGCTTCTTGTGCGAAAACTAAATCCTATCGTTTAGGTAGACACATTGTGTGAATCAAGACAAGTGTGACTCCAACATTTGAGAAAATTGTGTGTGTAGAGTGAAATTTGTGGCTGAAAACACAGTTTTAATGAGAAATTTAGAGCTTTTTTTTCAAGCTGTCTACACTCTAACTGGATCACCTTCACTGAAGTGCAACGCTATAGACACCCATTATAAAGTCTGAATTTCTCCAGAATTGATCATGGTGATTGATCTGTGACTGATCAAAAAGTATACAACCTAGCAAAAAAGTTGAATGCCAGATCCACACAGGAGAATTTTGTCTCCATTTTAAAGTTTGAATCATGTCTCTAGGTGAAAGCATGCCAGAGCAGCAGATGTTTGAAAAACATTGAAAATGTGCGATTTTTTTTTTTATTTATTCCCATTGAAATGAATGGGAACTTTTGCGTGATTTTTTCACGACGTAGAATGATGAACAAAGTAATAGCATAGTGAGTCCGATCGAGCCGCACGTTTTGATGTATTGTTTGTCTGTGTGCGATGTATGGTTATTGGGTTATTCGAAATCGAAATTTGTACGGAAGATGAATAATAAGAAGAAAAACACAGAAGAACAAGAGTTTGCTGTGATTTGCACTGCAAACTATTGACTCCCATATATGGGAGTCAACAGTTTGCAATGCATAGCACTGCATCACTAACTAGACAATTCCCCTGTGGGAAATCGTGAGAGTGATGCAGTGGGCGTAGCAGTCGCTACTGCAGGAGTTGTACTGTACTGTGTGGATGTGTGACTTGCTGTGAGAGACTTGCTGTGAGAGACTTGCTGTGAGAGACTTGCTGTGAGAGACTTGCTGTGAGAGACTTGCTGTGAGAGACTTGCTGTGAGAGACTTGCTGTGAGAGACTTGCTGTGAGAGACTTGCTGTGAGAGACTTGCTGTGAGAGACTTGCTACGTGTGACTTGCTACGTGTGACTTGCTACGTGTGACTTGCTACGTGTGACTTGCTACGTGTGACTTGCTACGTGTGACTTGCTACGTGTGACTTGCTACGTGTGACTTGCTACGTGGTCCTGGACCCTGCGTCCGGTGGGGTGGACACCGTCTGATGAAACATCAACACCAAAGAAATCTAAGTCATGGCAGTTACATACTGAACTCAGCAGTTAAAAAGAAAGCAACAGATGTGACATTTCTACTGCTATTTTCATGCAGACAGTTGTCACTGTGACACAGAAGCTTATCTACTGTGTAAATACCTTCGGGGGGGGAAGTGATTGGAGTCGGCTCCTCCAGGTTGCGCTTCCTTCATCGGCGCCTCGCTGCCTCGGACCTCCTTCCCTTCCTCGGCATCCTGCTGGACAGAAGACAAAAAAAACTTCTTCCAAAGTTAATAGGTTAACTAACCTAAACCTTAACCTAACTACTTACTGTAAATTAATCTAATCTAAAATAACCTAATATAATATTGAGAGTGGAAGAAAGGATGATGTGGTGATGGTGTGTGTGTAAACAAGTATCTTCTGCATTATAGCAGGTAACAGCATAAACCTGTTTATGCAGTCATACAATCATCAGAGCGTTACATTAAACACAAAAACAACTGTCACCTTTCATAACCATTATCTCATCTCATTATCTGTAGCTGCTTTATCCTGTTCTACAGGGTTGCAGGCAAGCTGGGGCCTATCCCAGCTGACTACGGGCAAAAGGTGGGGTACACCCTGGACAAGTCGCCAGGTCATCACAGGGCTGACACAGACAACCATTCACACTCACATTCACACCTACGGTCAATTTAGAGTCACCAGTTAACCTCACCTGCATGTCTTTGGACTGTGGGGGAAACCGGAGCAAACCCATGCGGACACGGGGAGAACATGCAAACTCCGCACAGAAAGGCCCTCGCCGGCCACGGGGCTCAAACCCGGACCTTCTTGCTGTGAGGCGACAGCGCTAACCACTACACCACCGTACCGCCTCACAACCAATGTGTTGTAATAAATGTAAACTAATTATCATCAGTGCAATTGTTATATCAAATGTTCATTATTCAAAAATAATAATTATCTATAATCCATGAACAATTGTTTGTATTACTACTACTACTACTACTACTACTACTAATAATAATAATAATAACAACAACAACTTTTTTAATAATTAAAAAAATGAATTCAATTTTATAGCATTTTAATTACTACTTCATAAGCAGTGATTATCAAAATGTAATTTAATAATTAATTAGTAATTATCAACTACTACTTAATTATACTAATAAGTAGTGATTATTAAAATGCTATAAAATTGAGTTATAAGATTAGTTAAAATTATTATTAAAAAAGTAGTAATTATTATTATTATTATTAGTAGTAGTAGTGATACAAAATTCATGGATTATAATTTGTTTTCAATAGTGAACATTGATATAACAATTGCACTGATAACATTAACAAGTATTACTAGTAGTATTATTGTTTATTATTATTATTATTATTAGTAGTAGTAGTAGTAGTTGTTATATCAATGTTCACTATTTTAAAAAATTATCTATAATCCATGAGTATTTGTTGGTATTCTACCAATTACTACTTTTTAATAATTATTTGTAATAATTTTTAATAACTTAATTTTATAACATTTAATAATCCCTAGTACTTATTAATTACTAATTCATAAGTAGTAATGATTAACAATCAATAATAATTACTACTAATAATTATTATTATTATTAGTGGTTAATATTATTCTTATTATATTTAAAACACTGTTGTAGACAATAGGTAATAAAACTAAAAAACTTTTTGTACAAATTATTTATATTGTACTATATTTAGAATTATTGTATTTTCTGTAGTTCTTTTTAATTGAGTTTTGAAATAAAGGTTTATATATTTATATTAAACTTAGTACAATAAACAATGTTAATTATGTAAAAAAAGTGATGCTATTCATTATTATTAGTAGTATTAGGTCCTATAAGTCCCATTTTCCACCGGACTTGTGCGCATGCGCAAACCCCCCTGCATTTCACTCCGGAGTGCTTGACCTCTAACACGCGCGCGTGCGCCTCGTGTCCGTGAAAAATCAGTTTCCCAGGCCGCCGTGTCCCCAGCGATGCGTTACCGTCTTTAAACACATTCGTGCAATCCAGCGCTTTTTATCGCAAACGATTCTTCTCCGTATTTTGGGGGCGCTTTCTAGCGCCCACGTAAGCTACCTGTGTATCTCTCACTCTTCACAACCACCACACTACACTTCCTCCAGTAGCCTCCTAACGTTAGTTCTTGATCTACGGAATGCACAGAACCAATGCTGCCCCCAAAAGGTACGCTGGTCACTTTTAAAATTACAGTTAAAAAAAAAAAAAAATACCCCAAACCGGATGGAGACATTTCACTCGTTCGGTCCAATATTAAATTTAATACCTCCCTTTCAAAAATTCCAGTCATTCCAAACAATTTAAGATGTTTTTAGGCCTTGAAAACCAAAAATTGTATTTAAGACTTTTTAAGACTTTTTAAGGATCCGTGGGAACCCTGTGATGATCAAAACCTTCAATCAAAGAAAACCTGCAATAAAAATAGAAATGTCCCTCTGTTACTTTGAGTCAGTGTGAGCAACAAGCCAACAGCATAACAGACACGTTAAACATGTTTACTTTTTGTAATGTGTGTTTGTGAGAGAGCAGAGCAGGGCCTGCTGACTTTTATTAGTAAACTCAATTTTTTTTCCTCAAGACAAAGAATCACATCAACACTATAAATATACCACCACAAGTAATACTACTAACTTAAGCAAATGTGCAGGATTTTATCATCAAAATGTACATTAATTACTAAAAGTCAAAGTAGTCATGTATGAAAATGCTCGCTTTTCTATTTAATCAATGTAGGTTGTTAAATCATATATTACATTTAAATGTAATTTCTTTCCAAGTCCATACAGAGACAGTTAATCACAGTTTATCACAAACATTCAAACATACACGAAGAAATGTGGTTTTCCCTGGACAGAAGGAGAATGTAACAATGTAGTCTGAATAGATAGATAAATATATAGCTTTCACCTTTAATCTTCTTGTTTAGAAATACACCAACAATTAAAAAAAATTTTTACCCCCAAATCATGAGAGTAATGTCTACCTTCAATGATCTGAATTTTGTTTAAGCTTGTTTGCTTGTCAGTACAGTTCAGGCTGCTAGCGGTCGGTGAGAGCAGTGGCGGCTTTTCGTGCCGTTCACCTAGCTCCGTCTAAAGGCAATTAGCCACATTAGCTTTTCATGACCACAATGGCGGCTTTTCGCGCCGTTTGCCTAGCTCCGTCTAAAGGCAGTTAGCATCGTTAGCTTTTTAGCTCGGCTTAATGTTCTCGTATAGAAACAAACCTACCGTAAAATCACCAGAGAGTAATATCTAGCTTCAATAATCTCACTTTTGTTAAGAATGTATTCATATCTGTGATTGAGAGAATGCGAGACTGGCTTTTAATTCCTTGATGTCCTCATGAAGATGTTCAAGTATATCAAGTTTGTGGTTTATGGATCCCAGTAAACTGACCTCGATGGATGTGACCTTGGCGGTACCGATAGAGGGGGGAGTCTCTGGCAGGGGTGGGCGTATCGATCTGAGTAGCGATAGTATTGATACCAAGGTGAGTATCGGAATCAAATCGATACTAGCATGATGAGATCAATACTTTCGTCGCAGTTTCTCTTCAATACGTCCAGTAAATTACTCGAATTTACTCAGAGTTCATGCGAACGTAGTTTCTCTCTAAATCTGTCTGTGTAAACAGTGCACCTCTCTCTCTCTGCCGCTTACACCTTGCCCCTCCCCCTCCCTGCTTTGTCGGAGAGCGGAGAGTCAGAGCACTGACTGGGAAAGAAAGGATTTTCTCTAAGGCGGGACAGTTAATAACTCAGAGAAGAAGTGCACTAAAAGGGAAGAATGTAAACATGTTACTGTTCCTGAACAAAAACCTTTAAATCTGTTATCAACATGGGAACAGAGCCAAAAGGGCACCTCAAGGGATACTTCCTTGGAGGGCTTTGTGCGTAAAGAGCCAAAGGTTACAAGCCACTCGTAGTTTACACCTGATTTGCACTACTGACTTTATTTTTCACACAGATATGCGTGCAATGGAAGGTATTTTTTTGTTGTTTATATTGTTATATTTATTACATTGTTGCTTTTGTTTACTTATTTTGCACTACTGACTGTTACTTTATTACTGACTTTATTTTTCACAAATATTTGCATGCAATGCTTGGGGCGTGCCATGCGGTGTAAGGACGACCGCTGACGAATCAGAAACACCCATTCAGTCATGTCCCGCCCTCCCACCCCAGTTAAAGACAGCTAACAAATCAGAAGCACCCATTCAGTCATGTCCCGCCCCAGTTGAACACAGCTGCCACTCGGCGAAAGAAAAAAGTGTAGACACAGGCTTTTTAGCTTACAAATTACTATTCTGTTTTTTTTTAATTATTATTAGAAGGCACATTGAGTTTAGTCCTGCCTTGGCCAGTGCATTCTGAAAGTATGTTTCGGTCTGTAGCCAACAATGCATGTTATTGCAGATCATATCTCTCCACACAAACTAAAGGCGCAGATGCCGACTTTTTCACGGCTGAATCGTGCAGATCCGATTGCTTTCCTTTGAGCATACAGAATTTACTCTGATAATTATTCAGACACTCCAATGCCCCCCCCTAAAAAAAAAAATCGGATTTTTGCACGATTCAGCTGTGAAAAACGCGGCATCCGCTAAAAGGCGCACCGTTTGCATCCCTGTTTAAAAACTCCTAGGTTAACCGACTTTAATCGGCTAATGAGGCTCGGTGGTCGGTCAAGATTTTTTTTAGTTTTCGCCATCCCTAGTAATAACCAGTTTAAACAGAAGGAAAAAGAATATTCCTGTAATCCTGTGTTTACAAACGGTATTCAGCACGCCGCCATGTTGGATCTCACACAAAGCCTCGCGATAGACTCAGTGTAACAGTCACCTCAAATTAAAAGCCAGTCTCGCATTCTCTCAATCACAGATCGACACACTCATATTAGAAAACAGTGAACTAAAAGGAAATGTCACAAACTTATCCAACCAGGTAACTCATCTCACTAGCGAAAATAGAATCATGAAAGAAAAATACTAGACCTCCAATGCCGCAGCATGCGCGACAACCTCATTTTTTCAGGAATCCCACTATCAACAACTATACCTGATGATCCTGAGAAAGCTGTGAAAGAATTCATGTAGTCATCTCTGAAAATCCCAGAGATGGAAGTGAGTCCACCATCTCACTTCCAAAGACAATAAAAAGCCACCTCCGATAATAGCCAAATTCGAACACTAAAAGCACAAAGAACTTATTAAAAGCAAAGGAAAAGAACTGAAAAGGCACATCATATGGACTAAACGACCAATTCCCACGAGAAATCCAGGAAAGAAGAGCCCTCTTGCCTATAATGAAACAACTCCGGCAAGAAGGTAAACGAGCTACACTGTCTGTCGACAAGCTTTATGTTAATGGAACACACTACCGCGACCGCAATATCACCACCATAGCTGCACAATGGCGCCCCCCGTGGCAAACGTGTTTGCGATGCGCTCCCGACACCGATTGTCTTTATTGTTTATTTTAGTAATTTTGATTGTGATAAATGCTCAGTGCTTGTACACTAGGATCACCTACAGCAAAGACACACTTCTGGACATTGGTAAAATTCACCACGGGCCCAGTCCAGTCCTTCTGGACTGTAGCTTTCTTCTCATCGCTGACAGCGACCGAAGCTACACCGACACCATCCGGCAGGCCGCATCATCACCAGACTCAAGTAGGTGAAACGGCCGACGATCCACGCACCCAAAACGGAGGCACGGTAAGAGAGGCGGGCTACATGCTAGGCTAAAGCTACAAGACCACCGCTACCTAGCCTTCTGCTAGCTAACGTTCGCTCACTCAAGAATAAGATGGATGAGCTGAGAACCAGGATAACATCTCAACGTGAGATCAGAGAGTGTTATGCCCTGATTTTTACGGAAACCTGGACTACTGCAAGCCTGCCAGACCCGGCCATTGAACTACAGACCCACTCCATGCACCGCGGAGACCGCACATCTGCTTCCGGTAAAAACAAAGGTGGCGGTGTGTGTGTTTATGTTAACAAAAGATGGTGTACAGACGTACAGGTTGTTGAAAAACACTTGTGCGGACATTGAAGTGCTGATCGTGAAGTGGAGACCCTTTTATCTACCGAAGGAGTTCAGTGCTGTGTTTATGCTGGCTGTTTACATCCCGCTGCAGGCCGACCGCACTACAGCGCTAGGACTACTACATGACATCAGCAAATACAAGACCACACACCCAGATGCTGTGTTCATCGTGGTCGGGCATCATCGTGCTATGATGCCTTGTACAAATTATGTACAAATCAACATGGAGGCAGAGGCATGCAGAATGGATACCCACTTTGCTGCACAAGCTGAACTGGCGTATGTTTTCGTGAAGTCCATGGAAGGAAGTGCAATCCCAAGCTGGACAGGGTTCCATACACTGCTCCAAGGTGAAAACACTCTGCAGAAGTCAGCACTGTATTATCTGCCAGTCATTGAGGCATCACCAACTGAGATGTCAACAGTCAACACTATCCTGAAGCGAAGTGTCCAGATTGCTGACCAGCTTGAACTGGATCACATAGTGTTAGTGTTTGACCAAGCCATATATGCCAAAGCTCAGCAAATCCGCTGGAAGAATGATGACTTCACACAGCGTTTAGTCATTAGACTTGGGGAATTCCACACAACCATGTCCTATCGGAGCGTTTTAGGCAAAAGGTTTGGAGATGCAGGGCTTCAAGATGTACTCATTGAATCCGAAGTGGTTGCCCCAGGATCCATCAATGGGGTGATCAATGGCCATCATTATAATCGAAGCATGAGGGCGCATAAACTTCTGTATGAAAGCCTGCAGCGCATCAGATTTATCACCTTTCTGGACACCTTGTCACATCAGGAGAGAGCTGAATACATGCATGTCATCACTGAGATGAAGCACTCCTTTCCAGACACCTTTTTGGATGTTTTAAGTACAGAGCAGAGGTTTCAGAGTATGTGCTCAAAATACTCTGACTTCGTGCAGAAGACAAGTACAGAAAGCCCAACATTTGCCTTCTGGAGCTCGTACATCGACATGATGCAGCTACTCCTCCTGTTCGTGCGAGCAACACAAGAGTCAGACTGGCAGCTTCACCTGGCAACTGTCCGGTTAATGATGCCGTGGTTTTTTGCCTCCGACCGGGTAAACTATGCTCGGTACTTGCCTCCATACTGGCTGGAGATGGTGAATCTGCCAGTTACACATCCCTCTTGCCACACTGAGATGACTGTGAAAGGTCAGTGGACTGTCCAGCGACAAAGTGGACATGGATTTGCCTCCACTGCCTGTGACCAGGCTATCGAACAAACCTGCAACAGAGATGCCAAGACCAAAGGTGGCTGGACAGGCATAACACAGAATCGCTCTGCAGTATATTGTTGGATATTATCACAACATGAAAGGGCTGCAATAGCAAGACAATGTGAAACCATGGCAGGGATATCTCCTGAAGTGCGCAAACGAAAAGACCTTGACACCACACGGATCAATGCTGATGAAAAGGCTGTCGGCAGTATGATTTCCACCATTGATTCCATGCTGAACCCTTTTGATACACACCAAGAACACACTGTGTGTCTTAGCTCTGGAAGAGTAGCAACTGAAGACATCACAAAGGATTTGCTTGTGGCCTCAGAAAAGGGTGAAAATGCCACACAAGAGTTTATGGACCAGAGACTGTTTTCAAATTCAGTTGACATCTTTGCACTCATAAAGTCACAAAAACTGAAGACCTTCAGTGACCTGGCTAAGGCAAAAAAGAAATCTGCAGCTGGCAAGGAAGTGATTTTGCATGCTGACAAGAAGCTTTTTTCCAGGCTCCTCATCCTAGGTCAAAGCAGAAAGATAGAAATGAGGGAAATTCTGTCTTACTCCTTGGGGACTGTGTCCTACTCTTTGGCCAGTGCTGATGGTTCACTTGCTAAAACAAACAAGTCAGCTCTAATGGATTTACTCGAGAGCAAGGGTGGAGACTGCTTAGTTGACAATGTTCCAGCAGATGGTGCCATTCTTTTTGACGGCATGGCAGTTATTCAGGCTATCAGATCCAGACCAGGTACATTTGGAGAGCTTGCTGAGACCATACTCCAGTACATAGTCCAACTTGCTTCACAGCATAAGTGTGCACGCATTGACTTTGTCACTGACCAGGCCTAGACATTAAGCATTTACCACTGGTGGCCCATTGGGCCAGTGGAATTGAAAAGTTACTGGCCCAAATGGAAAATGTGGTGGCCCGAATGTGTGCGGTACCCGCATTCAGGCCACCACATTTCATACAGTTCATAATACACTAAGTCATTGATTTTTGGCTAGAAAAGTAGACATTTCTACTTTTGTTGCCAAGCGCAGCGAGGCTGAAAATTTTTGCAGAATATCCCCAAGCCACATCATTGTAGGAGGCAATAATCTCCTCATCTCCGTACAAAGTAGTGTCACTTTTTCATGACCCCCCCCATAAATTCATAGCCCCCCCATAAATAATGACCGCCCCCTAAAATTAGAAAGAGCCTTCTCAAGATTATCACAACTTATATTTTGATTTTGTACCTGAAAACAATACTGACAAAAGACAGTAACTCAGTCCAAATTACCAGCAATGGACTCAAAAACAGTCAAATCAAATTGAAATAAAATGTTTTTGCTTCTGAAAATGTGCACTGCACTGAAATAGCAATAAAGTCAATTTAAGGTTTATAGTTTAGTGCAATAGCTTTCCTCTTCCACACACTCATCTAAAATGCCAGGGCTCTACGTTAACTTTTGAAACCACTTGTCCTGTCAGGCAAGTTGAAAGGAAATTTACTTGTCCGAATGTGAAGTTGACTTGTCCGAAGAAATATTTGAGAAAAAAAAACAAACAAACCCCACAAACTATTTGTAACCCAATCTTTATAGCATTTGTTTCCGAATTCACAACATATCTATGAATCAAAAGTAATCAATACTTGAGGCAAAAGTTCAAAAATATTAGTAAAACAGACTGATTGATACCATAATTCACCAATTATTATGTTGAAGTTCAGAAGCAATATATCCCAATAGAATAGAAATTATGAACATAAAATTAACAAAATAACTATACTATGAGATCCAGAAACACTAACCATTATATATACACAGATCAGTACTCTGCAGTTCAGTAACAAATATCACAAAATTTATGACTTGAGATATCACTAGTTTGGACAAGAGAAACAAATAATGCTACAAATAAAAACTGATAAAATTGACTGATTAATACTGTAAATCACTATTATACACTGAAATCTAGTTATCAAATGACAAGATATATCTTACGAAAACCTCCACACCTCTATTGACTCACAGATGAATGGATACAAATAAAGTTTCTATTCATCTTCATCTATCAACCCTTGAGTTCTGTTCCATCAATTGGACTCCATCAATCATTAATTTATTTTGAGAAATTGAAAACCAGAAAATTAAAATTATATACACTTTCATTTTTAAATGATTAATTTTGAATATATATCCTCCACTGACTAATAGTTGTTGTCTAATTATTCAGTGTGGCTCCTGCATGGTATTTAATGGTCAAAAAAATATAACTTCAAATAATCCATAATTTATATCTAAATTATAGAGCAGTTTCAAATTCCTAAACTCCCATTACTAATTAGTTAATTAATACAGCCGGTAACCTAATTAGCAGCCATTTGACAGCTTGGTATTTCCTAGATAACTTTCCCCACTCCTACCTCACTGCCTGTCAATCCACACACATGCAGGCGCACATTCCAAGCCCAGCACACCCTGCCACATGCTCGACTATATAATGAACACCATCGACAACAATTCAAAGATTTGTAAATTACCACACACTCAACGTAAATGTACAGTTGAATAATGATCCCGCCAACAGAGATGTCAACAAATTCACGTGTATGACACGATTAAAACCAATCATAAATGACCGTTTACTTTTCAGCTCAAATACACAAAGCGGTATTGGCCGGTTTCGCAAGTGGAATATTGCGCATGCGCACATCGCTCTAATAGAAACATCCGGGGATTCATCAAAACAATATGTCGAGTGAGATGCTTCGGAACTCATGTGAATAAACTGATAAATTTGATATGTAACCCGAATATCGGCGTATTTTGGCACTTGTCCGATCGGACAAGTAACGGAGACGATGAACTTGTCCGACATAAAGTCTCACTTGTCCCGGACAAGCAGACAACCGTTAATGTCGAGCCCTGAATGCGTGCGCATCCTGCTGCCATGGTGTCACCAAGTGTGTCCCAATGGTCATCTGAGACTTTGGTAAACTCAGCCCTTCTCTCCTCGATCTGGCGCTCGACCAAAATGACGCTTCCGAACAGCGCCGAACATCTCCGACGATGCACGAAGACGACACACTCCTGCCGCGGAGCGGAGCGTGACGTAAACAAAGATGACGGACCTCGTATCGAAAAAGTGTATTTTACGAACAATTTTTTTCACAATTCTGGGTAAAATATGAGTAATAAAACTTAATTTGTATCGAAAACGTACTGGCCCGCCCGGGCCACTGTTTGGACAAATTTAGTGGCCCGAACTGGCCCGAAAGACGTAAAAAACACCGGCGGGCCATCGGGCAAGTGCTAATGTCGAGCCCTGCTGACCAATACCCCGACATAAGCATTAAAAACATTGAACGGGCACGTTGAGCTGATGGAGGATCACAACGCATGCAGATCTATGGCCCGGATCAGAGGACCCCAACCCAGTGGAAAAAGTTTCTCTCTGAAGGAACAAATAAAGAAGCACTTGCTGAGTTCTTGTATGATGCGTGGACAAATGCTGATCTTACAGCAGTGGGCAAAAACCTCAGCTTGTACATAACACATCGAGACCAATGTCACTGTGTGACTGTACTGGACGGTGTGCAGTCTGTTCATGCTGTGGAAGACCTGCAGTGTGACCATGAAGAATGTGACAAGGGTGTTTTTGCATGCACAACATGCTGCACAGGAGCACAAGACTGTCATTATTAAGAGCCCTGACACTGATGTGGCAGTCATTGCTGTGAGTCTGCAGAAAGAATTACCATGCAGCTTATACTTTTTCACAGGGACGGGCAACAGGACACGCATCATTGACATTACCAAGGTGTCATCAGCTCTCGGAGCCAGTGTGTGTTCAACCTTGATTGGGATACATACATTCACTGGGTGTGATTCCACAAGTGCCTTTTATGGCAAAGGCAAAAGGAACACATTTGCTGTGGCATGTGAAAAAGATGTCTACCTGAAGGCTTTCAAAAATCTGGGGACTGACTTTAACTTAGACCACTCAACATTTGCATTACTTTGCAAATATGTATGCCATCTGTACGATCAGCCAGCTGCAGAAAATATCAATGAGGCTAGGTACAAGGCTTTCTGTATGGCATCATCAGCCTTGCCAGAATTATCTATCCCCCCAACAAGTGATGCCCTCCACCAGCACTGCAAAAGGGCAAATTATCAGGCTGCAATCATGAGGTCATGTGTGAAACAAAACATTGGCGCTCCATCTCCCGCTGGATATGGTTGGCATCTGGAAGATGGAAATCTACAAGTGACATGGATGACAAGAAATCCAGCCCCTGACACTGTTCTGCATGTGATACACTGTGGTTGCAGAGGGAGTGCCTGTGAGACAAACAGATGCTCCTGTGTCTCTGCAGGACTCTGTTGTACAGACTTGTGCAGGTGTTCCAGCTGTTCGAACACAAAGGAAACAGAAGAGAAAGATGATAACTGCCCTGACACTGACAGTGAGGAATAGCAGGTCATGTGGTTTTTACCTCTATTCTATTGATATCATTATCATTCATTTTATTATGATGTTTATTTATATATGTATATAAGTTTATGCCAGTCAGTGTATACTTATGATTGTTTTTATGTGTTGTATATAGTTGAGTGAATAAATGAACAAATGAATACCTGAAATGTTCCTCATCATTGATAATTAGAATTATTTCCATTTATTGATAAAAATGACAACATGAAAAGGTCTACCTTATCACCCACTTGCATCATTGTTCTTTGTGCTATAAATAAAGCACTGTTTGGAATCCATTTAGCCCACTTTAGAAATACGTGAATGGTTATCACTGATAATTAAATTGTTTCCATTTATTGATCAAAATGACATCATGAAAGGTCACTTGCATCATTGTTCTTCGTGCTATAAATAAAGCACTATTTAGAATCCATTTGGCCCACTTTAGAAATACATGAATGATCATTATCATTGATAATTAGAATTATTTCCATTTATTGATCAAAATGACAACATGAAATGTCTGCCTTTATCATCCACTTGCATCATTGTTCGTCGTGCTATAAATAAAGCACTGTTCAGAATCAATTTGGCCCACTTTAGAAGGATATTTTAGGAGATTCCTTTATGTTGGTTACATTTAACAACAACAAGCAGGCTGTCATTTTTCCAGTTTGTTGTCGTAAATTAGCTACGCAATTGGTTTAGCGCGGTCACGTGGTGTCTCGTGACGTCAAAATCGCATTCAACTCTGAGGAAAATAGTTCTTCAGAAAATGTCTCGATTTAAAAAACGAGTGCGATTCTGTGACGCGGAAATTTTGCTAAGTGTAACATAACTTGGTCCTTTTTATCAGCTAAAAAGCATGTGGTTCAGAGACGTCGGAGCGACCTAAAACGAAAACAGGGTTCACCTTATGGTCTATAAAGCGCTGTGTCTGTTATTGTGTATATGACAAATAAACATCTTGAATCTTGAACCTGGTTATAGCAGCTCATACCCCACGCCAATATCTATCTTGATTGTAATTTTGTCACCATTCTCTCCCCCTAACTTACTGTACTGGCTCTGATGCATCGAACTCTGTCTCCACATCTTTTTCACTTTCTAAGCCTCTCTCTCTCTCTCTCTCTTCCTTTGGTTCACTCAATCTCATATTTTCTCTCAATGTTCAGTGCATTTCAACGTGTTGTGTCTTTATAAGTTGGCTCGTATGTCCTGTCTATTTTTGTTCAATATGTCTACAGGCTGAATTTCAATAATCTCACTTTTGTTAAAGATGTATTCATATTACCACAGTTAGCTCCGTTAACTTTTCTTGACAACAACGGCAGCTGTTTGCGCTCCGCTCAAAGGCAATTAGCTCCGTTAGCGTTTTAGCTCGGCTTAATGTTCTCGTATAGAAACAAACTAACCGTAAAATCACCAAAGAGTAATATCTAGCTTCAATAATCTCACTTTTGTTAAAGATGTATTCATATTACCACAGTTAGCGCTGTTAGCTTGGCTCAATGTTTTTATATAGAAAAAGCAGTGACTGCGTTAGCTCTTACCGCGGCTAAATATGCTTTTACACTAGTGACAAAAAATTACATCAGTGTGTTCATGAGAGCCTTGTAGTCTGCTCGCACACCCCCCTTCAGCATCTGACATGTCATCCTCAGTTTCTCCCCCCCCATCTGCTCCCTGACAGAACAATATCTAGCTTCAATGATTGCACTTTTCTTTTACAATTTCAGTATGCTAATATGTTAGCTATAAGAAATAAACCGTACACTTGCTATGATGCCATGATGACACTTGCCCCCCTGCCACAGATTCTGCTCGCACACCCCCCTTCAGCATCTGACATGTCATCCTCAGTTTCTCCCCCCCCATCTGCTCCCCCCATTTTCACTGTGAATATTTATTGTGTAATGGTGCAAAGTGAGAGAGAGAGAGAGAGAGAGAGAGAGAGAGAGAGAGACTCTGCCCTTAGGGCAGAGTCAATCCCGCCAGCAAAAATAGGGAAAAAAAAAAGGAGCGATCTCACCTCTTCAGATGTTGGTTTAAGTCCTACAATACATTCCTCAAAAAGGGCGTAGAAAAACAAATTAATCCATCAATGTGTAGCATTCAATTTATTCCGGACCATTAAAGACGCCGCCTTCCGCGTAGAATCATACGTCATCCTCACCGCCATATTGGATGGGTCAAAGCGGAGAATAAAGATGCCTCATTCATGTGCTGCGTTTAACTGTACCAACAGGTTTACCGTCCAAACGAGATCACATGGGATTACCTTTCACAGGTGAGACTGGAAAAATACTTTTCATTGTATTTGGTCATTATAATGTAATTTTACGAACAGATTTTTCTGACTTTGTGGCTAATATGAAGTCTCACGCATAAATAGTTTATGCGCATGCGTCCTTACTTCTTCTATTGTTCTGGTGCCTCCGAAGGGACCGTCTTACAGCGCCCCTAGAGGTGTGGCATGTGTATTGCATCGTTTTCAGCAAGCGTTGCATTGCCATATGGACCTGATATTTTACTGATCGTTGCCCATGTGGACGCGATATTTTTTTAAATAACATCTCGTTGCCGTTGTCGTGTGGATGTCGCCTATATTTGCAGAGAGAGTCAGATTGCCAGATTGAGTGAGGAATGGCATCTTAAATTTGCCATTGATCACCCTAACGGGCAATCCTTTGATCACTAATGACTCGCCGTTCACACCCAGCCTCCAGTGACCCACACTAAGGCTACATCCACACGACAACGGCAACGAGATGTTATTTAAAAATATATCGCGTCCAAATGGGCAACGATCAGTAAAATATCAGGTCAATATGGCAACGCAACGCTTGCTGAAAACGATGCAATACACATGCCACACCTCTAGGGGCACTGTAAGACGGTCCCTTCGGAGACACCAGAACAATAGAAGAAGTAAGGATGCATGCGCATAAACTATTATGCGCGAGACTTCATATTAGCCATAAAGTCAGGAAAATCTGTTCGTAAAATTACATTATAATGACCAAATACAATGAAAAGTATTTTTCCAGTCTCACCTGTGAAAGGTAATCCCATGTGATCTCATTTGGACGGTAAACCTGTTGGTACAGTTAAACGCAGCACATGAATCTTTATTCTCCGCTTTGACCCATCCAATATGGCGGCGAGGATGACGTATGATTCTACGCGGAAGGCGGCGTCTTTAATGGTCTGGAATAAATTGAATGCTACACGTTGATGGATTAATTTGTTGCTCTACACCCTTTTTGAGGAATGTATTGTAGGACGTAAACCAACATCTGAAGAGGTGAGATCGCTCCTTTTTTTCCCTATTTTTGCTGACGGGATTGACTCTGCCCTAAGGGCTATTTTCTCTCTCTCTCTCTCTCTCTCTCACTTTGCACCATTACACAATAAATATTCACAGTGAAAATATTTTGTAAGCGCGTTTCATGAACCAAGTTATAGGATTTGTTGACAACTCGCATCGAGTTCGTTACACTTCTACCCGGCATGAAGCACTCACAGTCATGTGGTTGTGACGTCATCATAAACAAATCCGTTCTACTCATCCAGATGACTTCGCAACGGCAACGTTGCCAGATCTTTCCACTCTGGAACCCGTTCTCAAAAAGACTGCATTTTGGGCACCCAAAACACCGGTGCCGTGTGGACGCCAGGCCTAAACGATAAGCAATTGTATCGGAGTCACCTGAATCCGTTGCCGTGTAGACAGGGCCTAACATGATGCCTTAATGACACCTTAGATGAGCTGGTCATCAGAATTCTGATTCTGATCCAGGAGAGGATAAATAACTCTCGTACGTTTCTGATTCCTTTCCTCTTCCGTGTTTGAGATCTCCGATCATGGCAGAAGAGCAGAGCTCCTTTACTGAAGCTCACAGTGCTTCAAAAGTAAGTGCTGCTTTAAAAAGAGGTACATTTACCGTTAAAAAGTCAAGAGTCCTGAAATCGGACATTTTAGAAATGCTTTACAAATGTAAACTGGGTTAGCCTAATGTTTTGTATGGCTGAACAATAAATATACCAAATTTCCACTTGGAATTACGCGCTCGCCTGTCTTTTTTTATTGTTTATTATTATTATTATTATTATAATAATAATAATAGACACTTACGAAGGCAACAGCCGAAACGTTTGTCTCCTTCTGCTCCTAAAAACAACTGAAAAGAAATGTAACTAAAAGAATAAGTTCAAGAGTGTGATCCATCTCTCCTTTCACACTAATTATTCATAGAAGACGCACCACGGGAGAGCGCATACTTAAATGATTAGCCTACTTAAATAATTATTATTATTAGGTCTACATGCTGCCATTTCAACAATCCGAATTCAGAAACAAGGTAAATAACAAACGTGAACGTGAGCTGTAGATATTGATGCTCAAATCCACTCAAAGTAGTGGGCGGGGCACCATCACGCTGTGTCAAGACAAGAACTTTCCTGAGAAATAACGCGAACGTCTGCATCATGCGGGATTTGCGGGCAGGAGCGGGACAAAATATGGCAGGCGCGGGCGGGAGCGGGACTGAAAATCATAATTCTTTGCGGGCGGGACTGAAAAATCATAATTCTTTGCGGGCGCGAGCGGGACTGCACAATGCGGGAGCGGGACTGAAAAATCCGACCCGCGCAGACCTCTAGTCACTATTGCCGCTTTTCCACTACCAACGCGGCTGAGTTGGGCTGAGTCGAGCTGAGTGGGGCTGTTGGAGTTGCATTTCGATTACAACCGCACTGAACCGTGCTGGCTGGAAGTGGGTGGACACATTGGGTGGAGTTAGCGAAAGTGGGTGGATGTCACGTGATGTCGTTAGGCGCCGCAGTGACATCAGTGACCTTTTAAGCGGTAGTCTCATGACCCGGATAGTAAACAATAAACATGGAGGACAGAGTCGTTAGTGTAGCTGGTCTTGGTGCTGTGGCTTGTTGTCACCGACAATGCCAACAGATACTGGCAAGAGCGTATAGATGAGGCGAGGCGCATAAGGCTTCAGAAATTCTCGTAATTCGTAATTATTATTCTTCCGGGTTTACGGTGTTTACAGATCCCAGCGTGCTCGCGGGGCGTGTGGGCATGTGAGGACACTCCTCCTCACCAATCAGTGCACAGGGGAGTGTCTCCTCACGCCCCTAGCCCCACTCGGCTCGGTTTAGCTCGCTTCAGCCCTACTCCAAAACCGTGCGAGTTTTGGGTGCTGAGTAGGGCTGAAGCAAGCTGAGTCGTGCTGCTCTGAGGTAGTCGAAACGCGAGCTGCGTCAGGCTGAAGTGAGCTGAAAAAGGGTAGTGGAAAAGGGCCATTTGAGGCTTCTTGTGCGAAAACTGTAAATCCTATCATTTAGGTAGACACATTGTGTGAATCAAGACAAGTGTGACTCCAACTTTTGAGAAAATTGTGTGTGTAGAGTGAAATTTGTGGCTGAAAACACAGTTTTAATGAGAAATGTAGAGCATTTTTTTTTAAAGCTGTGTACACTCTAGCTCGACTGCATAGACACCCATTATAAAGTGTGAATTTCTCCAGAATTTCATGGTGATTGATCTGTGACTGATCAAAAAGTATACAACCTAGCAAAAAAGTTGAATGCCAGATCCACACAGGAGAATTTTGTCTCCGTTTTAAAGTTTGAATCATGTCTCTAGGTGAAAGCATGCCAGAGCAGTGGATGTTTGAAAAACGTTGAAAATGTGTGATTTTTTTTTTCATTTATTCCCACTGAAATGAATGGGAAATTTTGCGTGATTTTTTCGTGACGTAGAATGATGAACAAAGTAATAGACCAGTTCACGCATATCGCCGTGCATGCGCAGGGGTCAAAGGTCGAGGCCTCATCGGAGATGAAAACATGGCGCCAAAGAGAACGGGGATTGCCAGCTACCATGGGGGTAGAAGAGTTAAGGGCGCTTGCATATGCCACAGATATTTTGAAAATCCAGCCTGTACCGTCCAAGGAAGACGAAGAAAAATCGAGGTATGTACCCGGTGATACTGCCACGCCCACTGCAGTTTTTGACAGGTCAACGACTCATAGTTATAGTTCTATATCTGACACGGAGAAATAATATAAGTCGTGCTGCCTACCAGATTACAGTCGTCTGTTTTATTGTATCAGTACTAGTATCACTTGCTATACTCAGTCATGTACTTCAGGTACATCTGACCCTCAGCCTGCTGCCTCAACAGCTGACCTTGCTATATCAACTTTGTCCAAACCTGACTCTCCACCGAAAGGCAGGAACAAACCAGCAGCCAAAAAGACCAGTCGAAGAAAGACCCGAAAGGACAGTGGGGACATAACAGAAAATGATGACAATAGCGTAGGATGTGATCAGTGCTATAAGTGGTATCATTTGGGGGGGGGGGGGGGGGGGGGGGGGGGCTTTGATGTTTGCTGTCTTGATAATGACTGGTTATGTTCAAATTGCTCAGATTGTTAAATTGTAATATTACTGGTGAACTTCTCGCATGCAGGTCTTTTGTTAATACTTATCAATAGTTCATCAGAACTTCAGTGTTTTTATACCATTTAGTATTACTTTATTATGTATTAAGCTGTACTAGTAGTGTTTTATGTATTTAACCGTGTACTATATGTAGTAAACTGTAGTAAAAATATTACTTGCAAAATTTTTAATTCATTAAAACAAAAATATAATTGATCAACATCTACTCCTGTTAACCAAAAGGTAGTGGGAATATGCGAAATGCATTATTCTTTGCTTAGTATATTTAATAGTAGACAAGGAGGTTTCATTTTTGTGTCCATTTACTTTTCATTTTGTGAAATCTGTGAAATTTAAAAATTAAAATTTAATATAAATTACAAGGCTTCCATTATTTTGGGACTAGTAGTAGTCATTGCTGGTGTAAGAACTACAGTCACAGAAACTTGTCAGATTTTTATTACAACCAACATTTTACGGCACATAAAAATCAAGATACTGTTGTATATACAGACAATCATTATCGGCGAGAGTGAAAATCAAGGCGGGTCCATGAACATGAATCTGACAGCTGACAAGGTCGGGATATAAACGAACTTTTGCGTTAAACTGTGTTTGGATTCACATAATTTTTTCTGTATACACTCACTTAAATGTACACTACAGTCTTCTCACGTCCACTGTTCAAGCAGTCGACGTCCATTGTAGCAATCGACAACACAAGTGTCCCCACAGCGAGCCTGTAGCCTCCACCATTGTTGACGTGCTCTACTTCCGCTCGTTTATGAGGCCTTAACCTTTGACCTTTCCCACAACTCCTTGTGCGTTGCCTTGTTTGTGAACTCGTCAATAGAGATCTTGCAGTCACGTGACCGGAAAGTTAACAGCCGCCATCTTGTCGGTAAAAAACACAGCTGAATACTGCTGCACTCGTGTACAGAATGGATCAATTTCAACCGACGGACTACACGGCTCATTTTTCTAATGAACAGATAACTAGATATAATGTCTAAAATAAACGATCTACAGATTAGTGACCCTTATGGCTTACCGGACGGAGTTTTCACGACCGTGTCAGTGGATTTTGAACTGCCAGAGGTGGAATACCCAGACGTGTATAATTACCTCATCAACTTTCCCTCGCTCAGGGATGTGATTTGGGGCTGGTGAAATTATCTGAAAATTTTAGCCGGGGGTCTGGGGGCCACAGGCCCCCAGCTGGTCCAGGGCAGCGCCCTGGTGGGGGGACAAGGGGGGCGAAGCCCCCCAAAGCTCCTTGGTTCTGGGGTTTTCTGACTTAAAAATTGTACTAAAATGGCAAGCAAACACACAAGAAAAAACTTGTCATGATTAACAAATTCAAGCCAATTTAATGGTCAACATGCAACTCTGAGCCCCTATAGTAAATTCAATGATTCTTAACTGACAAAAACCCAAAACATGAAATCTAAAAATGTCATTCTAAATTAAATCATCCGCATTAGAATAAATAGAAAATTGTATAAGGAAAAACAAAATTTATACTTTCAATTACTGTAGAAGTTGAACATACCAAAATGTGCCTTTTCAAACAAACATGATGCAACATAAGAATTCATCCACCATTATTTATTAAACTCTATTGCTCCTGGTAGTCTCCCGGTTTGCTTATGTATGGCAACTTCTAATATTTGATTAAGTTACTGCACACCCCGTTTAGACAGGGTAACAGGATTGACACAAAAAAAGTCGTCATGCATAGACTACTTACCAAAACTGAAATTTTTAAGTAAATATTCTCAGATTCAGTTCATTCTGCCATCCATATAAAAGGTGAGAATATGTAGATCCTTGGCAACAAATAATTTCAATAATAGCTTTTGGGAGCATTTATTTTTGTTATGTGATTAATCACGGTAATAGAACTGACACAAACCTCTGGGACAGGTACAAAAATTAACAAAACATCGAAAAAAAATCTTTTCTTAATGGCATTTTCAATTTGTGACATGTCCATTGTGGTTTCCACAGTCTTGTTGAAAATGAAAAAGTTTCAATTCCACCTTTGTCTAACATTAAAGTGCTGATGACACGAACATGACTCTATGCAATTTCTTAAATAAACTATACAACATGGCAAACATGTTAGATTTCTGTTATAATTACATGAAAAGAAGCTGTTACGCGAATATCCAACTTTTAATTGCACAGTGCAAGAAAACTGGGTCCGTGGCTCGCGGCCATGTTGTGACGTCAGCGGAAGAACACGCTGCGGTTCACTGGCTGTTCTACTCAATGGAAATGGTGCATGAAAACGCCGTTGAACTCTCTAGTGCTAGCTCTTCCTCTTCTGGGAGTCTAGAATTGTGTTGATTTCTTCTGAATAGAATCTATGATAGCCTACCCTCTTTACCCTTTGCCTCTCGTTGCTAGGCGGCAGTTACATGAAAGCCGCAAGCTTTCACAAGCAAATACATGACTGATATCACGCCAACTTTATGATTACTTTTATGATTATCATGTAGAATCTATAGCTCTACGTACCTTTATCTTATGTCGTTTCACAACATGTTCTGACAGGAGGACTGTCTTTGGATCCGGCATAGCTACTAGTAGACCCCCTCCGGAATACTGGCAGTGTTGCCAGATTGGGAGGTTTCCCGCCCAGTTGGGCGGTTTCAAGTGCATTTTGGTGGGTTTTGAACATATTTTGGGCTGGGAAACTTCAGCAGTATCTGGCAACAGATACTGCTGATGTTTTCCAGCCCAAAATATGTTCAAAACCCACCAAAATGCACTTGAAACCGCCCAACTGGGCGGGAAACCTCCCAATCTGGCAACACTGTGTAGGCACTGCTGATGGTAGCAGCACACGTTTGTGCTGAACTGCACACCCAAGAGATTCTTTTAAGCTGGGAAGGGTGTCAAAACAATCCAAATCGAAGTGTTCAGAGCACAGGACGGATGTTGGTGAGGGCTCCCACTTGTTACAAGTGCGCCTGACTTGCTTCACCCACTTCGCATGCAGCTCGGGATCTCTGGGAAACTTGAATAAACTTACCCCATCCTTGTGGGTTTTGGAGCAAAAGCCGGCAACACAACGCGAAGGCATAATAACTATATATAATGTCTAATAAAAATACTAATAATGATAAACTGAACACCTGTCGCATCAACAACAAACTGGTAAGTTAGGAGGAAGGTTCTTTCACTGACGTCATATAGCTCCTCCTCCTCCTTCGTCTCCTGGGTGCCGCAGCCCTGTCAAATTTGCCCAAATAGACGCATTTTTTATCATAACTTGTAAAATAAGCGCCTTCGTGAATTAATAGATAGATCATCGGGAATTACCTTATGTTATAAAACATCGCCAAAGATGTCAAAAACGTGTCATCAGCACTTTAAGAATCATGTCTGAAAAAAAGTCTCTTTTCAGTGGGACAGCCATTTTTGCTCATTTTCGACCCTACAATTTGCTACAAAATACACATTTATGAACCAAAGTAGTCAAATTTTGAAATGCAAGGTAGAACTGATAATGTTTTATCATATGAGACCATAAAAAGGTTTTAGAAATCTCAAAATGTAAACAAAACACGTCCGGACAAAAAAAAAAAAAAAAAAAAAAAAAACTTTTCTGTGAAATTGACTCATATACAGAACTGTACAGTGTTCACTCACTTGAGGATTTTCATATGCAAGAATAAAAATCACTTTTTCACTAAACAACATTCACAAAAAATCTGTTTGCAATTAATTGGGATCCACTGTTTTTATCATTTCAACCGCGCATCAGACCCTCGGCCAACTGAAAATGTCTTTCATGCACTTTTCTCCCTCATGAGAATTTTGAAAAGTTGGCAAGTATGTATTATTTGCACTAACATTTTAATATTGAATAAACAAATCAAAATTGTGTATAATTACCTTACATCCACGCTGTGGGAAAAGTTCTGAGCGAAAATTAAAACTAACTTCGAGTGAAAAAGGTGAAATAATCTGTGATGAAGTTGGCAGAGACTCTGAGGTAAAGTGAGAGGAGGCGGGAAGGGTCAAGCATCACTGCCGCCCCACAGACTCACTTTCCCGGGTTAAACTCCCACCGCTCCCCCTCTCTCTAGCTTTTGTTTTGTTTTCACTGAGTAACCATTTTGATTTGTAAACTAGAGCCGTGATTTAAAGTTTCTTCGGACGTAACTAAAACAAACTGAAAAACCGCCCCTTCTTTTCTCCTCAGAAGGTTTAGCCTCCGATGCTAACCTTTTCACCACAGCTTTCATAGCGTGCGCATGCGCATCCAGGAAGCAACAGATGAAGCGAGGCCCCGTTGCCACGGCAACCTTTGTCACCCCGCGAAAACATACCCAACTGTCGCACGTGCAGTGACACCATCACCACTCACAGGTTTATTATGGGGAAAGAAATTAGCTGGGTTGTTTTTTTCTTCTTCCCCATGTTTATTTACTTTAAAAACACACACACACACTAAACTGGTGATCAGGTGCATCTTTACGCTCGATCACGGAGGCTGCCATCTTTCAACTCTTTATTTGAAGCGAGCTTACGTACAGCTATCTAACAAGCGCGTTCATTGGTTGTTACAGAGCGATGGGCCAATCACGTACCTCGTTTCATCTCAATGACGGAATTACTGAAAGTCGGAACGAATAGGATATGAATGTGGATTTTTGAGCGAAAAATCGGAAAATTTTTTTTTCAAATTTTGAGGTGAAAAAAGCGGAATTCCGCGAATTCACGGAAAAATCACATCCCTGCTCGCTGTTCAGTGGTGAAGCACTGTGTGCTTATAAATCTCTGGACAGTTATCTTTACAGAAATTCAGGATTTGTCAGTGACTCAGATGTGACATCTTGTAAACAAGAAAATAACAATCCTCATTGGATGGGTAAGTCACTTAAGTATTGAGTATAGCACTGACCAGCCGATTATAGAATAGAATAAGGTAATTCCAGCTGTAATTCCAAATCGTCCGTCTTGTTTACCATGGATTTGGCGTTGGAGAGGTAGAGGCTTAGCAGTGGAGATTTGAGTGGCTGTTTTCTGAGCTTAGTCAACAGGCCGGCTCTGCCTGCAGCCTCGCTTTTGCTTCCTCTCCCGGCGCCGCCTCCTCCTTCGCTTTGCTTCCGATAACAATCCAGGGAGACCCCACTGGTCTCGCTATCTCATCCGGAATGTTGTGCATGCGATGGAAATCACTACAAACCGTCATTTTCTGCTGGAAACCAATGTCCAGTAAGTCCATACGGTTGTAGTGGATATTGAAGTCCGATACAGATTAACAACACGCAAAAATACACACAAAAAAACATAAAAAACGTGCACAGGTAGGGAGAGCGTGTAGCCGCAGCCGTTGTAGTAGAATTGTATATAGTAGGGTTTTCCAGAAAAAAAGGTAGAAGCAGAACCAGAAGTAGAAGGCGGAAATATGGCGTTTGACCGACAAAATGGCGTCTATCACAATCTGGATCGGCTGTGACATCACATGCAAGTGCTCCATAGCATAGCGAGTCGGATCGAGCCGCACGTTTTGATTGTTTGTCTGTGTGCGATGTACAGTTATTGGGTTATTCGAAATCGAAATTTGTACAGAAGATGAATAAGTTTAAGAAGAAACACGCAGAAGAAGAAGAGTTTGCAGTGCCTAATAAAGCCCTGCGTATAAAACCAGCCCTGAGTTAAAGTAAGAGGTTTCATTGCTGCCAGAGCTAATTGTTAGACACAGTTCTCTCTCTCCAGGGATCAGAGGCTTCGAGCTCAACACCATACGATTCTTCCAACAACAAGACCTCCCGGTTCGGGAAACCATGCGGGTCATTCCATGTCAATTCACACGATTCCCTAGATGCTCCCCAGGTGACCCTCTTCGATTTGCCCGATATTTGACACACAGGTACCTTTTGATGCCAATACAAAGAATCCCAAGTTTTAGCATCCTATGTCTAACGGTTTTGGAGATGAGGCCCTCCAAAGTGTGGGTGCCATGCCCACTTTTCAAGTCTGTGAATTGCATACAGAATTTACAAGCATATTTGGACACCTCTAGTTTTAGATTGAAAGAAGATACAGGCCTAAAAATCGCCATGTCCCCTCAGCATGACCTTGTCTATCAGATGGTGTACTTAAGAATAGCATAGCTTGACTATTTCTGCATATATTAAGCCTTGAAAACTGTAAGTGTGAAAAGGGTGATGAAGAGTCTTGACATTTTGGGGTTCCAGATCTTGAAAACTATGAATGCTGTGGGAGGTATCATTGATTTTCCATCACATTTGGTAACTGTACAGTGTATTCAAAAAAGTGTGCGGACACTCAGACCTTAAATGACAGAATAGGAGGTACAGAAAAATGGCTTTGGGAGGAAAATGACCCTACGGTACCCCCTACTTCATGCTCCAATTTAACCATGTGGGCACTTGAGTGGAATGCCCTTTTAACCCCATGCACAGTAACACTGTATCAAACATTCAAGCTTTGAAGAACTTTGTTTTTCAGAGTTCTTCATACTAATTTAGGCCTTCAAAATATGGGGAAATTTGTCCCTTTTTCATCACAGTATCTGGGTTTCTGCTGCCATCTGCTGGTCAAAAAAGTAACAGCATAAATCATGAAAACAAAAGGGACTGGAAAGTCTTGACCAATAAACCACTTTATCAATAAACCACTTTAATTATATAGGTGATTTTAACAAGTATTAGAGAGTTAAATTTACAGTCGCCTCTAGTGTATTTATGAAAATAAGACTAAGTAAAGATTTCATGTTGGAAAAGCAGTGTTTCTAGTTTAAATATTTTCTAAATTGTGATTGCATGGTTCAGAAATAGGTCAACATCAATCAGGATCATCAATCAGGATCATTAAGAAAATTAAGAAATTAATTAATTAAATTAAGAATTAAGAACACTGCTATGGGCGATTACAATCATGTGCCAGGTGGTGAACTCAGGTACAGCCTTAATTTCTGTCTTCACTTCACTCCACTTCAGCCTCTATACAAAAGGCTACAACTGGCTCTTGAAACTGCAGATTTCTACAGCTTAAATTAACTTCTATTTTTTAAGCTAAGCATATGGAGAATGGAGCTACCAAACTGTAAAATTGGCTTGTCTCTAGTGAATGATGTCTGCCATAAACTTACCTACTGTAGGCAGAAAGGTCTGATGACTCTTCCTCCTTCTGAAAGGAGGATGCTGAAATGGCGATCAGGAGTGTCATTTTCAGATAATGATGTAATTTACTACCACCATGAAAAAGTGTTCCTTTCAAGGTATCAATGTTTACAAAAAGCATGCTGTGATCCACTGAAGATGCACCAAAAAAAATGCAAAAGTAAGTACATATTTCTCAATTAATTTCCTCTAAAAATGTCAATGCTACATTGCATAACTAGCATTAATTCAATAATTTCCTAAAAATGTAGTGATTCCTTCAAATGATTAATGAATTCTTCCCTCTTTTTTAGAAAACCTCCGGGTTGTAGATGAGGCTAAGGCAGTGAAATTCAAGTTGAAGCCAGGACAGAAGCTGTGCAGCAACTGTTGCACCAAGTTAAAGGAACAACTCGCCATGGGTGAAATGATGGATGCAGGAGACAGATTCGAGCCACAGACTGAAGTTCGAGAGTCAATGGATGTAAGTAACAAAGCAATGGGATGTTCTCCTCTGAAATATACATCTTCACGCGATAAAAAGGGATACTGGAAATGGAAGATTAAAGACTTGCATCATGCCACACAGACCAAGGCAGCCAGATTGGCTGATGTGCCAACTGATGAACTTCTTTCATCGAGTTCAGATAACTGCCAGACATGTGAGGAGTGGGAGGAATTACTAAAGTTACTGAAAGAGAAGTGTAAAGTGGCATCAAAAAAAGAAAAGATCAAGATCCTCACACTTCTCCCAGCTACATGGAGCATCAGAAAGGTAGCTAAAGAATTTTCTGTCACTACTCATATGGTGAGGAAAGCAAAGACTGTTAGAGAACAACAGGGAATACTTGGTGAGCCGCATGTGAACAAGGGAAAACCACTGTCAGCTGAAGTTAGAGAACGTGTCATGAAGTTCTACCAGATGGATGAATATTCAAGGATCTGCCCAGGGAAAAAGGATTTTGTATCTGTAAAGATCAATGACAAACGTGAACAAATGCAGAAGAGACTATTGTTGGTAAATGTAAAGGAGCTATATACACAATACAAAGCACAATACCAGGATAAAATTGGCTTCTCTAAGTTTTGTGAACTTCGTCCAAAGTGGTGTCTGCCTGTGAACAGTGCCGGGATGCACTCTGTGTGTGTATGCCAGTCGCATCAGAATGCAAAACTAATGGTAAATGCCGTTCCAACACAGGATGACTACAAACACCTTTTGAAAGAAATGGTGTGTAATTTGGAGAGTAGGGAGTGCATGCTTCATCTGTGTGACTCTTGTCCTGGAAAGGATGGACTTCAAAATTATTTGATGACTGTCTTCACAAATAATGACATGGACATGGATGACATGATCACATACATGCAGTGGGTTTACACAGACAGGACTACACTTGTTTCTTTGCAGCAACCTCTGCAAGAATTCCTTCAGGCTGTTTGTCAGGCTTTTGATCAACTTCGTCATCATCATTTTGTAATGAAATCTCAGGCTTCCTATCTGCGGATGCTCAAAGAGGGACTGACGCCTAACATTGCTGTCATACTGCTTGACTTTGCCGAGAATTACAGCTTCATTGTGCAGGATGCTGTACAGCAGGGGTGTCAAACCTGATCCATAAAGGGCCTTGTGGCTGCAGGTTTTCATTCCAGCCATGCAGCAGCACACCTGACTTGGCTCATTCAATCAACTGAACTGTCTTCACACAGTCAAATACTTGCAGCCACACCCACCCTTGATTAAAGGGTGGGTGTGTCAGTTGATTGAATAAGCCAAATCAGGGTGCTGCTGCATGGCTGGAATGAAAACCTGCAGCCACACGGCCCTTTATGGATCAGGTTTGACACCCCTGCTGTACAGGGTCACCACTGGGACAATAGCCAAGCTACAGTGCATCCATTTGCAGTTTATTACAAGAATGGTGACCAACTTAAGTGTGACAGTCTTGCAGTGATCTCGGATTGCCTGAAGCATGACACAACTGCAGTGCACACCTTTATTTCAAAGGTTTTGCTGAGACTGCAAGAGAGCATTCCTGATCTTAAGAAGGTCATCTACTTCAGTGATGGAGCAGCCTCACAATACAAGAACTATAAGAACCTTGTGAACTTATCATACCATGAAAGTGACTTTGGAGTAAAGGCTGAATGGCACTTTTTTGCTACGTCACATGGTAAGAGTCCCTGTGATGGTATTGGTGGCACTGTAAAGCGCCTGGTTGCACGAGCCAGTCTTCAGGCCACAGATAACAACCACATTCTAACTCCTCACCAAATGTATGAATGGGCAAACGGCAATATTGAGAATGTGAAATTCTTATATGTGAGCACTGAGGATATAAGACTTCATGAGACAGAGCTTGAACTTGAGAAGAGGTACACATCAGCCAAAACTGTGACCGGAACTCGGTCTCACCACAGTTACATTCCAATTGCTAATGGAAAGCTGGAGATGCGAAGGATCTCTGAAGATGTGACTTTTTCCATTGTGTCTGTGAGGAATTCTGATGAGACTATGGAAACAAGTGCAACCCCTGGTCATGAGATCTCCGAGGATTTCAGTTGCTATCAGCCTGGGCAGTATGTTGCTTGTGTGTACGACGCAAACTGGTACGTGGCCAACATTATTGAACGTTCAGATGATGTCAACGTTCAATGATGTCTACTGTCATTTCATGAAGCGCTCAAACATGACTGTCTTGGCCTGCTGAAAACCGTCAGAATCCACCATGTTGGATCCCATTTCAAGACATCATATGCCGCATAAATGCTCCAGAGATTCAGGGTCGTAGTGCTCGGCATTACAAACTTGTTCCAGCTGATGTGGAAAGAATTCAGATGCTCCTTCCCAATTTCACCCATAAAGTTTAAACTTGAGTTAAAATGTAATCCACTGATATTTTCAGTTTGATATGGTGTTTTTGAGACCATAGACTCACAGACTTATACGGCACATATTCACTCCTCAATACTCCACTCCACCCCCGGCCCTGGATGCTTCCTCCTGCTGAAACCAGCACTGGAGGCCCTGCCCCATCACTCCACTCTTCTGGCTCTGGACCCACACCTGATCGCTGGAACAAGAAAGGTAACAGCACACCATTCTTTCTTACATCCATATACACCTCCCAAACCATACCTATGCCTATTCAATTCTGCATAACTTACTTTGTCCTCTCTCCCCTGACTGCAGCCAGCCTGCCATCCAACTCAGCCAAACACATCAGAGGACTGAGGTGCTCAATGATGGTCGCACATTGAGAAGATGGTGACAGTCCCAAGACGGCCTCAGCCCTGCACTACATCTCTACCAGACACTTCCACTCCACACTCACACCCATCTTTCAATAACCTCAATTTTGTCATGAGTATGTGGTTAAACAGTTAACATACTTTCTGCGTGTGAAAATGGTTTATGGGTGAATAAAAAATTTGTTTTCTTGTGACTTCCTCCTGGGTGTTTTCATAATTTATGCTGTTACTTTTTTGACCAGCAGATGGCAGCAGAAACCCAGATACTGTGATGAAAAAGGGACAAATTTCCCCATATTTCAAAGGCCTAAATTAGTATGAAGAACTCTGAAAAAGTTCTTCAAAGCTTGAATGTTTGATACAGTGTTACTGTGCATGGGGTTAAAAGGGCATTCCACTCATCAAGTGCCCACATGGTTAAATTGGAGCATGAAGTAGGGGGTACCGTAGGGTCATTTTCTCCCAAAGCCATTTTTGTGTACCTCCTATTCTGTCATTTAAGGTCTGAGTGTCCGCACACTTTTTTGAATACACAGTACAGTTACCAAATATGATGGAAAATCAATGATACCTCCCACAGCATTCATAGTTTCCAAGATCTGGAACCCCAAAATGTCAAGACTCTTCATCACCCTTTTCACACTTACAGTTTTCAAGGCTTAATATATGCAGAAATAGTCAAGCTATGCTATTCTTAAGTACACCATCTGATAGACAAGGTCATGCCGAGGGGACATGGCGATTTTTAGGCCTGTATCTTCTTTCAATCTAAAACTAGAGGTGTCCAAATATGCTTGTAAATTCTGTATGCAATTCACAGGCTTGAAAAGTGGGCGTGGCACCCAAATTTTGGAGGGCCTCATCTCCAAAACCGTTAGACGTAGGATGCTAAAACTTGGGATTCTTTCCATTGGCATCAAAAGGTACCTGTGTGTCGAATATCAGGCAAATCGAAGAGGGTCACCTGGGGAGGGTGTGTGAATTGATATGGAATGACCCCCGCCTAAAACAGTCCCCTATGATTTCATCCATTTTCATTTTCAGTGTGTAAAGCTTTCTGCTCAACACACTGCAGAGGGGGTGATTCTGCCTGATTAGCTTAATAATAATAATAATAATAATAATAATTTTAAAAAATAAATAAAAACCCCGAGGGGAAAAAAAAAAGTCTGAGAGAAATCAAGTCGGAATTTTGAGAAAAGGTTGGAATTGCGAGGAAGTCGTAATTTAGAGAAAGAGGGAAAAAAACAACCCATGATGGAAATAAACTTGAAGTGAAGATTTAAATACTTTCAATATACAACTAAACAGGTTAGCCATACAACTCTCTCCTGAGTGGATAAATAGTGCACTATCTAGGGTGCACACGGCATTATTTCATACTGAACGGAGTTCCTAAAACAGTAAAGTGGAGATATATTTGGGATTCGACCACACACCTTCAGTTTAACTTACCTCAGGGTTTTAAATCCTCAGAGCCAGACACAATAACGTGTTTTTATTTTTATAACTCGAGGGGCTAAAGCGGCTCAGACGAGCAGCGGTTTTTTCTTCTCCAGTGTTTACTGACGGTTGGAGAAGCAGCTACTGGACGCGTTACCGCCACCACCTGGACTGGAGCGGAGTTTCAGGGTGTACCAACAGGTTTACCGTCCAAAAGAGATCACATGGGATTACCTTTCACAGGTGAGACTGGAAAAAATACTTTTCATTGTATTTGGTCATTATAACCAGGGACGCAGGAACTAGGGGTGCTGAGGGTGCTGCAGCACCCCCCCTCCTGGACAACAGGCGCAACTACAACATTGGCGTTGTAAATTCAGGCATACGTTTTTCTTTTATTCTAAAATAAAAACAAAATGAAAAAACATTTTTTTTCTAATTTTTACATGCTTATAAGTAGTTTTAAATGTAATTTAAAAATTTGGTTTGAGGTGAGTGATAAATGTTTAGACCTCAACCAGACCGGAAAGAACAGTGGCGTAGAACAGTGCACTGGTGGCGGGAGAGTTCGTTTAGCTAGTGGTGTGTGTCAATGTAGCAGCAATGAGCCAGAAAAGGATTTCTGATTTCTTTAAAGATGGAGGGGGCCAAAAAGCCAAAGAGAAAAAGTCTTATGACGGAGGGCACGAGGAAGTTCAGGAGGAGGACGAGAGGCCTTCATCATCAGGGCAGGCTTCCCACTCCAGTACTGGCTGTAGCACTGCCACTGACCAGCAGCTAACTGGCTGTAGTGAAAGCACCAGTAGGGCTACCACCTCCCCTGTCAGCGAGGCAACAAGTGGGTATGTACCCGATGATAAACCCTTTCAACCAACAGACCACTCGTTCCCAGCCAGACGCTTTGGCAAGGAAAATTTCTCCCGGTCCTTTAACCCTGCGTGTGTGAGAGCGGGAGAACACGAACGCGAGTGTGGACTATGAATGATGTCAAAATGCGGCCGTAAATAATTTAATAGGCCCTCTCTTCTTTTAGTATGGTTAATCTTATTAAGGTTATGGTTATCTTGTTTTTGTCACCTAAAAATGTACACCTACGAGTACGACCTATCATAGTTTGGATGTTTGATACCATGAACAGCTACGCGGCGCGCTCTGGCTGAGAACGCACTTTGTATTTTTCATCTTTTGTCTAAAAAAATAAATGCACTTATTATTGAATACATGTGAGTGTCTCAGTAAATGTAAGATTATAGCTCTGGCCTGGCTTTTAGTAGCCTACTGTAAGAAATAATACTGAGAATATAGCCTTTGGGCTATATTTGGTGTATCGTCCGATGACATAGCCTACAGCACCCTGCACTTCAGATGAGTTCCTGCGTCCCTGATTATAACGTAATTTTACGAACAGATTTTTCTGACTTTGTGGCTAATATGAAGTCTCGCGCATAATAGCTGCTTGGTGAAACCTGTCTCCAAACAACGAAGTATTTCCTTCGTAACTACGCTGATTGTTGTTAGTTGCTTAGCTAACTTTTCACATACTATGTAGGTTTCCCAAAAATAAAGACATGAAAAAGCAGTGGGAGACAGCTGTGCGACGGGAAGGGTTTTCTGCTACTCTGTCATCCATGCTCTGCAGTGAACACTTCAGAACGGAGGATTTTGACAGAACAGGTCAGACAGTCAGGATCAGAGAGGGAGCTGTTCCTTCAGTCTTCAGTTTCCCAGCTCATCTCCACTGGGTAGGTGTATAGTTATAAGCAATGAGAATTAGATAATACAGTGCCACACTATGATGAACGTTTTTGAACGTATGATGAATGTTTTTAACCTTTCTGAATGTGAAGGAATCAGTGATGTATTTTGTTTTGGTATGACGTTAGAACCTGGCCGAACTCAGTTTGGCGGTCATTCAGCTCACTTTATTCAACGAGAGTAGGTCTGTGTGGTGACTCAATAAATAAAACAGTAAATTTTTATTTTCATTCACTATTTCCAGTTTTTCCACTATTTCCATCATTTATCATATTCAGTCTTGTAGGTTGGTTATTTAGGCCTCAGGTTTTGGTAGCTTGCTACGGTATGCTGACTGATTAGCTTACCTGAGCTATCTATTGCGTATCTGTCGCTAGTTTGCAGTGTACAGGGTATTTCGCACACTATTTATAACCATCACATTAAAAGTTATATATGTGTTGTTTTGATGCCTGTTTGTTTCCCAAATATATACGCGTGTGTCTTACAGAGGTGGAAAGTAACGAATTACATTACTCGCGTTACTGTACTTGAGTAGCTTTTTTTGTGTACTTATACTTTTTCAAGTAATTTTTAAAGAGTGTACTTTTACTTTTACTTAAGTATGTTTTCTTTTAAGTAGTGTACTTCAGTACATTTTACATCACAACCGTTACTGAGTAAAATAAATAAATAAATTAATTAAAAATTAAAAAAAGGCTAAAACGGAGAAGGGGAAATGCGTTCTGGACAGGGTTCTAATTATAAATTTGACCCTATGGGGTCTCTATTTAAAAAAAAAAAATAGCAATGCATACTCGCTCTCCTGGACCAGCGCACTTTTGCGCACTGCAGTGCACAGCTTTCACACACAGGCGCGCTCATGCACGCATGCACGCACACACGGTGTTATATATATATATATATAAACAAATTATATATATATATATATATATATATGAGTGATTCCACGCTTATGGGTAGGTACTGAAATGGGGACATGAACTTATTCACCTAAAACCATTTCTTTTTTTACCATCAGGTCACAAAACATCTCATCTCATCTCATTATCTCTAGCCGCTTTATCCTTCTACAGGGTCGCAGGCAAGCTGGAGCCTATCCCAGCTGACTACGGGCGAAAGGCGGGGTACACCCTGGACAAGTCGCCAGGTCATCACAGGGCTGACACATAGACACAGACAACCATTCACACTCACATTCACACCTACGGTCAATTTAGAGTCACCAGTTAACCTAACCTGCATGTCTTTGGACTGTGGGGGAAACCGGAGCACCTGGAGGAAACCCACGCGGACACGGGGAGAACATGCAAACTCCACACAGAAAGGCCCTCGCCGGCCCCGGGGCTCGAACCCAGGACCTTCTTGCTGTGAGGCGACAGCGCTAACCACTACACCACCGGTCACAAAACATGTAATCTTTAATGAATGATATGTTAAAAGATAACTTTAATTTTCTGAGATGTAATAAAAACATATTTATATGCCAAAGTCAAGCCTATGAGTTCCAAAATGATGTCTGTTACATTACTTCTGTTACGATTGTCCATCTCGCGTCTGTTACAAATTAATTACAATCTAGCTATATACCATGTTAATCTTATTGAAAGAATGTGTATGTTTATTCTACTACACATGTTTATTAATTATATTTGCTAAAACATCACCTTCCTATGTTTCAAAAAGTAATTCTACATTGTTAAAATTGAGAATATAATATAAATAAAACTCGTTTCATTTCCGATCACCATGCAGCCATAACTTTGTATTGAACGTGTTATTAAACCGCAACATGTACGGCTGTACTTCACCACCACACCACTATGCGCGCAAACTGAAATTTGCAGCCTGCGAAATCAAATGTGAAGTTAAGTCCGAAGAAGACTTGTCCTCTATCTCACAACGATCTTCCTTTGTTTAACAATATATATAATTATATATGAGTGATTCCACGCTTATGGGTACTGAAATGAGGACATGAACTTATTTTTAAAAATTCACCTAAAACCATTTCTTTTTTTTTACCATCAGGTCACAAAACATGTAATCTTCAATGAATGATATGTTAAAAGATAACTTTAATTTTCTGAGATGTAATAAAAACATATTTATATGCCAAAGTCAGAACATAACAGAAGTGTTGTGGACATACACTCTAAAAAATAATGGGGCAGTACCGGTTCTTCAGGGCAATGCCATAGAAGAACCTTTTTCAGGGCTTCAAAGAACCGTTCATGCAACAGTTATTTAAAGAACCATTTAAACCATTTGTTTGAGCAGTGAATGGTGATATAGGCTATTCAAGCTTATTATGGTGATATATGACGTATTTGAGAGACTTCCACAGAAAATTAAGTTTGCTTCTTTCATGGGAGCCTGAGGGAATGGGAGCTCAGCTCCCATTGGCTCCCACGTAATTCGAACTATGGTTCTGGAAATGAATCACGGGAAGGACAGTTGTCGCGCGCGCGAATCTCACACAGACGATGGCAGACATGCACCGGCGCTTTAAGGGGGGGCTCAAGCCCCTGGGCCACAGCCAATCAGGAGCCTTGTAATATTAATAAAATAATAAACTGTTGGAATCGTGGGCCTACATTAATGTATGGATAGAAATAAGGTTAGAAATAAATGAGCGCACAGTAGCCTGCTGTAAGAGACATGGTGGATGTGGTTCGCAAAACGAACACCCACAACTGTACCAGAATAAAATGTAACAAAATGTAACGTCACGCACGAAAGTGTGCCAAAGACTGCAGACTACTGAGACACAAATTTAGAGGCTTTGAAAGATGAAGCGTTCACATGTTAGCGGGGCGCATAAAAGGAAAAAAAGAGAGATGCAGGTAATGATAGAATCGTTGCCTAAAGTCACAGACTTTTTTAAGGTAAGGATCACCAACCTGTTCAGAATATCAGCTACTTATCAGTTATCAGCCTACCAGCAGCTAGGCTATGTGCAGCTAGGCTAGATATGCTATGATCTGTCCAACAGTAAAATAAATCAGTTGTGATTTGAATACGTGTCGTGTGATTTGAGTTATAATCCTGTTAGTATAATAGCATATTTCGATGGGGATAATAAAATGTCTAAAACGGCATCTACTGAAGAAATTGATGAAAAGATTGTAGCCTATAATTGTCACAGTTCGGGCAGCAGACAGAGTAAGCATACCGAGGGGAATAGCAATACAAAGCTAGCGCAGATCCACATTTCTCGCTAGCTGTGTTGGGTGTGTTGTTAACCCGTGTGGATTTAAGTGAAATACTTGAGAAGTTCTGTGGTCAAGACAATGTTTTAAGGTAAGGACACTTGATTATTAATGTTTGCCCGCCGTGGCTTGTTGTTGACGAAAGGCCCACATGATTTTGCCTTATGCAGCTACTGCTAGCGTCATGCTTTGAACTAGGTTAAGCTCATTGCGCTAAAGGATGGGTTTATTGAAGGACTTTGATGTAGCTAGTTTCTTTTTAAAGAATCGTATGCTCAAAACAGTATGCCCGTGTTCATCATGTTTAACTTTTTTCTTGATGGAGTGCGTGAAATATTGTTGTAAGTGGTATTTCGATGCAGTCATGTCAAAAAGGCAGTTGAATGCACGGTCTTATTCAAAGAGAAGGAAGACTTGCATGATGCTTGAACATAGATCGGTAAAATAGACCCTAGTAGGACTTGGTTTCGTGTATTTCGGTCTGGAGAGTTATGAGTTTGGCCGCTGTCCATGGTGTTTACGTTTCATGTGGCCGCCGAGCCAAGTACCTTCATCATCATCATCATGTTCCCCTGTCAAAAGTTAAACTCTCTAGGGGTGCTTCTGCTGTAGCAGTTGCAGCAGTTGCTCAAAGTTTGATTTGTCCATCATCATACGTCTTATCTGTTGGGTGTCTATGCCCAGCAGATTTTCCCATTTTGTCCATTTGTAACCATTTTTGTCAAACAGGAGCTGCTTTTGCACTTGGTTATTGCCCATCTGGCAAACGTGAGCAATATATTTTAGCTGTTGTACGTAGCAGGATAGTTTTATATCCTGGGTTCGTTGTCAGTTTCTGGAGGTCAGCATTGGACATCTTGTAGCTCCAGTCTATATCTTCATTTGTAGTGTTCTTTTGGTCAGGGGCATTCTTTCGTTTATATCCACCTTTAATCATTTTCCTTAGGAAGCCGTGCCACACTACCTCAATTTTGTGAATTTCACTGGATGATAGTTGCCATGCCTGTGTGCTGTACAGGAGACGAGATCGAACGCATGCCACTAGGAACTTTATACGGGTTTTTAGTAGTATTCGGTGGTCAGTTAGAACTTGTTTCAGTTCATTCCATTTCATGAATGCAGCACTTATCCTAGCATGCAGGAAGTGTGAGGATTCATCACAGTTGCTGACATTATAACCAAGATATTTAAAGGTGCGGACGTTTTTAATATTAGTGCCGCCAAGGGAAATGATACTTGGTTTACATTTGATATCCTCATTGACGTTAAAAGCCATTGTTTCTGTTTTGACATATGATATTTGTAAACCAAAGCGGGTGTAGGTCTTATCATACAACTGAAGAATATTCTGAAGCTCCTTGATGGATCCAGCGAGTATGGCCTGATCATCTGCATATAGAATCTCTGTTATGCAACCCTCTCCTGATGCTTGTGCTTTCGTACGCATTTCTCTTGTGGATACCTCATTTGGAATGCAATATCTGAACTTGAAGCCTGTATCTGGGTACAGTTTTGATATCTCATGCTGTGCAATCCTGACAACAAAGTCCATATAGATATTAAAAACTGATGGCGATTCTAGGGCACCTTGTCTTGCAGTGAATGTTTGTTTTCATGCCGCCGAGCTATTTTTATGTATTTTATTTTTTAAAAGGACTTGTCTGTAGGTGTGTGTGTTTTATGTTTACAACACATAGGTCTACATTAGCGCACGCGCGCTTGTGTGGTTATCTCTGGCCATGCCCCTGCGTGAAAGTTACGCAGTATCACTGTCCTGTCCATGGTAATAATCAGAACCGGCTCTGTAATGATAATGCACGCGTTCTTCTCTCCCTCTGTGGTCGGATGTGTTGAGCGATGTGAGCGTGGGCCTTGCGCAGCTACGCTGAGCCAAACGTAACCTATCATAGGCTTCTAGGCTAATTACGCACTTACACTGTAAATGCTTGACACGTATTGCAAATAAAATAAGAGTGTTTTCCTGGCCAACAGTAAGGGTAGGGTTGACAGGTAGCCTATGAGGGGCCTAGCCCCTGGGCCACGGGTGTTGATAAAGTGCCCCTGCGGACATGGAGGAGACCGAGGAACCTGTGGTGGACGACCCTGCAGAAAAGGCAATTTCTTCCAGTAATGAAGTGCACCCCTGGCCCTACATACGTGATCACTTCAGCTTCGTAGAGAAAAGGGGTGACAGTTTCATTATGCAATGCAGATTATGTGTGCCCAAGAAGACAACCATTGCGGCATACAAAAATTTGACGTCTAATCTGCGCAAGCATGTTGAGGTAAGTATTGTCATTGGCATCATAATCACGGGCGCAGATAGAGGGTGGGACGGGTGGGATTCATCCCACCCAGATTTAAATTCACCTCGTTCGGTCCCCCCCACTTATAGGGAGGAAAAAATGTCTATGCTGTCTTTCTTTGCATAAGGCAAACCTCACGGAAAAATCAAAAGACTAATTACCATTCAGTTTATTGA
Source organism: Neoarius graeffei (assembly GCF_027579695.1). Lineage (NCBI taxonomy): Eukaryota > Metazoa > Chordata > Actinopteri > Siluriformes > Ariidae > Neoarius > Neoarius graeffei. The sequence continues at coordinate 7,787,557 of NC_083587.1, forward strand.
GGTGCACAGCAGTACATACATAGTTGCAACAACTCACATAAAACAAAACAAAGACTGATATTCGGTTGGTTGAGCTGCGCAGACTGCACAGGTTGCGAGCTCAAGCTTGGTTGCTATGGTTGCCCGCAACAAGTTTGACAGGCATATCGGGGTTGGGGTTGGTTTGCTGGCAGCTTTGTCCCCCCCAGTTTTTTGTCCCCCCCAGTTCAAAAAACGTATCTGCGCCCCTGATCATAATGTTTCCTTTCCATAGTAAAACCAACAATAGGCTGGTTATATTCCAAAAATAGTGGATGGCATTGCTAATGTTGAAGTAGCAACCTGTTGGTACTGTAACATAACGGTAACTAGTCTGTTATTCAGTTGGCTAATCATGCAAGCAAGTTAGCTCGCCAACCTGACGTGATCAGTCCTCCTACCATTCTACATCCAACAGGCCAGAAAGGAATACTAAGCAAAACAAATAATGTTTGAATTGAATTGTTCAATAACACACAGCACACACAGGCAAGCTATGAGATTTCGGTGCAACATTTCACTTTCATATTTCGTGTACAATGCTTTGTGTGTGGTCAGGGCGATGTAAACGACATGACTGTGTGTATTGACCTTTTTTGTTTGTCTCAGTTTTAATGCAGCATTATCCTAAGCATTCAATTTGATACACTTCCTTTAAATAAAACATCTGGGTTGAGATGTACATATATCCTTGTTTCCTCTTCTTTTTCATTTTTGCACAACACAATGGAGGCAGAAAACACCCATTGTTAAAAGTAACGTTTTACTTTTACTCAAAGTACATTTTAAATGATCTACTTTTTACTTTTACTTGAGTAGATTTTTTGTCTGGTAACTTTACTTGTACTTAAGTAAAATTTCATCAGAGTAACAGTACTTGTACTTGAGTATAATATTTTAGTACTCTTTCCACCTCTGGTGTCTTAATGGGTGAATAAAAGGCATCGAGTTAAATATTATTGTAGAAAGGGGCTTTATGAAGTTTAGTCCATTTACTTGCATTGGTTTACGGGGAAGATTTGCCACATCAAATATGGCGGACACTCTGACGTATCCCAGCAATGGGGCCATCAGCTCAATGCGGCGTCTATGTTTATATGTCTATGGTGGAGCATGCCTATCCCAGCCGAACCCAAAAGCCAGTATCTCACTGGGCTGTGACAAATTGCGAACGTCATGTGTGAGAGAGTTTCAAAAGTGTCTCGAAACATTCGCAGGGCTTTTCAATTTCCTCGCATGAGTCGCAAAGTGTCGCTCCTTCATCGCTGATATTTTGAACATGTTCAAAAAATTAGTGCGACAAAATTTCTCTCACAATAGCCGCAAATGCATCGCTGGTGTCGCAAAGCTGTCACGAACATAGACATATAAACATAGACGCCGCATTGAGCTGGTGGCCCCGTTGCTGGGATACGTCAGAGTGTCCACCATATTTGATGTGGCAAATCTTCCCCGTAAACCAATGCAAGTAAATGGACTGAACTTCATAAAGCCCCTTTCTACAATAACATTTAACTCGATGCCTTTTATTCACTCATTAAGACACACACGTATATATTTGGGAAACAAACAGGCATCAAAACAACATATATAACTTTTAATGTGATGGTTATAAATAGTGTGTGAAATACCCTGTACACTGCAAACTAGCAACAGATACGCGATAGATAGCTCAGGTAAGCTAATCAGTCAGCATACCGTAGCAAGCTACCAAAACCTGAGGCAATAACCAACCTACAAGACTGAATATGATAAATGATGGAAATAGTGGAAAAACTGGAAATAGTGAATGAAAATAAAAATTTACTGTTTTATTTATTGAGTCACCACACAGACCTACTCTCGTTGAATAAAGTGAGCTGAATGACCGCCAAACTGAGTTCGGCCAGGTTCTAATGTCATACCAAAACAAAATATATCACTGATTCCTTCACATTCAGAAAGGTTAAAAACATTCATCATGCGTTCAAAAACGTTCATCATAGTGTGACACTGTATTATCTAATTCTCACTGCTTATAACTATACACCTACCCGGTGGAGATGAGCTGGGAAACTGAAGACTGAAGGAACAGCTCCCTCTCTGATCCTGACTGTCTGACCTGTTCTGTCAAAATCCTTCATATTAGCCACAAAGTCAGAAAAATCTGTTCGTAAAATTACGTTATAATGACCAAATACAATGAAAAGCATTTTTCCAGTCTCACCTGTGAAAGGTAATCCCATGTGATCTCGTTTGGATGGTAAACCTGTTGGTACAGTTAAACGCAGCACATGAATGAGGCATCTTTATTCTTGGCTACTGTCTAGATGCTATACCAGAGACGGCTGAAGAATCTCCACTTTGCCACATCCAATATGGCGGCGAGGATGACGTATGATTCTACGCAGAATGCGGCGTCTATGTTTATATGTCTATGGTCACGAACCCTTCTCAAGTCAGTTTCCGTGAGACAGGAAGTGCGAGTTCTTCAGCCAGTATCTCACTGGGCTGCGACAGCCTGTGACTAGTTGGAGACACAGCAATTGCGATAAAATATGTGAATATCAATTCAGTGTGATTCCAAGTGAAAATTGTCGCTAATTCATATATTTTATCATAATTGTTGTGTTTCCAACTAGTCGCAGGCTGTCACAGCCCAGTGAGATACTGGCTTAACCCTCACACACTTCTACTAATAACAATTATAATGTAATTTTAAAAAGTGTAATGTTGCATGCCTGGACCCATTTGATTGTTCTGAACATGTCTGGATTGGGGGTTTTTGTTTGTCTTGTTTTTGCTTTCTGCCAGAAGCTAAAATTCTCTGGGGCTGGAATAATAAAGACTCCTCTGAGGCACATAAAGCCAACATCTATTTGAACTGCTGCTCATACAGCATCACAGACCAGCTGTCTACCCATTTCTATATGTAGGAACTCATAGACATTTGGCTAGTGTTACTTGCAGTTGACACCTCTTCCTTCCTGACTTTTGACAACATCAGGATTTGGACTCACAATCTCTAGATGATAGGGTGAATGCTTTTCTGTTGCACCAATTAGGCACCACTGCCCAAGAAGCTCCATCCATCCATTATCTGTTGCTGCTTATCCTGTCCTACAGGGTCGCAGGCAAGCTGGAGCCTATCCCAGCTGATTATGGGCAAGAGGCAGGGTACACTCTGGACAAGTTGCCAGGTCATTGCAGGGTCGACACATAGACACAAACAACCATTCACATTTAGAGCCACTAATTAGCCTAACCTGCATGCCTTTGGGGGAAACCAGAGCACCCAGAGGAAACCCATGCAGACACAGGGAGAACATGCAAACTTCACACAGAAAGGCCCCCATCAGCTGCTGCTGGGCTCGAACCCAGGACCTTCTTGCTGTGAGGTGACAGTGCTAACCACTACACCACCGTGCCACCCCCTGCCCAAGAAGCTTTCTGTCAAAATCTTGATGTCTACAAAAAGTGTCCGTCCAAAGGGAAATTCAGTGTTGGGCAGTAGCGTCACTACAAGTAGCATCATGAGTAACTTAACTAAATTTCTCAGTAACATCACTATTTACTGAATCAAATAGCTTTTCAGTAGCTTAATTGTTTTATTGATCAAGTAGCATGGCAATGGCCAAACAAGCTACTTTTTTATTGGGTATTTCTGTGATAAACACAGTGGAGCAGCTGCCTGCAGTCTAAAATTATCCCCGCAACACAAGCACTCTCTCTTTTTTTATCTTTATTGAAAATAACAGCAACAAAATATAAATACAGTTATTAATACACACACAAACAACAAACCAAGAGCCAGGGGGAGTGTTCAAATAAAAACATTAAATAATAAGCACAAATGAAAAAAATTTAGCAGCTTTCTTGTTTTTGGAGTTAGAGATTATTTTTATTTCCTGTTCAGTTTCCTTTTTGAAGGCTATAAATGAAGGTTTTGAATGACTAAACTTGGCTTTATGAATATGGCATTTTCCTAAAATGATCAACAAATTTTTATATCATTATTTTTATTTTGTTGTTATAGAAACCAAACAGTATATATTTCCAACACAGAGAAAAATCAGAGTCAAGTTTGGCTGTAATGCACCAGGTTATTTCTGTCCAGAATGTGATGGTAAAGGGACATTGCCAGAACAGGTGCATTATTGTTTCTGGGTCTGTCTCACACAATGAACAGTCCACACAAATGTCTCTCTTAAACTTAAGCATATAATGCTTGGCAGGATAGTATCTATGAATCAGTTTGAAAGACACCTCCCTTACTTTGTAAGGAAGTATCTGTATGGGAGGTTCCACACACTGCTCCAGTTCAGGTCACCAACAAGACCAGTCCAGTATTGAACCACAGAGGGGATAGTGGTGATATCTGCCTGGAATAATGCAAGAATATTGTGATTATTGTTATTGTGTGTGACAGAGAAGCATACCTGACCCACTGAGGTCAATATGGGGTCCAGAGATTGTAAGCAAACTCGTTTTTCAGCCCCTCTGAGAAGAGTTAGGATACCAGAGGGAATGGCATCCATTACAATGGCAAACTCTTTTGGGGTAACAGGAATACCAAATGTTTGGAGGAACTCAGTAATTTAGCAGATTTCTATTATCATTGAGTAGTTGGGTTACTAGTTATGTTGTTGAACCAGGATTGAAAAAAAATAAGAATTTATTTTTATATTTAATGTGCTGATTATTCCAGATGAACAGTGGCGTGCACAGATAGACACGAGGTGGTGCTCAAGCACCTGCCCCTCTGCCCTCTGTCCAAAAAAGTGCCCTTTTGAATTTTTTTTTTACAGTTTACTGAGGCCAATGTCGACATGATCTTTTAGAAAAGCCGCGGCATTAAAAGCGTGTGTGAAAATAATGTCCCGATGTGTGCCCCCTCCGCACACACACCGGACCTCTGTCTCTCTTGCTCTGTCACGTGAACAAGCATGCAGTGCATTCAATGTGAGGTTGCAGCATAGCGTCCTGGAAGCCACGGCCTTGTCATAGCGCAGACAACACATCGGGCAGTCAGTCAGCTCTTCCCCTGCCCCACCAGCCAGGTAACACATGAATCGAGTGAAAATGTATTGTTTGCCCTCTAAGCCCAAGCTGTAATTATTTTGTTGTGAAGTAGCCCATCGCATACAGAAACAACTGCACATAAGTATTATATTTTTTGCTAGACCATTTTTAGATTTAGGAAAACAAAAATTTCTTTTTCTATTTTGTTCAGCTAGAGATTCCTGGCAAAGTCAAAAAGCCTTGATGCAATAAATGAACATTAAGTGGTTGTTTTACACCTTTAAAAACTAAAACGGGTCAGTGGCGACCCGAACACAATAGGAGGGTTAAATCTCAGACTTTTATAATAAGGTGTTCCACATGCACAAAAAAGTGCCCTTTTTTCCCCCCAGAGCACTTGCCCCCCAAAATGTCTGTGCACGCCACTGCAGATGAAGCATCTATGTGGAGAGAAGTTGTATTTATAAGTTTGTGACCATACCAAGAGCATTTGTTTATGAAAATTGGACAGGATTAGGGGAAGTTTCTCTATTTTATAATCACACAAGAGTACGTATTCAAGGCCTCCAATCAGAGAGAAAATGTACAAGCACTCAGGATTGTATGGGAGAGCAAAATATGCACACAGCTGTGTGCATCGCCAGTGGAAGCACCCTGTGGCCCTTTCCAAAACTAGCTACTTTGCCCTCCCCCTACTCACTTCCACTTGATTGATGCATTATAGTATAGTAAACTTTGTTATCTCTGTGAGGGGCAATTTGTTGTACAGCCAGCAGAGAATAAAACTGTTAAGGGTAGCAAGATGTGGTGAGTTAGGATCCAATAGCAGAACACAAACCAGAAAATCCAATTAATAAAAAATGATTTAATTAAGGTCCAAAAAAAGTCACCGAACAAAAATAACAAAATAATCTAGACAACAACGAGGTAGACAAAGAGCTAATATGAAAAAAAAAACATGAAAAATAGTTCTGACAAAAACTGGAGACAAAAAACATAGTGCAAAAAACTGTGACAAGACTAGGCAAAACAGAGAGCAGAAAGCTCATCTCATTATCTGTAGCCGCTTTATCCTTCTACAGGGTTGCAGGCAAGCTGGATCCTATCCCAGCTGACTACAGGTGAAAGGCAGGGTACACCCTGGACAAGCCGCCAGGTCATCACAGGGATGACACATACAACCATTCACACTCACACCTACAGTCAGTTTAAAGTCACCAGCTATCCTAACCTGCATGTCTTTGGACTGTGGGGGAAACCAAAGCACCCAGAGGAAACCCACATGGACAACATGCAAACTCCACACAGAAAGGCCCTCGCTGGCCACGGGGCTCGAACCTGGACCTTCTTGCTGTGAAGTGACAGCGCTAACCACTACACCACCATGCCACCAAGAGCAGAAATCCAGGAAGCACAAAAATGGCACAAGAAACAAGACGTTCTGGCAAAGTCCCCTTCTACACAGCAGAGTAGACCAGGAAGTGAATGCCAGCAAGATGGAAGTCCCATCCCAGATCCGGATTGAGCTCACCAACTTCTACCAGTGCACCATACAAAGTGTTCTGAGCTATGGATGCATAGTGTGGTTCTCCAGCTGCACCTCAGAGGAGAGGAAAGATCTGCAGTGGATCATCAGGACTGCATCTAAAATCATTGGTACCCCTCTCCAATCCCTGGAACAGATCTACTCTGCCAGGCTGAGAAACAGAGCCAGAAAGATTAGGACTGACTGCATTCACCCCGTACAATGTCTTTTTGACACCCTTCCTGGAAGGCTTAGGGTTAGAAAGTCACAAACAGCAAGACACCAAAATAGCTTCTTCCCCAGGGCTGTAAAAGCTCTGCTGGAGGCTTGATCTGGACTTGGACTCACACTCTGCACCTTACTGTGTTTGGCTACATTAAATAATTACATACTACAATTTATACTACCGGCTACTGGTAGTGTGTCTGCCTCTCGATCGGGAGATCGTGAGTTCTATTCATGGTCGGGTCATACCAAAGACCATCATAAAAATGGTACCTACGACCATCTGGCAAGGCATGCTGCAATACAGATGCAAGTGGGGAGTTAAACTCTCGTGGTTACCAGAGGACTAGCCCCCCACTGTAACCCTAGGTATGTAATAGGCGAGAAGCCAAGGGTTGTGGAAACAGAGCTCGGCACCACATGGCACGGGAAGGACTTTAACTTTAACTTTTAACAATTTATACTACTGCTTATATGCCATTATGCTGCTTTTAAAAGGTTGTGTATATTATATCTCATCTCATTATCTCTAGCCACTTTATCCTTCTACAGGGTCGCAGGCAAGCTGGAGCCTATCCCAGCTGACTACGGGTGAAAGGCGGGGTACACCCTGGACAAGTCGCCAGGTCATCACAGGGCTGACACATAGACACAGACAACCATTCACACTCACATTCACACCTACGGTCAATTTTTAGAGTCACCAGTTAACCTAACCTGCATGTCTTTGGACTGTGGGGGAAACCAGAGCACCCGGAGGAAACCCACACGGACATGGGGAGAACATGCAAACTCCGCACAGAAAGGCCCTCGCCGGCCCCGGGGCTCGAACCCAGGACCTTCTTGCTGTGAGGCGACAGCGCTAACCACTACACCACCGTGCCGCCCGTGTATATTATACATGCTATTTATTGATATGCTGCTGTGGGGGCGGCACGGTGGTGTAGTGGTTAGCGCTGTCGCCTCACAGCAAGAAGGTCCAGGTTCGAGCCCCGTGGCTGGTGAGGGCCTTTCTGTGCGGAGTTTGCATGTTGTCCGCGTGGGTTTCCTCTGGGTGCTCCGGTTTCCCCCACAGTCCAAAGACATGCAGGTTAAGTTAACTGGTGACTCTAAATTGACCGTAGGTGTGAATGGTTGTCTGTGTCTGTGTGTCAGCCCTGTGATAACCTGGCGACTTGTCCAGGGTATACCCCGCCTCTCGCCCGTAGTCAGCTGGGATAGGCTCCAGCTTGCCTGTGACCCTGTAGAACAGGATAAAGCGGCCAGAGATAATGAGATGAGATGCTGCTGTGATCTGAGCCCTCAAACAGTGTTTTGTTGTATAGTAATGTGCAATGACAATAAAGAATCAGTCAATCAATGTTGTACTAGAAATTGCATCTTACAAATTTACTCAAAAATAACTTCATATTTTACAAAGAAAATATGTACAATTTCTGATAAATCCCAAAGCCAGAGAAATACATTTTCAAACTCTAAATGAAGTGTACCATCCAGTGATCTGTTGCGACAGTGGTTAATTATTGAAACCAGGAATTGTGTGTTTTGTGAAAATAATGAAACCTCCAATCATTTATTTTTCCAGTGTATGTCTGCAGAAGTCTTGTGACTGGATGGACATGACTGGCTTGACCTGAAGGTTTTTCAGTTGGAAAACTTTACTCAAAAGGACATTGTTTATGGACAAAAGGAAAAATGACTTTTTGGTGAATGTCATTATTATCCTTTGTAAATTCTATATCCACAGATGGAAGTACATGAAGGTGAAACCCAGGTGTTGTGGATTTCATAATGAGTTTCTTTCTTACACTAAAGCCATTCAGGTCACGAAAACGAAAGATGCAATTAAACTTTTAAACATAATTGAAGAGCATGATTTACAAGAAAAGCCTGAGCCTCATAAATGTGTTTTATGTTTGTTTGCTTGTTTGTTTGTTTTGTTGTAATTTATATGCACCTGTTCCTTATGATCTGAACGAAACATTAGTGCCAAGTAGTTTGTATGGGTCCATCTCAGAAACTGGTCTCTCATTTGGGACATTCTGGTCAAAAAATAAATTTTCTAATTTTACAATTTTTTTTTTTTGCATTTACTTAACACTCAATGTTTCTTTTGTCATGTTTAATAAGAATAAAGATAAAATCTTGCTTTATCTGGCCTCCACTGTGGAAAATTTTAATGATGTTCTGAAGTTCACGTGCATAACATGGAAACATGTATGCATTTAAAAACCCTCTTTTATAGCCAAGGAATATCTTCTTCTGTGCATATATTTGTTTCTTTAAATGCAATTATTGGACAGAAAAACAAAAACATATTTGTTATCATTATTTTTAAATTTTACTCCTTAGTTTCGAATGTTCATCAGTTATCATACATTTTATTAAATTTTACTTTGTTGTGCCTGCAGGATATCATGTAGATACACCCCTTATTTTGTACTAAATTATCAATTAGCATAATAGTAATACACAGACAAAAGTTTGAAACTGTCACACAATATCCCATTGATTTATTCAATTATTTGCTTTTTCATCACTCACGTAACATGGAAATACATGGATTTTTTTCTTTACTAGTTTCTTTTTACAGTGAAGATATCATTACTTATATCACATCTGAACAAGTTTCAGATTTACACTCTGCATTAAAATGTAATCATTCTCACAACTTAAAGTTAAATTATATTTTGATTACAACCAGGTCAGGGGGCGCTGGTGTTGTAGGAGCCGCGCTGTGTGCTGCTTCACTGTCTGGTCTTGGCACTCTACACACTCCCTGTATGCACACTTCTTTTGCCATATTCTGTCATCCTGACCACAGGTCAGGAGATCGATGGCATTGTAGCCATGCCTGATGCGAGCAGCATTGTCTGTCCTTCCAGTGATGGCATTTAGGGTACGAAGCTTCAGGTCAATGTTTGTGCAATACTCACACAGACACATTCTCAGCCGCCAGTCTTGCTGTGGATAAATGTACATGGGTTTGCACTTGGCAAAGTGAGAGAAGCTGACCTTTGTTGACCCTGCTGGTTGTGCGGCAACAAAGTCATCGTAGACTTCTCTCAAGGGCTTCATCAACAGTGATGCAGCCTGGCCGGTTTTTGATGAGACAAGCTTTTTGTCAGGGATGGGGCAGGAAACACTTTTGTAATATTCTTCAATCTCTTTTTTCATCTTCTCTCGTTTCATGTGTTTTGACGCAGCCAGTGACAAAATGCTCCCCTTGCTGACTGCTCGGATGCTGCTGGATCCTCGAAGATTCAGGTATTTTTGACAGGTATTGAGGAGAACATGGCGAGTATGAAGCAGATCTTAATTTCGCCTGGTGTTGTTCTTTTTCAGCTCAAATATCACAGATTTCCCGATCCTGTGTTCTAATGACCCTGGCTGGAGCGTTTTGAATAGCTGCTTCTTACGAGGTGCAAGGGAATGTACAATATCATTCAGAGTCTCTATGAGTCTGCAAGGACCGTGTGGAAAAGTTGCATAGGCCCGAGCCTTTGCCTTTCTTCTGGCTCCTTGACTCCATGAGGACAATGGGGTGCAAGTGGAAGCCTGTGGTATGCTGCTGGATGGCTGGGAAGCAGCAGCTGCAGATACTGAAACAGTAAAAATGATTAAATAAACTTGTAACAATTTTTGAAACACAAGTGTGTAACTTGTGAAAAATATATTTTCAATAATACTATTTAAATATAATGATCATCTACGGAGCCGTAGAGGGGACATGGTGAATAAAAAAATAAAGCGTGGGAACTACTTATAAGGCGTGTGCACGAGATATTAATGCGCGCGCACGAGTTATAACCTGTGCGCACGCTTTGCGTTAAGGCGTGCGCTCGGGTAGTTAAAAGTGAGGGGACGAGTTACAAATCGTTCCCTCGCTTTCATTAAGGCGTGTGCACGAGATATTAAATCGTTCCCTCGCTTTCATTAAGGCGTGAGCACGAGATATTAATACGTGCGCTCGAGTTATAAAGGCGTGCGCACGCGTTATTAAAAAGTGAGGGAACGTCTTAAAACGCGTTCCCTCGGTTTATATCCAAGGCGTGGGAATGATATCCTATGTCGTTCCCTCGACTTATTAAAATATTCCCACAATGTCCTTGTTTTCGTTGATCTCGTTGCCTACACACACACACACACACACACGTACACACAGGCTGTAGGTCACCATGGTAGCTCCGGAAATACTAGACGCTATTTTATTATATTTTAATACTGGACTCAGATACACAGAAATCCTCGATGCACTTGCATCCCAATATGGCTTTATTATCAGAGGTGTCAAGTAACGAAGTACAAATACTTCGTTACTTTACTTAAGTAGAAATTTTGATACTTTCTACTTTACTGGAGTAATAATTTTCAACCTACTTTTTATCTCTACTCGTTACATTTTCAAGCATTTACTTTTACTTCGTTACGTTTATAATAGTCTCGTTACTTGCATTTCATTGCGCCAATCTTTATATTACTTATATTACTTTGTCCACCTAATAAACTGCCACTCAGGGCGCTCCAAGCACACAGCAATCAGAGCTCTGACTTCAACACCGTTAGTAAATTGCGGGCTCTCGTTCGTTTGTCAGGAGTGGAATCCCCCCCACGAACCATGCGGCATTCTCTTTTCTGAGTCAGGTTAAGTTTACAAACGCAGTTATGGTATCTTGGTGGGGGTTAGTGAGTAAAGTGACAGGTCTTAGCTTAGTAAACGTTATATTAGCTTGTAGTGTGTCGGCATTCCAGCGGCCGCCCTTTCTCTCCTCGCCTGTGTTCAGCCTCGCATTGCTGGAACACAAACATTCTGTTGACTTCTCTCGGTGAGCCAGTAACTAGTAGGGATGAGAAAGTGTTTTTCTTGCATTTTAACTGGAACCTGCTGCCTCTACTGCACGTCCCATATGAAAAAGAAAAAAACTGTAATTTTACAGTAGTGTTAGTGTAGTATTCATTCATTCATTCATTCATTCATTCATAGCATTCAAATACTGTATTATTACTGCCGTTTAGACAGTGAATGCAATGCAACTTTGGATACAAAATGATTGCCAGCATACTGCAAAAATATTGCGTTATACAATATTTTGGACATTACAATGCTGCAATCTTTTCAAATAAATCGTATTACTTTAGTTGTTTTTTTCCATCTGTGTGGATCAGTAGGATGGGGTGATGTGGTCGAGACGTGTGTGTGTGTGTGTGTGTGTGTGTGTGTGTGTGTGTGTGTGTGTGTGTGTGTGTGTGTGTTTTAATATATACATTTTCAATAAAAATGTATTGATAACTTACTTCTGAGGTATGAAGTTTTACACCATTACAACACTTACAGACAACAAGTCATTATTACTTGTGCTCCATGAAACACATTTTAATAAGTCAGGAGAATGGACTGTATGTGGACTTCTAGGCTGCGCCTTTGTCCTTAATAGCATTTTTTCCTCTTTCATTACTTTTACACTTTAAAGTAGTTTAGAAATCAGTATACGTTTTACTTTTACTTGAGTAAAAAGCTTCAGTTGATACTTTTACTTCATGAAAAGTATTTCTAAACCATAGTATCTATACTTCTATTTGAGTAATAAATGGTAATACTTTTGACACCTCTGTTTATTATAAGTCTGAGACACCTCAAGAGAGTTCTGAGAGAGAATGGGCTTCGCCGTCGTAGTTTTTCTGACCTAGGAACGACTATAGATTTCATCATCAGCCAACTAAATAGCCCAGGTCGCCTCCACGGGTACCGCTGGATGCACGCAAAGTGCCTGGAACATGGTATTCAGGAAAAAACAGAGGATGTACGGATTATCCTTCAACTGCTGGACCCAGAGAGTGTTGCGCTACGCCGTCGTCGTACACTTCAGCGCAGACAGTACTTTTCCAAAGGACCCAATTTCATTTGGCATGTCGATTCTTATGACAAACTAAAACCGTTCGGAATCTGCATAAACGGATGCATAGACGGGTTTTCCCGTAGGATCGTCTGGCTGAAAGCCGCACAAGTAGTAACCCGCGAGTGATTGGCAGTTACTATGTGGATGCAGTGGAGAGGTTAGGTGGATGCCCGAGAATCATACGAACTGATTTTGGAACTGAGAATGTGACTGTGCGAGACATCCAGAAGTTCTTCAGCTCTCCGAAGAACTCGATCCAGTATTCAGCCCCTTGTCTACGCAACTGGCCCCACCAAGATTCAATACGCTGATTTGCAGTGCTAGCCCCGGATATGTAGCTTCGGTCCCCTGCCCTGTCGTCTTCTCCGTCACGCCTGAAGAACTTCTGGATGTCTCGCACAGTCACATTCTCAGTTCCAAAATCAGTTCGTACGATTCTCGGGCATCCACCTAACCTCTCCACTGCATCCACATAGTAACTGCCAATCACTCGCGGGTTACTACTTGTGTGTGCGGCTTTCAGCCAGACGATCCTACGGGAAAACCCGTCTATGCATCCGTTTATGCAGATTCCGAACGGTTTTAGTTTGTCATAAGAATCGACATGCCAAATGAAATTGGGTCCTTTGGAAAAGTACTGTCTGCGCTGAAGTGTACGACGACGGCGTAGCGCAACACTCTCTGGGTCCAGTAGTTGAAGGATAATCCGTACATCCTCTGTTTTTTCCTGAATACCATGTTCCAGGCACTTTGCGTGCATCCAGCGGTACCCGTGGAGGCGACCTGGGCTATCTATAGTCGTTCCTAGGTCAGAAAAACTACGACGGCGAAGCCCATTCTCTCTCAGAACTCTCTTGAGGTGTCTCAGACTTATAATAAAGCCATATTGGGATGCAAGTGCATCGAGGATTTCTGTGTATCTGAGTCCAGTATTAAAATATAATAAAATAGCGTCTAGTATTTCCGGAGCTACCATGGTGACCTACAGCCTGTGTGTACGTGTGTGTGTGTGTGTGTGTAGGCAACGAGATCAACGAAAACAAGGACATTGTGGGAATATTTTAATAAGTCGAGGGAACGACATAGGATATCATTCCCACGCCTTGGATATAAACCGAGGGAACGCGTTTTAAGACGTTCCCTCACTTTTTAATAACCCGTGCGCACGCCTTTATAACTCGAGCGCACGTATTAATATCTCGTGCTCACGCCTTAATGAAAGCGAGGGAACGATTTAATATCTCGTGCACACGCCTTAATGAAAGCGAGGGAACGATTTGTAACTCGTCCCCTCACTTTTAACTACCCGAGCGCACGCCTTAACGCAAAGCGTGCGCACAGGTTATAACTCGTGCGCGCGCATTAATATCTCGTGCACACGCCTTATAAGTCGTTCCCACGCTTTGTTCTTTTTTTATTCACCATGTCCCCTCTACGGCTCCGTAATCATCAATATATTTCTATTGTAATGTTTAATTTGCAGTGTACATGCAGAATTTCACAGCTATGATTAATTTCATAATCAAGATATAACACAAAGTGACGATTCCAAACATCCATCAGTCTGCACTTTATAAAAAAATTATGATAATCATTCACATCAACATCTTTAAAAATCTTTTTTTGACTGCATGCACTAGAACATTCAAAGAAGAATCATTCAATCAATATTTTAAATAGAAAAGTTTATTATGTTAATATTATTATCTTTGTTTTCACTACCAGTAAACACAAATAGATGGGAGATATTTCCAGAAAGCAGCTGAACAATGTCTGTAGTGGCCATGACATTCAGATTAAATGGCTTTTACAGCTTTATATTTTAAGTGTCACTTAAAATAGAGAGCTCTGAGAAATTACAACTTACACCAAACATTATAACTAAGTGGAATTTACTTCCCACTTTCCTAACTAGATTTAAGTTTATTATTACTAGACAATACATGGTACCTCTTTTGTTTGCTCGCTTTTCTCTTTCCGGCTGGGCTCTCTTCTCCCTCTGATGGCGTTGTTTCTGGGGGTGTAAGCTCACCCCCCACTTTGCCTTCGCCTGCCTCCACTTCTCTCTCTGCTCCTCTTTAGCAGCTCGAGTCAATCTAGGTTGCTCTGGCTGCTCTGCTTTTTTTCAGGCTCTCATCGCCTGCATCTGAAGCCTGCTTTGCTCTCTCTGAATGGCCTGCACACACACACACACACACACACACACACACACACACACACACACACACACACACACACACACACACACAAGTTAGCTTTGTATTTGGCAACTTTTCAACACGTTATGATGAATAACCCTGTTACATAAAAATGAAACTTGCACTAATTGCAATATTCAGGTATGCTTCGCTTCATTCATTTATACTGCCATACACATATTCTTATTGACAAATATATCAACAAAAGATGCATTTGCAAAATATGTCTAATGCACACTTTGATTTAGGTTTTTGTAAAAAATGTACCTTCTTTTCTTCAGAACAATTTTTTCTGGAGGCTTTTGTTGCCTCTCTGCCTCTTTGGATGTATTCAGCCCATCTCTCAGGTTCATTTTGTTGCAGTCGGTCTTTCCAATCGCTTGTCGCATCAGCGGCAGTTTTCCTTTTTTTGAGCGGTGGGGATGGAGTAAGGCGGAGTGTGTGTCTCCAAAAGACGGATCCTTAGCCTTGAACTATGGCGCGAAGCCATTGACCTGATGAAAAGTAAAACAGCTTAATGATTTTTATTAGTAAATTTTGAATAAATTTAGAATCAATCCACAGGTATTGAAGGTATTTTAAAAAAGTATCAAGATAGTTAATTAAAACAAGAAATGGTAGCAATGCGTGGTGGCACGGTGGTGTAGTGGTTAGCGCTATCGCCTCACAGCAAGAAGGTCCGGGTTCGAGCCCCGTGGCTGGCGAGGGCCTTTCTGTGCGGAGTTTGCATGTTCTCCCCGTGTCCACGTGGGTTTCCTCTGGGTGCTCTGGTTTCCCCCACAGTCCAAAGACATGCAGGTTAGGTTAACTGGTGACTCTAAATTGACCGTAGGTGTGAATGTGAGTGTGAATGGTTGTCTGTGTCAATGTGTCAGCCCTGTGATGACCTGCGACTTGTCCAGGGTGTACCCCGCCTTTCGCCCGTAGTCAGCTGGGATAGGCTCCAGCTTGCCTGTGACCCTGTAGAACAGGATAAAGCGGCTAGAGATAATGAGATGAGATGAGATGGTAGCAATGCGTATACCAAAGCTCATCTGAAAGATTTAGTACAGTCACAAAGCATTCTCAATCTTCACAGAAAAATACTAATTACAACAAATTATTCCTGTAACATTCTTGTGCATGCTAAAATACAACCCCGATTCCAAAAAAGCTGGGACAGTACAAATTGTAAATAAAAACAGAATCCAACGTGGAAGTTTCAAAATTCCATATTTTGTTCAGAATAGAACATAGATGACATATCAAATGTTTAAACTGAGAAAATGTATCATTTAAAGAGAAAAATTAGGTGATTTTAAATTTCATGACAACAACACATCTCAAAAAAGTTGGGACAAGGCCATGTTTACCACTGTGAGACATCCCCTTTTCTCTTTACAACAGTCTGTAAACATCTGGGGACTGAGGAGACAAGTTGCTCAAGTTTAGGGATAGGAATGTTAACCCATTCTTGTCTAATGTAGGATTCTAGTTGCTCAACTGTCTTAGGTCTTTTTTGTCGTGTCTTCCGTTTTATGAAGCGCCAAATGTTTTCTATGGGTGAAAGATCTGGACTGCAGGCTGGCCAGTTCAGTACCCGGACCCTTCTTCTACGCAGCCTTGATGCTGTAATTGATGCAGTATGTGGTTTGGCATTGTCATGTTGGAAAATGCAAGGTCTTCCCTGAAAGAGACGTTGTCTGGATGGGAGCATATGTTGCTCTAGAACCTGGATATACCTTTCAGCATTGATGGTGTCTTTCCAGATGTGTAAGCTGCCCATGCCACACGCACTAATGCAACCCCATACCATCAGAGATGCAGGCTTCTGAACTGAGCACTGATAACAACTTGGGTCGTCCTTCTCCTCTTTAGTCCGAATGACACGGCGTCCCTGATTTCCATAAAGAACTTCAAATTTTGATTTGTCTGACCACAGAACAGTTTTCCACTTTGCCACAGTCCATTTTAAATGAGCCTTGGCCCAGAGAAGACATCTGCGCTTCTGGATCATGTTTAGATACGGCTTCTTCTTTGAACTATAGAGTTTTAGCTGGCAACGGCGGATGGCACGGTGAATTGTGTTCACAGATAATGTTCTCTGGAAATATTCCTGAGCCCATTTTGTGACTTCCAATACAGAAGCATGCCTGTATGTGATGCAGTGCCGTCTAAGGGCCCGAAGATCATGGGCATCCAGTATGGTTTTCCAGCCTTGACCCTTACGCGCAGAGATTCTTCCAGATTCTCTGAATCTTTTGATGATATTATGCACTGTAGATGATATGTTCAAACTCTTTGCAATTTTACACTGTCAAACTCCTTTCTGATATTGCTCCACTATTTGTCAGCGCAGAATTAGGGGGATTGGTGATCCTCTTCCCATCTTTTCTTCTGAGAGCCGCTGCCACTCCAAGATGCTCTTTTTATACCCAGTCATGTTAATGACCTGTTGCCAATTGACCTAATGAGTTGCAATTTGGTCCTCCAGCTGTTCCTTTTTTGCACCTTTAACTTTTCCAGCCTCTTATTGCCCCTGTCCCAACTTTTTTGAGATGTGTTGCTGTCATGAAATTTCAAATGAGCCAATATTTGGCATGCAATTTCAAAATGTCTCACTTTCGACATTTGATATGTTGTCTATGTTCTATTATGAATACAATATCAATTTTTGAGATTTGTAAATTATTGCATTCCGTTTTTATTTACAATTTGTACTTTGTCCCAACTTTTTTGGAATTGGGATTGTATATCGGCATTAAAAAATTGATGTGATTACAATAAGAATTGATATTAAACTGGACATGAACAAAAAAACTTAATTTTCCCTTTAGGGTGGGCATTACTTTCAAATGAGCAAAATAAATTTCAGCAGCACTTCCCCTAGATTATTAATTTCATAAATCCCCTTTCCCCCTATCCTCAGTTTGCCAACTGGCAATACTGCCCCCACACTAAACTAATCTTAAATATACTCAACAAAAATAAAAACTTTACACTCGTTTCAAAGTCAATAATTTGAACATTTTGGAAAATAGGTTTGAAATAACAATTGTATTCAATTATCTTGTCATTAAAGATGCTATAGCATACAGATCATGTTTGTCATGGAATTGGTTCCAACGGAAATGCGACGACAATGTCCATGATCAAAAACTGTGAGTCACAACTTAATGAAATCAATATCGGGTGTGTCCTCCATGGGTGTTCACAACTGCGATACAACGTCTCCTCATGGATTGGATGATGCGTCTGAACACAGCTTGGGGAATGCGCCGCCAAATTTGTACCAACATGGCACCAAGCTCCTGCAAGTTCTGTGGAGGGTTCCTTGCGGTCTGCTGTGGTGCCAGTTTGATGGAGACGTGTCTGGAGATTATGGATGGTCTGTCAACTGCATCCCATAACCCTCACAACGTCAGTGACAGATGTTCCCGTATTCAGCATGCCAATGGCACGTTCATGCTGAATGTTTGACAGTTGTGGCATTGCAAATTAACGAATAATTAACCATAAAACCTTGTTTTTCTTAGATGACACTCTACTCTGCTACCGTGAGATCAATTGCATGTGTATCAGTAGGTCACGTCACTTGTGTCACGTGGAAACGTGATTTTAGAGTGCAGTGCTCTCGCACGTGCTATGTAGGCCCGACCAGTAGAATGAATGTGTGACGTAATGCCCTTGACAATGCATTTAACCATAATCACAACAAGAACTCTTTCAAGAAAAGTTTCTAAACACTATTTGAAAAATAATGAGTGTCAAGTTTTTATTTTTGCTGAGTATAGTTTCCAAACTATTGCCTTTTTAATTTTATTAGGTTTTCAAGCCAAAGAAGAAGAAGCCTTTGTTTGTCACATGTACACTCAAGCACAATGAAATTCCTCCTCTGCATTTAATCCATCTAAAGCAGTGAATACACACATGCATATACAAGTGAGCAGTGAGTGCGCACACACACACCCCAGAGTAGTGGGCAGCTATAAACCCCTTGCACTGATGTCACATTTACGTTAGCAACTGTCGCTACCCTAGTCCTGGGGGACAAGTGAACTTTGTTTACATACAGTTCACATACTGAAGCCAAGCAAAGATGTCCAACATCTGTTGCTGTTGTCCTAAGAAAACTACAGCTAAAAAAGCTTTACTATCGGATTACTTGGATAATCTAAGTCAGAAAGAAGTGAAGGATAAATATATGCAGAAATTAGAGTTTATTAGCGGTTCAGATCCATACAAAATTCCTCCCAGTCAAATTCCATATTGTTTATAAAATACTACGATTGACCTTTAAATCACTGAATGGTCTCACGCCACAGTACCTGAGCTAAATTCTGGTCCTTTATGACCCGCCATGCCTACTTAGATCAAAAGGTGCAGGCTACCTCAAGGGGCAGAGCCTTTTCTTACAAAGCTCCACAGTTATGGAACAGCCTTCCAAATAGAGTTCGGGCATCAGATGCAGTCTCAGCACTTACGTCTCGGCTAAAAACATACAGTGGTGCTTGAAAGTTTGTGAACTCTTTAGAATTTTCTATATTTCTGTAGAAATATGACCTAAAACATCATCAGATTTTCACACAAGTTCTAAAAATAGATAAAGAGAACCCAGTTAAACAAATGAGACAAAAATATTATACGTGGTCATTTATTTATTGAGGAAAATGATCCAATATTACATATCTGTGAGTGGCAAAAAGTATGTGAACCTTTGCTTTCAGTATCTGGTGTGACCTCCTTGTGCAGCATTAACTGCAACTAAACATTTCCGGTAACTGTTGATCAGTCCTGCACACCGGCTTGGAGGAATTTTAGCCCATTCCTCCATACAGAACAGCTTCAACTCTGGGATGTTGGTGGGTTTCCTCACATGAACTGCTCACTTCAGGTCCTTCCACAACATATCGATTGGATTAAGGTCAGGACTTTGACTTGGCCATTCCAAAACATTAACTTTATTCTTCTTTAACTATTCTTTGGTAGAACGACTTGTGTGCTTAGGGTCATTGTCTTGCTGCATGAACCACCTTCTCTTGAGATTCAGTTCATGGACAGATGTCCTGACATTTTCCTTTAGAATTCACTGGTATAATTCAGAATTCATTGTTCCATCAATGATGGCAAGCCGTCCTGGCCCAGATGCAGCAAAACAGGTCCAAACCATGATACTACCACCACCATGTTTCAAGGATGGGATAAGGTTCTTATGCTGGAATGCAGTGTTTTCCTTTCTCCAAATGTAACACTTCCCATTTAAACCAAAAAGTTCTATTCTGGTCTCATCCGTTCACAAAACATTTTTGCAATAGCCTTCTGGCTTGTCCATGTGATCTTTAGCAAACTGCAGATGAGCAGCAATGTTCTTTTTGGAGAGCAGTGGCTTTCTCCTTGCAACCCTGCCATGCACACCATTGTTGTTCAGTGTTCTCCTGATGGTGGACTCATGAACATTAACATTAGCCAATGCGAGAGAGGCCTTCAGTTGCTTAGAAGTTACCCTGGGGTCCTTTGTGACCTCGCTGACTATTATACATCTTGCTCTTGGAGTGATCTTTGTTGGTCGACTACCCCTGGAGAGGGTAACAATGGTCTCAAATTTCCTCCCATTTGTACACAATCTGTCTGACTGTGGATTGGAGGAGTCCGCACTCTTTTGAGATGGTTTTGTAACCTTTTCCAGCCTGATAAGCATCAACAGCGCTTTTTCTGAGGTCTTCAGAAATCTCCTTTGTTCGTGCCATGATTCACTTCCACAAACATGTGTTGTGAAGATCAGACTTTGATAGATCCCTGTCCTTGAAATAAAACAGGGTGCCCACTCACACCTGATTGTCATCCCGTTGATTGAAAACACCTGACTCTAATTTCACCTTCAAATTAACTGCTAATCCTAGAGGTTCACATACTTTTGCCACTCACATATGTAACATTGGATCACTTTCCTCAATAAATAAATGACCAAGAATAATATTTTTGTCTCATTTGTTTAACTGGGTTCTCTTTATCTACTTTTAAGACTTGTGTGAAAATCTGATGATGTTTTAGGTCATATTTATGCAGAAATATCGAAAATTCTAAGGGGTTCACAAACTTTCAAGCACCACTGTATCACTCACATGCTGTATATTCACAACTTGTCACTACTTCAAGTATATTTGTAGTTGAGACAAGTATTTTAAATGTATTTTATATAAAGCACATCATAATTTCTGTCAGTTTAACCAAGGTAGTTACAATTTACTTTTAAATGATGACCATGCAGAATTATAAATTATAAAACACAGTTTTGATTCTTCATGATATACATATCCTAGTTATGTCCTTTACAAACATACTGCAATATTTAAATACTCATATCTGTATTTTAGTGTCATTTTCAAGTATCTATATTTCTTTTCAATTATTTTTCTATTGATTTTACTCACTACATTTCAAAATTCTATGATATACATATTTTTTCATAACTCAAGCTCATTTTTTCTCTTCTGATAGCTTCAATCAATTTTTTAGCTGCTGTGAAATAATAATTTAAAGGGGGTACTATTTATATGCACATTTTACATGTGTAAGCAGAGTGTTTACACTAAATAGCAATATTTTTCTCTCCAAAAAATGCAGCATTATTCCAAATATATGTTGTGAGCTGTGTTTTGTATTTGTATCAGGAAATTTGTATTATATCTGCTTTTTACTAGCATGTAAGCAAGCCTGTATTGTCGGAATTATTAACAGGCTCGCTAACATTTGAGAGATTGCACATATAGCTTCAGTTTGTTAGTTACTGTTACCCAAAATCTTGGGTAACAAGATTTCTGTATTCTTGCTTTCTTTATTCTTGCACTTCAAGGTAATTTCAGCAATTTTTTTTATTCTTTAACTGAAGGATTTTTTATTTATTTATTTTTTAACACAAGATTTAGCACTTTTACTTGGGTATAAAATTGGTTTGCTTCTACCACTTCTGGTCACATGCCTGCCACAGAATGAGAATAAATCAGTTGTGCTATAATAATGAATAATAATGAATAATACATGCATGCTTAACTTTGGCCCAGGCTCACCAGGCGGTCCTTGTTCACCTTTGTCACCCTGACATCGCTTTTGACAATATGTTGAATGATTTATCAGTGAATTGTTTCAATACGTTTGAAGATTCTGGGGTTGTTTCTTTCACTATTATTATTATTATTATGATTATTATTATTATTTAATTAATTAATGTATTTTTTTTTTGGGGGGGGGGTAGAAACAGCACATTGGTGCTTAATTATTTCACCATCTGGCACCTACTTGGTTAAAATAAACAGCAACTGTAATATGCACAGAGTGCATAAAGTGCTCCAAAGTGTCCTTTTTTTTTACTGCTGTCACTCCCAGTGCCCTTTTTTTTAATATGCCACACAACAAAGCAAAATGCTCATTTCCTCTCCATGTTTTTTGAAAGAGTACAGACATTCTGCTTTTAACTGCCCTGAGTCAACAGGAAATGTTTCTGTAAATTATATATTATGTGTTTTTATATCTTGTGCTTAAGAACAACATGGTGAAAAATGTTAGAAAACCATGAAATCAACCCTGATATTTTCTTATTCACTTACCAGGATCTTTGATACCAAAACAGCTCTGAGTTGTGAGTCTTAGACAGGAGTAACATACTATGACAAAATTGGTACTGAGGGTGGGTATTATTTCATTTTCATAATGCCTACAGTTAGGTCCATAAATATTTGGACAGAAACAACATTTTTCTAATTTTGGTTCTGTACATTACCACACTGAATTTTGAACAAAGCAATTCAGATGCAGTTGAAGTTCAGACTTTCAGCTTTACTTCAGTGGGTTGAACAAAATGATTGCATACAAATGTGAGGAACTAAAGCATTTTTAAAACACAATCCCTTCATTTCAGGGGCTCAAAAGTAATTGGACAAATTAAATAATTGTAAATAAAATGTTCATTTCTAATACTTGGTTGAAAACCCTTTGTTGGCAATGACTGCCTGAAGTCTTGAACTCATGGACATCACCAGATGCTGTGTTTCCTCTTTTTTAATGCTCTGCCAGGCCTTTACTGCAGCGGTTTTCAGTTGCTGTTTGTTTGTGGGCCTTTCTGTCTGAAGTTTAGTCTTTAACAAGTGAAATGCATGCTCAATTGGGTTGAGATCAGGTGACTGACTTGGCCATTCAAGAATATTCCACTTCTTCGCTTTAATAAACTCCTGGGTTGCTTTGGCTTTATGTTTTGGGTCATTGTCCATCTGTATTATGAAATGCCGACTAATCAGTTTGGCTGGATTTGAGCACACAGTATGTCTCTGAATACCTCAGAATTCATCCAGCTGCTTCTGTCCTATGTCACATCATCAATAAACACTAGTGACCCAGTGCCACTGGCAGCCATGCATGCCCAAGCCATCACACTGCCTCCGCCGTGTTTTACAGATGATGTGGTATGCTTTGGATCATGAGCTGTACCACACCTTCACCATACTTTTTTCTTTCCATCATTCTGGTAGAGGTTGATCTTGGTTTCATCTGTCCAAAGAATGTTCTTCCAGAACTGTGCTGGCTTTTTTAGATGTTTTTTAGCAAAGTCCAATCTAGCCTTTTTATTCTTGAGGCTTATGAGTGTCTTGCACCATGCAGTGAACCCTCTGTATTTACTTTCATGCAGTCTTCTCTTTATGGTAGATTTGGATATTGATATGCCTATCTCCTGGAGAGTGTTGTTCACTTGGTTGGCTGTTGTGAAGGGGTTTCTCTTCACCATGGAAATTATTCTGTGATCATCCACCACTGTTGGCTTCTGTGGGCGTCCAGGTCTTTTTGCACTGATGAGTTCACCAGTGCTTTCTTTCTTTCTCAGGATGTACCAAACTGTAGATTTTGCACTCCTAATATTGTAGCAATTTCTCGGATGTTTTTTTTTCTGTTTTCACAGCTTAAGGATGGCTTGTTTCACCTGCATGGAGAGCTCCTTTGACCGCATGTTTTCTTCACAGCAAAATCTTCCAAATGCAAGCACCACACCTCAAATCAACTCCAGGTCTTTTATCTGCTTAACTGAGAATGACATAACGAAAGAATTGCCCACACCTGCCCATGAAATAGCCTTTGAGTCAATTGTCCAATTACTTCTGGTCCCTTTAAAAACAGGGTGGCACATGTTAAGGAGCTGAAACTCCTAAACCCTTCATCCAATTTTAATGTGGATACCCTCAAATGAAAGCTGAAAGTCTGGACTTTATGACCATTTCCATTATATAACTATAACTTGAATATGTTTCAGTAAACAGGTAAAAAAACAAAATTTGTGTCCGTGTCAAAATATATATGGACCTAACTGTATGTGCTTGTCTATGTGATAGAAAGACACTGATCAATGCTAAACTAGTGACAGAGCACTGAAAATCAGGCCTCTTATGGATAATTTTCAAGGTCAGGGAACGGTGGGCCAGTGAGCTGCCTTCAGCGAATAAATTTATAGGAAGATAGTTAGATGAAGTTTTTTGCCTCTGCTGGGAATTTTGGGAAGAAAACTGGATAGAAAAAGCAACAGATGGTTTTGATCTCTTGGTTCTGGGCCCAGTGCGCTTCCGGTGCAGCACTCTGTTCACCTCACACCCGATAGGACTCGAACCAACAATCCCTGGCTCATGGAAAACATTGGTGTAAAAGAGCTCAGAACCAGCAGAGGATTATTTCCATCCATTGACCTCTGGGTTATGGGCCCAGCATGCTCCCACTGTGCCACTCCGCTCATCTCATATGCAGCCTGGGACTCGAACCCACAATCCCTGGCTCATGGAAAACGTTGGTGTAAAAAACTGCAGAATGATCAGAGGATGGCTTCAATCCATCAACCTCTGGGTTAGGGGCCCAGCATGCTCCTACTTTGCCACTCTGCTCATCTCACATGCCTCCTGGGACTCAAACCCACAATCCCTGGCTCATGGAACACTTTGGCATAATAGACCTCAGAACTTGCAGAGAAGGGCTTTGATCCATCAACTTCTGGGTCCAGCATGCTCCCACTGTACCACTCTGCTCAGCTTGTGTGCTACCTGGGACTTGCACCCACAATCCCTGGCTCATGGAAAACATTGGTGTAAGAGATCTCAGAGCTAGCAGAGGATGGTTTTGACACATTAACCTCTGGGTTATAGGGCCCCCCCACATCCGAGGTGGGACTCAAACTCATAATCCCTGGGTTAGGAGGTTAGTGCCTTACCCATTACAACTCAGGAACTTCTTGGTTCCTGAGTTGTTTGCGCCGAGTCCTTTTTCTCGCGAGTGCTGGCGTTAATTACTAATCTTTTTAAAAACTTTTTTCTACAAATAATTTTCCAGTATCCTCTTCATTTTTATTGTACTGTTGCTTTCCTTTTTGTACTTTCCACTTTCGCGTTCCTTTTTCCATTTTTTCTCTCTTTTTTCGAAAGAACACCGAGACCAGAAGCTTTCTTTTTCTTTTTTTTCTCTCCCCCTGTGTAAAGACCACAAGCGGAGGCCATCTACATCAGATCTGCTTTAATATCAACAGATCTTCGATTAAGGTATGTGAATCTTTTCATCATGGCACACCTTCAGCTTGCTCAGTGTGCTGAATGCAGGATGTTTAGTCATTCTTCTTCTGTCGCTAGTGATAGCTTTATTAGCTTTATTTGTGATAAGTGCAGATTAGTTAGCTCTCCAACAGAGAAGATTATAGTGCTAGAAGTGCATGTCCAGGCTTTAAAGAAGGCCAGTGAGTGTGAAAACAGTGTGGTTTCTGTAGGGGAAAGTCTGGATGCCCTAGGTGGAGTTAGTAATCCCCCAACTCTTGCATTAGAGCCCTTACAGTGGGGTGAATGGGTGACGACTCAGCAGCATAAGCGTAGAGCCAAAGCTACTGCTGAAGCTCGCCCATGGGAGCACCACTCCTCTCCGTGTCACGTGTCGAACAGGTTTGCTCTCCTTAGTGACGCACCCGCTGAGAAACCTGAAAGAACTCTGGTTATAGGGGACTCTATCATACGGCACATGAAATTGGCTCAGCCTTTAGGGGCACCAGCAGCTTTAGTCAGGTGTATACCAGGAGCCAGGGTGCCGGACATAGCAGGTAATCTTAGGGTCCTAGGCAAGCACAGGTTCTCAAAGATAGTTATCCATGCAGGAGCTAATGATATATGCCTTCATCAGTCTGAGGTTACTAAGAGTAACTTTGTAGAGGTGTTTAAATTAGCGAAGGCGATGTCCGATGCTGTAGTATGTTCTGGCCCCATCCCAATGCGGCGTGGCGATATAGCTTACAGCAGGTTATGGTCACTGAACTACTGGCTGTCCGGGTGGTGCTCTGAAAACAGTGTGGACTTTATAGATAATTGGGCTAATTTTGAGGGCACTGCTGGCCTGTTAGGGCGGGATGGTATCCATCCCACTGGGGAAGGTGCTGCTCTCATTTCCTGCAGCATAGGTCATAGTCTCAGGACAGACCTAGTTAATTCCTGACAATCCAGAGCCAAGGCCAGGGAGCAGACGAACAGGCTAAACCGACTATCTGCTAGCTGCACAGAGTCATCACTCAGAGTCCACTATGTTGAGACGGTGTTTGTTCCCCAAGCTCAACAAAAAGGTAGAAATTTTCAGAGTTTACTGCAGTAACCTAATCAACATAAAATTAGATCATACTGACTGTACAGCTGCTGCCAGCACCTTTGATCTAAAAGTGGGGCTATTAAATATTAGATCTCTTATATCTAAACGCTAATGGTTAATGAACTCATTACTGATCAGAAGTTTAATGTACTTGGTTTAACTGAAACATGGATTAAGCCAAATGAATATATAGCATTAAATGAAGCAAGTCCTCCTGGATACAGTTACTGTATATACAAACAGCCTCGTCAAACTGGCAGAGGAGGAGGCGTTGCGGTTATTTATAATGATTATCTAGGTGTAACACAAAACCTGGTTATAAATTTAATAAATTTGAAGTTCTTCATACTCATCATGGGCGATTGCTCTAAGACAACGAGGGAGGCTCAGCTTCCTCTAAAAATGACGAACATCGTGTAGGATGAATTGCGCTAGGCTTATGTTATAGCCGACCTTATAACATTGCTATTTCAGATCGAGAATCATAGAAATATATGTGCTCAACCCAACTACAGTGCGAAATCATTCCGTTATAACTTTCCCCAGTTCACCTAATGTGTGCGTGAGTTTTTCCCCCTTGTGACAATGCGATGCAGCCCAGCCTCAGTGGACTTCAATGGCATTTGGGAGCTATGCGCTTTTTCAATATCAAAATGCAAGACGATTATTGGACAAATACTGCAAAAACGCCCGCCCACGGACTCCCACAGACTCCCAGCCTCACAGTGGGAGGGACATGGCAAAGCTTTCCGCGAGGAGACTGGTGTTTGGTGAAAGCGGCCGGATATTTTCTTTGATTAACAGCTCGTTTCAAATATAGACAGGCAGCGGTGAATTTCAGTTCAGTCCCATGCGGATTCACAAGTGGTGTATTGTAAGAGATCAGCTTACATTTCGATTTCATTCATTACATACGGTTTCTACCAGCTTTTTTAGTTTGTATATATTTTCATTGTAAATAAAGTGTAAATATAGTGTTGTCAAGTTTGCTATCTTAGTTCCAGAAATTTCGTTTGAGTGACTGAACTTGAACTTGAGGGGGCTAGTCAGCTAGCAAGAAAGCTGTGCACGGATGCCAAGCATTGTTGATTTAATTTTGGTGAAGCCATTTGCCAGTCTTCCTTTCGAGGAAAAAATTAAAATTAAAGAGCAGGGTAGGCCAATGCCTCAAATTGACTTGGTGAAAAAGGTAGGGAATAATACTCGTTCCTTTCAGCTCTCCTGGTATGAGAAAGTGAATTGGCTAACAGCAAGTGACCCACATCAACAACAGCAAATAGGCTACTTTAGTAATATGTCATGGATGGACCAAAAATATAGAATCTATTTAAAATGTTTATACTGAGTATATTATATTGGAATATACATTTCTCTGGATATGAATTAAACACAGCTACAATTTGGAAAACGTTTTTAAACAAAAACACAGCTGAGAAGATTTCACACTACAGACCTGGATTAAAAGTGAAGGGTTATCAAAATTGTCAATAAAACTTCTCAGTCAAAATAAGTAAAATATAGGGAAAGTGTAATTGAATGAAATGTGTGGCACCCAGCTCTATGTTTGGCTCCCCAAGGTCAGTGCTTGTGCCTATTCCAGAACACTCTGCTGTTACTGCTGAGGTTCCTGACAAAGAGCTGTTTTCAATAATGATCAATTTTTAAACAACATGCCACATGCCACGATTTTAAAATATAAAATCATGTATATTGGACAGTAGGCTAATGGGCCAAAAGAACCTGTTATTTCACAGTTTCTGACCCTGCCAACAATTAGCCAGATCAGAGGAAAGAGTATGGGCAAAATTGATGTGTTTTTTCTTTTTTCTTTTAAAATCTGGAAATATCGTAACTGACCAGCCTCCCCTGTTTGAAAGACTACGAGCCGCCACTGATACTCAGATAATGTATGTAGCCTCGAAAAATAAGTCTACCCAGTTATTTCCAGTGCTTATTATTTACAGGCCCCCGGGGCCATATTCTGAGTTTCTTTCTGAATTTGCAGATTTTATCTCAGATCTGGTTATTTCCTTAGACAAAGCTTTAGTTGTTGGAGATTTTAATATTCAGTTTGATAACCCAGAAGACCCTTTGAAAACAGCGTTTGTGTCCATTTTAGATTCAGTAGGGATTAAACAGAATGTCATAGGACCGACCCATAATGGTGGTCACACTCTCGATCTAATACTAACATTCAGGTTAAATGTAGACAATATAGTCATACTTCCACAGTCTGAAGTTCTCAGATCATTATCTCATCTCATTCAAACTATGTCTGAGTAATAATATATGCACCTCACCACGCTACTGTATTAAATGTACATTCGCTTCCACTACTGCACAGAGCTTTATAAATGATCTCCCAGAGTTATCAACTTTGACTGGGTCACTGTCAGCCCCTGCGGAACTTGATCAGGCAACTGAATGCTTAGAGTCAACATTCTGCCATACCTTAGATAATGTAGCTCCTCTAAAAAGGAAAATGGTCAGAGACAAAAAATTAGCACCTGGTATAATGATGACACTCGCACATTAAAACAGTCCACTCGAAAACTGGAA
Organism: Neoarius graeffei; assembly: GCF_027579695.1. Taxonomy (NCBI): domain Eukaryota; kingdom Metazoa; phylum Chordata; class Actinopteri; order Siluriformes; family Ariidae; genus Neoarius; species Neoarius graeffei. Next base: position 7,816,602 of record NC_083587.1, read on the forward strand.
CGTAAATGGCATCAAACAAAATTGGTAGTGTTCAAATTAGCGTGGAAGGAGAGCTTCCTGAAGTATAGAAAAGCTCTTAGTGCTGTGAGATCAACATATCTCTCCTCCCTAATAGAAGATAACAAAAATAATCTGAGGTTCCTGTTTAATACTGTCGCAAAATTAACCAGGAATAAGTCCACTATAGACACATGCACACCTGCAGTATGTAATAGTAATGATTTCATGAATTTTTTTAATGACAAAATTGAGAATATCTAACAAAAAATTCAAACTACTAATTAAAGGTCAGACAATGTAAGTGACCTTGTAGTTAACCATATAACTGTATCAGATCATCAGTTAGAATGTTTTACTCCCCTTAAAGAAACTGAATTACTTTCATTAATCTTGGCATCAAAAGCCTCAACTTGCGTACTAGATCCCTTACCTACACGTCTATTCAAACAGATAATACCTGAAGTAATTGAACTGCTTCTAAAAATAATAAATTCTTCTCTCACGATTGGCTATGTACCCAAATCCTTTAAACTAGCAGTTATCAAACCCCTGATTAAAAAACCTGACCTTGATCCCTGTCAGCTGTCCAATTATCAGCCAATATAAAACCTCCCCTTTATCTCCAAGATCCTTGAAAAAGCTGTGGCACAGCAGTTATGCTCATATTTACATACGAATAACATCCATGAAATGTATCAGTCAGGATTTAGACCTCATCATAGCACAGAGACAGCTTTGGTTAAAGGAGTAAATTACCTACTGTTGGCATCTGATCAGGGCTGTCTCACTACTTGTGTTGCTTGACCTTAGTGCAGCATTTGATACCATTGATCATTCCATTCTTCTGGATAGACTAGAAAATGTTGTGAGACAAGACAAAAATTTCATACTAAACACTAAAATTATTTCATTTCATAAACACTAAAATTTACAAATAACAAAAACATAAAACAGACAAATAGTATGATGCTGCCTAGAAATAACTGAAAAGCTAATCGAGCTAGGCAGCAAATCTTTTTATGATTAATTGAAAAAGTCAGACGAGGCACAAATACAATCAAACATTGACAAAAAAGGGGAAAAAAAAGATAAATGAAGATTATGGGAGTTAAGGGAACTGTTAGGGTTTTGCACCCAGGTTGCTGGTGTGATAATCCAGCAAACCCCCACTAGGCCACCATGGGGATGACTCAAGTGCAGAGGTGTGAGGCATAGGTAGAGTATCAAAAAACAGTTTATTTACAATCCAATGGAAAAAACAAAAAGAAAATCCAAAAGCTCAGAAGATGACCAAAAATAAAAATATCCAAAAGGTTCAAAGTCCAAAAAACAAAAGGAAAGGCAAAAATGCTGAATGCTCAGAAGATCAAAAAAAATACAAAGTCCAAAGAAAGCAAAAACATCAAAAACACAAGGGCACAGGCAAGATACGTGGGACAGAGGAAACTAGCACTAGACAACATAGCATAAAGACTCCGTGACTAGGGGAACAAACAGAGGGGTATTTATACACAAAGTAATTAAGAAACAGGGCGGGGCACGAAACAGGCAATCAAGACAAACACAAAACACAGTGGCGGCCTCTAGAGGCCAAAACAACCATGACAAGATAAACATAACAGCGGCCTCCAAAGGCCAAAACAGTCCCAGTCCTAACAGGACCCCCCCCCAGGAGTGTCTCCTGACGTTCCCAGGGCGATCCGGATGGGCCGAATGGAAGTCCCGGCACAGTCCTTTATCTAAAATGTCCCGGGTGGGGACCCAACAGTGTTCCTCAGGGCCATAGTCCTCCCAATCTACCAGATATTGAAGCCCGCCGGGGCCCCGGCGGGAGTCAAGCAGGTGATGCACAGTGAACACAGTCTGACCCTGGAAGATGCGGGGGGGGTGGGGGATTCCTAGGGGCAGGGGCATATGTGGACGTAAGTACGGGCCGTAACAGGGAAACATGGAATGTGGGGTTGATCCTCAGAGTCCGGGGCAACTGGAGCCGGTAGGCAACAGGGTTCACCCTGTGCACCACCTTGAAGGGGCCAATGTAGCGAGGAGCAAGCTTGCAGTTCTCCACCCGCAGCGGAAGGTCCTTGGTGGACAGCCAAACCTTCTCCCAAGGGCGGAAAGCGTGGGCAGGTCTTCTATGGCGGTTGGCCTGAGTCTGGTTGGTTCTGGAGGTCTGGATGAGGGTCTTCCTGACCTTGCTCCAGGTCTTGCGACACTGTCTCACATATTGGTTGACCGAGGGCACCCCTGCGTCCTCCTCCTGGTCCAGGAACAGAGGTGGCTGGAACCCGAATTGGCACTGGAATGGCGACAGCTTGGTGGCCGATGACTGTAGGGTGTTGTGGGTGTACTCTGCCCATGGCAGCCAGGTGCTCCACGATGTCGGGTTATCCATAGCCAGGCCTCGCAGGGTGGTTTCCAGGTCCTGGTTGAGCCTCTCCATCTGGCCATTGGACTGTGGGTGGAACCCAGAGGAGAGGCTGGCAGTGGCTCCGATGACCTTGCAAAACCTGTGCCACACTCGGGAGGGGAACTGGGGCCCCCGGTCAGAGACGATATCCTGTGGGAGACCAAAGACTCGGAAGACGTGATTAAACAATAGTTTAGCTGTTTCAAGGGCAGAAGGGAGCTTGCACAGTGGTAAAAAGCAGCAGGCCTTGGAGAATCTGTCAACTATGACCAAAATGATAGTGTTACCTTGTGACTCAGGGGGACCCGTGATGAAGTCGACTGCCACATGGGAACAGGGACGCCGGGGAATGGTCAGAGGATGCAAGAGACCCTGGGGATGCTGTCGTGGGTTCTTGCTTCTGGTGCACACTTCGCAGGAAAGGACGAATGACCTCACTTCCTTCTCCATGCTAGGCCACCAGAAACGTCTTCTCAAAAAGTCCAGGGTCCTTCGAGCTCCCGGGTGGGCGGTGAGAGGGGACGAGTGACCCCACTGGAGAACCTTGGCCCGGGCTTGATGTGGGATGTACAAGAGGCCTGGTGGCCCCGTCCCAGGACCGGGGTCCTGGCGTTGGGCTCGTCAGATGGCCTCCTCAATACCCCAGCAGACAGGGGCCACAATCCGGGACACAGGGATAATAGGCCCAACTTCGCTCTCCCTGTTGGTGGGAGCAAACAGCCTGGAAAGCGCATCAGGTTTGGTATTTTTGGAGCCAGGGCGGTATGATAGGGTAAAGTCGAACCGACTGAAAAATAAGGCCCACCTAGCCTGTCGTGGATTGAGTCTCTTTTCTTGCTGGAAGTACTCCAGGTTCTTGTGGTCTGTCCAGACCAAAAATGGATGTTGCGCTCCCTCCAGCCAGTGCCTCCACTCCTCAAGGGCCAGTTTAACTGCTAGCAGTTCTCGATCCCCCACGTCATACCGGGACTCCACAGAACTCAGGCGGTGGGAGAAGTATGCGCAGGGGTGCAACCTTCCTTCCGAGCATTGAGAGAGGACCGGGCCGACGCAGCTGTCCAAGGCGTCCACCTCGATGATGAAGGGTTGTGAAGGGTCTGGGAGGACCAGAAAGTGTGCCGTGCAGAAGCGGTGCTTGAGGTCTTTGAACACCTTTTCCGCCTGAGGAGACCAGACATATGATCCACCTGTCCCTTTGGTGAGGTCCGATATGGGCGCTGCTACAGAACTAAAGTTCCTGATAAACTTCCGGTAGAAGTTAGCAAATCCTAAGAACCTCTGAACCTCTTTGACGGACTTGGGGGTGGGCCAGTCCTGGACAGCCAGGGTCTTGGCTGGATCCATCTGGAGTTGGCCTGTCTGTACAATAAAACCCAGAAAGGAGATCTCGGGAACATGAAATTCGCATTTCTGGGCCTTAACGAACAGATTGTTCTGTAGCAGCCTCTGGAGAACCTGGCAGACATGGTGGCGGTGCTCCTGCACGGTCTTGGAAAAGATTAGGATGTCGTCGAGGTAGACAAAAACGTACAGGTTAATCATGTCCCTCAAGACGTTGTTGATTAGGGCCTGAAAAACAGCTGGTGCGTTGGTGAGTCTGAAGGGCATCACCTGGTACTCGTAGTGCCCAGACGGGGTGTTAAAGGCCATCTTCCACTCATCTCCCTGTCGGATACGGATGAGGTGGTATGTGTTCTGTAAGTCCAATTTGGTGAAGACAGTGGCGCCTTGGAGCAGATCAAACGCTGTAGACATCAGCGGAAGGGGATAGCAGTTGCGTACAGTGATCTTGTTCAGACCCCTGTAATCAATACATGGCCGGAGCCCCCTATCCTTTTTGCCGACAAAGAAGAAGCCGGCACCAGCGGGTGAGGTGGAGGGTCAAATGAACCCAGAGGCCAAGGCTTCCTTGATGTACTCCTCCATGGCCTTGCGTTCTGGCTGAGATAGGGAAAACAGTCTGCTGCGAGGAGGGGTAGCCCCAGGAAGCAAGTCAATGGCACAGTCGTAGGCACGGTGCGGAGGAAGAACGGCGGCCCTGCTCTTGCTAAATACTTCTTTAAGATCCCAGTACTCTGTGGGAACTTGACATAACTCAGTGAGATCAGGAGGCTCGGCAGGAGATACAGGAGAGCTAGAGAGCAGACAAGAGGCATAGCAAGCAGGACCCCACTCCACAACCTGGCTAGTGACCCAGTCTATACGAGGGTTGTGGCGGGTAAGCCAAGGAAGACCTAGAATAACTGGGAACTCTGGTGAAGAAATCAGGTGCAGGGATATTTCTTCCTTGTGACCTTGAGACTGGAGGGAGACTGGAGAAGTTACTTGGGTGACTCTTCCATCACCTAAGGCTTGGCCATCCAGGGCAGACACAGACAGTGGGACTTCAAGAGGTGCAGTCGGGACATTGATACTTTGGGCGAAGTGAACATCCATAAAGTTTCCAGCCACCCCGGAGTCTAACAAGGCCTGACAAGAGTGGACGGACTCACCCCAGGAGATGGAGACCGGAATGTAGACACCTTGGCCAGGGAGTTCGGGAGAGAGGGTAGGCCCCATCACAACCTTCCCTCGGCTGGTCCTTTTCCCGAGAGCTTGGGACATGATGCTCGGAAGTGGCCAGGCTTGCCACAGTAGATGCAGCACTTGTTCCTCCTTCTGCGCTCCCTCTCAGATGCGGAGAGACGAGTACGGCCCACTTGCATGGGTTCTGGACAGTCACTGGAGCAGGTAGATGGGCTCCATGTTGATGCAGTGAGGCCGGGGAGACTCAGGACTTGGCAGCATTCTCTAATCCTGTTGTCAAGACGAGTAGAATGTGAGATCGGAGTTTCGAGGTCACTTGGGCATCCGATAGAGGCCAGGCTGTCTTTGGGGTCAGACAAACCATGGTGAAAGGCTGAAACCAAGGCTGCTTCATTCCATCCGCTGACTGCTGCGAGCGTCCGGAACATGATGGCGTAGTCCGCGACGCTTCCTTCTTGCCGGATGGATATGAGCTTCCTGGCTGCGTCTTTACTGGTGTCTGCCTGATCGAAGACATGAAGCATCTCCTCCATAAACAGCTTGAAATCAGAGCACTCGGGTCCCTGTCTCTGCCCAATGGCCGTTGCCCAAGCTCGTGCCTTACCAGCTAACAAGGTTATCACAAAGGCAATCTTGCAGCGATCCGTAGTGTAGGTGGTAGGCTGGTGCTCAAAGATGAGTTGGCACTTGGTAAGGAACTCCCGGCACTCACCGTGCTTGCCGTCATACCTCTGTGGTGCAAGAAGGCTGGGTTTGCAAGGTGAAGGAGACAGCGTGGTGGGAGGCACTGGAGCGGGAGCAGATGGTGGAGCAGGAGCCGGATCAGGAGATGCAGGCAGAAGAGTCAGCTGTGCCAGGGTTCTCCCAATTTGCTGAAGCAGTACCTCATGGCAAGCAAGGGCCTCACGTTGGCTCGCAAGTGTTCGTCCATGGTCGCTCCGAAGCGTGTCAAAGCTACCATAATTCCCTGAAGGTTGACTGGGTAGACAGTTGAAGCAGCCTCTGCTGAGTCGGTCATGATGGAGTCTTTCTGTTCGGGTTTTGCTGAGATTCAAACCCGGGTTGCTGGTATGATAATCCAGCAAACCCCCACTAGGCCATGACTCAAGTGCAGGTGTGAGCCGTAGGTAGAGTATCAAAAAACAGTTTATTTACAATATTTACAATCCGATGGAAAAAACAAAAAGAAAATCCAAAAGCTCAGAAGATGACCAAAAATAAAAATATCCAAAGGTTCAAAGTCCAAAAAACAAAAGGAAAGGCAAAAATGCTGAATGCTCAGAAGATCAAAAAATACAAAGTCCAAAGAAAGCAAAAACATCAAAAACACAAGGGCACAGGCAAGATACGTGGGACAGAGGAAACTAGCACTAGACAACATAGCATAAAGACTCTGTGACTAGGGGAAACAAACAGAGGGGTATTTATACACAAACTAATTAAGGAACAGGGCGGGGCAGGAAACAGGCAATCAAGACAAACACAAAACACAGTGGCGGCCTCTAGAGGCCAAAACAACCATGACAAGATAAACATAACAGCGGCCTCTAGAGGCCAAAACAGTCCCAGTCCTAACAGGAACGGCCCTCTCCTGGCTCAGGTCTTATTTAACTGATCGTTATCAGCATGTTGATATAAATGGTGATATTTCTAGACGTAATGAGGTAAAGTTTGGTGTTCCACAAGGTTCTGTCTTGGGTCCACTGCTTTTTTCTTTATATATGTTACCGCTGGGTGATATCATTCGTAAACATTGTATTAGTTTCCACTGTTATGCTGATGACACACAGTTGTATGTTTCTGCAAAACCTGATGAGAGACACCAGCTTAATAGAATGGAGGAATGTGTTAAGGACATTAGACACTGGATGCTTATTAATTTCCTTCTGCTTAACTCTGACAAGACTGAAGTACTTGTACTAGGACCACATACAGCTAGAAGTAAGTTTTCTGATTCCATAGTAACTCTGGATGGCCTTTCTTTTTCTTCACGTGCAGTAGTAAAAGACCTCAGGGTGATTATTGACCCCAGTCTTTCATTCGAAACTCACATTGATAACATTACCCGGATAGCTTTCTTTCATCTCAGAAATATTGCTAAGATAAGAAATTTAATGTCACTACATGACACGGAAAAACTAGTTCATGCTTTCGTTACCTCCAGGTTGGATTATTGTAATGCCTTACTGTCTGGATGTTCCAATAAGTGCATAAACAAGCTCAAGTTAGTTCAAAATGCAGCTGCAAGAGTCCTTACTAGAACTAGAAAATATGACCACATCACCCCTGTCTTATCCACATTGCATTGGCTCCCAATCAAATTTCGTATTAATTATAAAATACTACTATTGACCTTTAAAGTACTAAATGGTCTCGCACCACAGTACCTGAGTGAACTTCTGCTCCTCTATGACCTGCCACGCCTACTTAGATCAAAAGGTGCAGGCTATCTGCTGGTACCTCGTATAGTGAAGGCTACATCAGGGTGGAGCCTTTTCTTACAAAGCCCCACAGTTATGGAACAGCCTTCCAAGTAGTGTTCGGGAATCAGACACAGTCTCAGCGTTTAAGTCTAGGCTGAAACCATATCTGTTTAGTCAAGCCTTTTGTTAATGGTGTTTATGAGGTAAAGGTGTAGATCTGGAGGGTCCTCAGACATAGAGTGTTTTGGTAAACTGGGATGTATGGATGCTGTCAGTCCCCACTCACTTGCTCACTCGAGTTTGTTGACGATGTAGTGGCTGGCTGCTTTATGTCCCGGGGCTCCCTCATGCCTGTGTTACCTTCTAGCTCTCCCCTTTTAGTTATGCTGTCATAGTTAGTTGCCGGAGTCCCTGTTTGTACTCAGTGCAATATGTATACTGTTCCTACTTATTCAGGTGACATTGGGCATACCTAACAACCTGTGTTTTCTCTCCCTCTCCCCCCCCAAATCTGTCCCTCTGAGTTACATGGAGTCAACAGGAAATCTTTTGGTGGAGAGGGTGGAGACCTCGACTGGGTCTCGTAGCCTGCAGGGAATTGGCCATCAGACATTCTGTCGCATGTCCCAGACCCAGTGAAATGTAACTGAATTGTTTTGGCCAACCCTAAGGGTCCTATCTGCATCTGCCTGCACTCACTCTGATCTATAATTCCAACTGTCTCATTGCTGAGGAGTGTGCTCCCATCACCCAATCAAGCATCCAGCCAGAGCAGGTCATGATATTTTTTAACCATATTAACATGCCATTGTTGTGTATTATGCCTGATGTCAAGACTCTCGTCTCTGCGAGCCTACCACACAGATTTAATACTTGTGTTATTTTTAGGGCATACCTAACAACCTGTGTTTTCTCTCTCTCTCTCCCCCCCAAATCTGTCCCTCTGAGTTACATGTCAGTCCTGGGATCGAGATGCTGACCTCTTCTGCTCCTCGGACCTGCTTGATCCATCCTGGTGCCCTGTGTCTGGTTGGAGTCTCATCGCATCACTCCTGTGGAGGATGGGCCCATGAGGACAGTTGAAAGTTACTCCTGGAGGACGCCCTGGACTCTTACAGTAATGCTTTTATGGCTGAGGACTACAGTTGACTTGCTAACTTTCGGACTGCAGTTGTCATGAACAGTTTTGCACTCAAGTTTCCATCAATGAAGAGTTTATAACAGCAACGAAACTGTCTTGATGTTATAACTGTGAATATTATAGTCATGCTGTCTGTTGTTGCCCAAATGAGGATGGGTTCCCTTTTGAGTCTGGTTTCTCTCGAGGTTTCTTCCTCATGTCATCTGAGGGAGTTTTTCCTTGTCACTGTCACCACAGGCTTGCTCATTGGGGATAGATTAGGGATAAAATTAGCTCATGTTTTAAGTCGTTCAAATTCTGTAAAGCTGCTTTGCGACAATGTTTATTGTTAAAAGCACTATACAAATAAACTTGACTTGACTTGACTTGGCATGATGCCATTGGGGCTCTGCTACATGCTACTGAAAATGTACAGTCACTCAAAAACTGCGAGGATTGTTCCTCAGACATTTTTCATCTCAGCTACAGAATCTTATTTTATGTGTCCTCGATTTGCTCAGTTGAAATACTTTGCTGGCTCTGCACCAGAGTCAAACACTTGGAAAGTCTGGCTTTAATGTCAGCACGTCCTCATTTCAATCATAAATTGCTTGCAAATAATTTTACCCCGACTTCAGTAAGTACACTTTTCTCTGGAGGCATGTACACTGCCACTCAAAGCCAGTCAATTTTACACAGGAAAACACAGCTTTGTACTGAATTTACATAGGCCACACGATGTCGCAGTGGTTAGCAGTGTCACCTCACAGCAAGCAGCCCCATGAGTGATCTAGAGTGAGCCTTGTGGATGACCGGCAGTCTTTATGTCTGGAGTTTGCATGTTCTCCTCGTGCCTTTGAGGGTTTCCACTGGATGCTCTGGGTTCCTCCCCCAGTCCAAAAAGAAAGCACAACTTTATTCATCACACACTTGTGAAATTTCCTCTCTGCATTTAACCCATCTGAAGCAGTGAACACACATGCACATTCCCAGAGCAGTGGGCAGCCATGGTAACAGCACCCAGGGAGCAGTTGGGAGTTAGGTGCCTTGCTCAAGGGCACCTCAGCCCAAGGCCATCCCATATCAACCCAACCTGCATGTCTTTGGATTGTGGGGGAAACCAGAGGAAACCCACACAGACACAGGGAGAACATGCAAACCCCACACAGAAAGGCCCTTGCCGGCCACTGGGTTCAAACCCAGAACCTTCTTGCTGTGAGGCAACCATGCTAACCACTACGTCACCGTGCCGCCCAAGACATGTGGATGTGGATTAGGTCACGTGACAACTCTCAATAGCCCAGAGGTGTGGATGTGTCTAGGTTACCCCTGAGATAGCTCATGGGTACAGAAAGTGAATGAATATATGTATACAAGTCAGGGCACTTGTTTAATTATGTGTTTTTATGTCTTGTGCTTAAGAACAACATGGTGAAAAATGTTAGAAAATTATGAAATCAACTCTGATTTTTCTTTATTCACTGACCAGGATCTTTGATAGCATCCAGGGAGCAGTTGGGGGTTAGGTGTCTTGCTCAAGGGTACTTCAGCCCAACTCTGAACTCAGAATTCATTTATTTGGGTCTTCGACAAACATACATAAAGCATAAAAAAGCAAAAATACTTGAAATAGGAAATATGAAAGATCCAGGGGACCTACATTAAGGTAATGAAAATAAAACTGCTATCATGCAGGCCATCATAGGCTCCCTGCAGGAACATAAAATATTTGTAGTTGACTTTTTAAAATTTTCATAATATGATGTTTAGGTTTGTGATAAAATTCACATTTGACTTATGTGATAAATTTACACATAGCAATGTCACTTTTGAACAATCTTGCATATATAACATACTTAAGCATTATACATAGTAATAAGCATGCAGTCAGTGGTGTATAAACAATATTATTTTATATATATGAAGAACATCTATCTGGAACATATATAACAATTCACAATATTACAGCTCACACTATAGTTCTGAATGATATGGCGTTTAACATATGAAGAGAACCCTTGAAGACTATGTTTATGAACCTTTTCTAGAATAATTTTTGGTGTGAATTTAATAGTTTGAGGTAGATCATATCTAACACATTTTTCAGCAAATTTGTGTTTAGTTCTTGGTTGATAAATTTGACTTGATGAATTGGAGTTGCAATATTAAAAGTTAGAGATTGAAAATAGCTGGGAAGAGTGCCTTCATGATATTTGAAATAGAATTTAAGTTTCTGTAGATAGAAAATATCTTCAAGCTTCAACAAATGGAGGTTCTTAAACAAGGGTTCTGTATGACAATTATATTTAGCACATTAAATAACTAATAATTTTCTTCTGAATCTTAAAAATCTGTTCACAATTAAATCTCCAAAGTAAGATACCAAAGTTTAGATGTGATAACACAAGAGAATTGTAAATCTTTATTTTTTGCATCGAGAGGTAGAATATTTTTTAGTCTGTTTAGTATGCCTAAAGTTTTAGAAATTTTGTTTGCAATTTTGTCAACATGATCTTTCCAATTGAGGTTTTCATTTATTGTTAAGCCAAGAAAATTGAATGTACTAACTCTTTCAATAGAAGTATTATTTATTTGGAGATCAATGTGCCCAACTGATTTTTGTGGTGTATGAAATACAATGAATTTAGATTTATTAACATTCAATGATAACTTATTCAACAGCAACCAGTTGTTTACTTTTTGTAATTCATCATTTACTATGGAGATGTTTGTAATTTGTTTATTATTTAAATCTATTTTGACAGTTGTTTGTAAGGTTGTGTTATCTGCATATATTATGAATGAAAAAAGCTTACTACTTGCTGTTATATCATTCATGTAAATAATAAAAAGTAGGGGGCCAAGAATGGATCCTTGGGGAACACCTATGTTTAAAGATTGATGAGATGAGTTATGATCTTCAAATGATACATATTGCTTCCGATTGGATAAATAGTTTTTCAAAAGTGATAGAGATAGACCTTGTATTCCATAATGACTTAGTTTAATTTTAAGTATAGTATGATCTAAGGTGTCAAACGCTTTAGAAAGGTCTAAAAAACCACTAAGTGGTATATTATTATTATCAAGTTCATAGATAAGTCGATCAGTTAGTTCAAGAGCTGCAAATTCTGTTGAGTGATTAGTTCGGAAGCCATATTGAGAATTTATAAATAATTTGTTAACATAAAAATAGTCATAAAGTTGATTGTATATAATTTTTTCAAATATTTTTGACATGACAGGAAGTAATGAAATGGGGCGGTAGTTTAAGAACTGTGTTTCATCATCTTTTTTATAAACAGGCGTGACTTTGGCTATTTTTAGCAGATTTGGAAAGATGCCAGTGGTTATCATTTGATTAACTATAGTTAAAATTGGTGACAATAGTACAGATTTAATACTTTTTAATAGCTTTGTAGATATTTCATCGAATCCATAACTTGTTTTAGGTGCTAGCTTATCTATAATTTTTTCAATGTCATTCTGAGAAACAGTGTGAAAAGAAAGTTTACAATGAACTGTAAGGAGGTGAATTTTAGTGAGAAGACTTACAGTTGAAGTCAGAAGTTTACATACACTTAGGTTGAAGTCATTAAACCTAATTTTTTGGCCAATCCACAGATTTCATGCTCACAAACAATCCCACCTATGAAGCACTGGGGGGTGTCAGGCAGCATCATGATGTTGGGGTGCTTTGCTGCAGGGGGAACTGGTGCACAGGAGATGACATCATGTTTCATGGAAACTTCTGATCCAATGGAATTGTGATAAAGTGAAATTAAATTTGTTGGAAACATTTCTTGTGTCAAGGCTGCCCCATGTTAACCTAATCACATGTCTTTGGACTGTGGGGGAAATCAGAGCACCCAGTGGAAACCCATGCCGACACAGGGAGAACATGCAAATTCTACACAGAAAGGCCCCCATCAGCCACTGGGCTCAAACCAGGAAGAACTGGTCCACAGGAAATTACATCACATCACATTTCATGTAAACTTCTGACCCAGTGGAATTGTGATAAATCCATTCATCCATTACCACTTATCCTGTGCAGGGTCACAGGCAAGCTGGAGCCCATCCCAGCTCGAACCCAGAACCTTCTTGCTGTGAGGTAACAGTGGTAACCACTACACCACAAAGCTGCCCACACAAAGAACACAATCCCACCTGTGAAGCACTGGGGGGTGTCAGGCAGCATCATGATGTTGGGGTACTTTGCTGCAGGGGGAACTGGTGCACAGGAGATGACATCATGTTTCATGGAAACTTCTGATCCAATGGAATTGTGATAAAGTGAAATTAAATTTGTTGGAAACATTTCTTGTGTCATACACAGAGTAGAGGTCCTAACCAACTTGCCAAGTTATAGTTTGTGAGCATGAAATCTGTGGATTGGCCAAAAAATGAGCTTTAATGACTTCAACCTAAGTGTATGTAAACTTCTGACTTCAACTGTAAGTCTTCTCACTAAAATTCACCTCCTTACAGTCCCAGAGCACTGAGTAAAAAAGGGATGCCGTTGTCTGCTGCCTCATTGAGTACCCCCTTAGCAAAAATAAATTTATTCAAGTGTACTATGAGTATACTTATTTTTTTACTAAAACTGAGGAAGTATACTTGAAGTTGACTTTTTATAAACTATATTTTATATACTTAAGAATAGTATAGTGAAGTATACTTGGCTTATACTGAAAAGTATAAACAAAAGTCTAAGACTAAGTACATTAATACTAAGACTTACACTTATAGTTAGGTCCATATATATTTGGACACTGACACAAATTTTATTTTTTTACCTGTTTACTGAAACCTATTCAGGTTATAATTATATAATGGACATGCACATAAACACGTGGTTTCCTTATAATAAACTGTATTCCACCCTTCTTTCAACCATCACAGAATGGAACCATCATCTTCGTATACTTTCAAAAACTTTCAAGGTCTTTATGCCCTCAACTTTTTTTTTTACTTTTATGACTACAGTGAAATTAGTAAATTATATGCATTTAAGGAAGCCTGCATCCCTGTCTCCATTTGACTGAATGGTCTCAATTGGGGTGACAGTTCATAGCACTGTTTGAAGTGGGTTTATTCTGGGTTTTGGTTAAAAACCTCTGGTAGGTCTAAACATTGGTGGTGGTAGCCAAGCACTGGGCCCTGCCACATTCGCAACTGAGGAAAAACTGGAATTAAGACACTTCATGTCTTAAAGTAACGATCAGCTAATGAAGTGGCCACTTTGCATCAGGGAATATCTCATGCTCTGTCACTGTTGGTTATTTTCTAATAACAGCATGTTTTATTTCTTCCATGCTGAATTGTTACCTCTGGATGTGACTGGTGACCAGAGAAGTAACTTAAGGAAAGCTACCTCCAGTGTTAAATAGTGTGCCTACTCAAAGACATTGTCAAATAAGAGCATAAGAAATGGTTTCATCTTCTGTATTAGTGTTTGTGTGTCCTGAATTCAAAATGGTCACATCAGTCCAAATTTCATATGGTACTTCGTATTTTCGAAATGGTTTGATTGTACATTCTTACCATGATCTCATTTCATGTGTTCACATTACAAATTTTGAATGAAGTTGTACTGTATTTTTTTTTTTTTTGGCAAACTGATCTTTTGAATCAGACTTGAGCCACTTTTGATTTGTTTTTAATTTCACACTTTATTGCACATACTATATATACATCACTTCTGAACCCCCTCCCACACTCACATTTATCTGGGCAAGGATGTACAGCAGTTGCTTCTGGTATTTTTTTTTATTAATCTATCTCCCTTATGACTTATTTGACTATTTAAGATTCTTTGTGAAGTGCAACATGTGGATTATGCATGTAATTTTATTTCTTTTGAACTGCAAGTGAACAGAGGTCTATACACACTCGGGGCACTTTTACTGCTAAAAGTAGTTTTGCCTTGTCCAAATCAGAGTGAAATGCAGTACATCACATGTTTGATTCACTGACTTCAGGGTAACAACTGTACAGATGAAAGAGTCCTTATATGATTGACTTACATAGATTAATTTATAATCTAACACTAAAATTATACTTAAATCTAAAAAGTGTTTTAAATCCATCAATTTTTTAAAATGTGTTAAATACATATGTACAATTGTTAAATCTATACAAATATTGCATGTTATTTTAAAATAAGATTGTGTCCAAGTCCCCCCCATGGATAATGTCAAAGAGTTGTTTCATAATTTACAGTTCATTGGTCGGTATATGCACAGGCATTTTTTGTAAAAGAAATCGTTCAGGAAACACTAAAGTTGGCTTTGATAATTAAATGCGATCCTCGTTATATCTGCATGCCAAACCCTGTGTAATAAACTAAATGTTAAGTGTGTCGAGATGACCGGACTCAAAAGCAAGACTAGCAGTTCAGCAGGTAAGAGTGATTTATTGAAAAGCAAGAGAGCAAAAAACATGCAAGAGACAATCAGTTACATGACTGGCCTTCATGAGTGATGACCTTCTGAGTGATATTTGTCAGGAAATGGAATGAAGACACTCAGTTAACATATTTCCAATATTTCCACTCAAAATAAACATGAGGTGCCTGGTCAAACTGTCTTCATGTGGTGAACAGACTGCTGGAATCATCATCATCCTGAATAAGGAGAAAACACACACAAATCAGTGTGAGCTAGCTAACCAGCTTGCTATCAAGTGCTATACAGCGAGTGTGGCTCCTTCAGGATCTATGTCCTCGCATGGAGCAACAATAAACGGAACACACTGATTTAAATTACAAACATTTTATGGTTATGTTATGGTTTTGTGAGGCAGCACGGTGGTGTAGTGTTTAGCACTGTCACCTCAAAGCAAGAAGGTCTGGGGTTTGAGCCCAGCAGCTGATGAGGGTCTTTCTGTGTGGGTTTCTTCTGGGTGCTCCGGTTTCCCCCACAGTCCAAAAGACATGCAGGTTAGGCTAATTGGTGGCTCTAAAGTGAACAGTTGTTTGTTTCTATGTGCCTGTGATGACCTGGTAACTTGTCCAGGGTGTACCCTGCCTCTCATCCATAGTCAACTGGGATAGGCTGCAGCTCACTTGCGACCTGGATAAGTGGCTAAAGATAATGGATGGATTGTTTTGTGATTTTTATTTCCTTTCAATACCTGTTTGCAATTCAGTTTCACTGGAAGACAAAATCAAAATTGCATAAATTATGATAAGGTGCATCACTACTTTGGGTGTGTTAGAAGCACACGTAGCATTTGCGTGAAATGTGGCATCATAATTTTGTTTGAAGTATAAATTTTTAAAATGAAGCACATAGTATAGTTTCCAGACATGAGAATTTCTCACACAGATAAATAACTGTAAATTTTCCTTTGAAACAACGTTTGTGAACAATAATGTTTGAGTGAGTAAATTTGGTGGTGGATTCAGACTTTATAGTACATACATATACAGAACCAATCAAAGGTTTGGACACCTTCTAATTCAATGTTTTTTCTTTATTTTAAAAGATTTATTACAACACCATGTCTTAAACTAATGATGGATGTCGTTTCTCTTTACTTAGTTGAGCAGTTCTTGATATCATATGGATAAGTACAGTTGTAGAATAGGGCTATTTACTGTATTTTTATTATTTACTATTTGATCTCAATCACATTAAAAAGGCAAGAAACTCGTCCACTAATTAACTTTAGACGAAGCACGCCTGTTAATTGAAAAGCATTCCAGGTGACGACCTCATGAAGCCAGTGAAGATAATGCCAATAGTGTACAAACCGTCATCAAGATAAACAGTGACTACTTTGAAGAATCTAAAATATGATTTTTTTTACACTTTGTTTGCCACATAATTCCATATATGTTCCATGTGTTATGTCATAGTTGTGATGTCGTCAGTATTGTTCTACAATGTGGAAAATAGTCAAAATACAGAAAACCCTGTGAATGAGTAGGGGTACACAAACTTTTGACTGGTACTGTAATTACAGCATAGATTATACAGAGCACATTATTAATGCAGATACTCAGGGGAGTTCTTTAAGGGGGAACATTTAATCTGACCTGCAGTTCTTCTGCCAGTTTGAGTAGACTCTCCAGGATCATGTCACTCTCCCTGAGATCTGCAGATTCGCCTGCTTGCCAGTTTGGATTCTGACCAGTGTAATGGTGGTGGCCGAAGAAGGAATACTGGACAATAAGGGGTAAAATTGTGTTACAACACACATCAAGGTTTCACTTTTTTTGACATCCCAACAGTCCCTTCACAACACAACATGTATCATCAAATCTTAATATGGATACACAGGCTCAAATTTCACTGGCAATTTCTTCTGATTAGTACACAATCTGAAAAAGTTTCTCAGCACTCACAGGGTAATATCCACAATAAACGTTGGAGGCAGCTGGGTGTTGGGAGAAGTTCATGTTTGAATCCAAGGAGCCTGGGCTATAGTAGTGATACCCTGCAAAAAAAAAAAGTTATCAAATGACTTCCCATTTGGTAACACATTAACACCATCTCGGTAAAGCATTATTCTGGAAAATATTACAATACAGCTCCTAGAGCCACTCTTATTTATTTCCTCCCTACTGTACTAAACGGTGCTGACATCAAACTTTAAAATCGTTGTCAGAAACAACTGAAAGAAATCACATGCAGTATAAAGCCTGACCAATAGACTGGTTGGCCAAATTAAGGCTCCATTAAATTATTGGTATCAACAGAAATCATGTGCATGAAGCACCTCTAATATCATTAAAAAAATAAATATTCAGTATGAAAAAGCACATATTAATGAGTTCAAACAAAAGCCAAAAACATACTGCCAAGCACCAGATGACATTAATCACTCGTATTTTGTTCAAAAAAAAAAAAGAAGCAGTTTTGCAAGACATCGTAGTACTTGCTGCTTATAAGAAACACCAACACTGATACTGAGAAACAATACACTGGGCTACATCCCAAATTGCATGCATGCAAGTGTACATCAAAATAATACGCCATAACACAGTATTTGCTTCAGAAGCATGCGATTGGGATGACCACACATTTGGCGATTATACCGAAACGATGTAGATGAATAAATACTATATATTTTAAACTACCAACCATTTTTCATCGTAGCAGAGTTTTCCTTGGGTGAATTCACCATCTGATAACAGAAGCACTTTGTTGACTTGCTGGTCACCTTTATCTCAGCAGCAATCTTGGCCTTGTTGCCAGGCGTGAGTCGCTTTAGTTTGACCAGAAGCTCTGGGTTAGCCCGTCTGAAGTACTTGTTGCGAAAGTGATGCCGCTGGGCCGAAGTGAAAGCTTTGCCGAGTTGCTGCTTCTCTGAGCTGTCATGATCTGGGTGCACTTTTCTGAAACCATACAGGTTTAGCTGGCGAAAGAAACTGATGATGGAAGTGGTTTTGAAGTACGCTCTCGTCTGCTCATTAGGAGAACCTAGCACTTCTTCTTCAAAGGGTTCCTGATAGATGAGTATTTGTTCCCCACTGGAGTCCCAGCAGATTGAGCAAATTTGAGGATTGTTCACCAAATGCCACAACTTGCTGGGGAAATGGTTGGGGTTGATCGGGAGGGTGAAGCATGTTTCTTTGACTTCCATACCAGCTGAAGAATTTGCAAGCACCTGGTGAAAACGGACAGGAGCTCAGGGTTAGTGAACTGGAGTTATTGATTTATATAGACATTTGTAAACTAACTTGATTTACAACAGTTGCTCTTTAGTGTTGACTAGTTAGCAAGGCAGGGGGGGGGATGACAACGACGACATGTCACACTCTCAGAAAATAAAGTGCAGTAGTAGTCCTATTATGCATGGTCATTGGGACAGTACCCTCTAATGTGCTTATTTGTCCCATTTATATACTTCCTGGGAATGTACAGCATATGGACCTTTCTGATCCTAAAAAGTACCCATAGTTACCTTGAGGTCCAATAATGAGCCTGTAGCTTTCCCTAGGTGTGGGTGGAGCACAGAGGATGGCAGGACAGAGATCAGGTTCAACAAATAGTTTTATTGCTACACTTTTCAGTGAACACAATATGTTTGGCACACACACACATCAGGTGTCTGGTTCGGGAGAGACCTCCTCTGCTCTCGCTCTCCCTCCCTAAATAGGGCGCGGTCACTGGGAAGACACACAAACACAGGTTAATTGCTCTCAGGTGAAGTGATTCTGCCACTTACCTTCCCTGACTCCGCCCTCCTGTCACAGACCGGTGCTTGACCACGCCCCCGCTGCCACATACCCCCACCGCCCGACTCAGGCCGGGCAGCCGTCCGGCCCGCAGCCGACTCCCCCCCCCCCTTGACGGGAGAGGAAGTCCGCCACGACCATCTGCGCCCCCGGCCTGTGGACCACCTTGAAATTAAAGGGTTGGAGCGCCAGATACCAACGGGTGATCCGCGCGTTGGCATCTTTCATGCGGTGGAGCCACTGGAGGGGCGCGTGGTCCGAACAGAGGGTGAAAGAGCACCCCAGCAGGTAGTACTGGAGGGCGAGGACCGCCCATTTGATCGCCAGGCACTCCTTTTCAATCGTGCTGTAGCGCCCCTCACGCACCGACAGCTTCCGGCTGATGTATAGGACCAGGCGATCCTCCCCCTCCACCTGCTGGGACAAAACGGCCCCCAGCCCTCTGTCCGACGCATCCGTCTGTAACATAAAAGGGAGAGAGAAGTCAGGGGAGTGTAAAAGTGGCCCCCCACACAGTGCTGCCTTTACCTCCGAGAAAGCCCGCTGGCACTGCTCCGTCCACTGGACCGGATCTGGTGCCCCCTTTTTAGTGAGGTCAGTCAGCGGGCTGGTGACGTCCGAATAATTAGGTATAAACCTACGATAGTAGCCAGCCAGCCCCAGGAACTGTCTCACCCCCTTTTTGGTCTTGGGCCTCGGGCAGGCCGCAATCGCTGCTGTCTTATTAATTTGGGGACGCACCTGCCCGTTGCCCAAGTGGAAGCCCAGATACCGTACTTCCACCCGCCCAATCGCACACTTCTTTGGGTTGGCCGTGAGTCCCGCCCGTCTCAGCGACCTAAGGACGGCCCTCAGGTGTTGCAGGTGCCGCTGCCAGTCGTTACTATAAACGATAACGTCGTCCAGGTAGGCGGCCGCATAGGTGGCGTGGGGCCGGAGGACCCGGTCCATCAGCCGCTGAAACGTAGCGGGCGCCCCAAACAGCCCAAACGGAAGTGTGACGAACTGGTGTAAGCCGAACGGTGTGGAAAAGGCCGTTTTCTCCCGGGATAATGGAGTCAAGGGGATCTGCCAATATCCCTTCGTTAAATCCAGTGTCGAGTAAAAGCGAGCCGTGCCTAGTCGATCGAGCAGCTCATCAATACGAGGCATTGGGTACGCGTCGAATTTAGACACCGCGTTGACTTTTCTATAGTCCACACAGAACCGGACCGAGCCGTCGGCCTTGGGAACCAAGACCACCGGGCTGCTCCAGTCGCTGTGGGACTCCTCGACGATGCCCATTTCGAGCATGGCCTGAAGTTCTTCCCGAACCACCTTTTTTTTGTGTTCGGGTAGTCTATAAGGGCGGCTACGCACTACCACCCCCGGGGGTGTCTCTATGTGGTGTTCTATGAGGTTAGTGCGACCGGGCAGGGGCGAGAACACATCCGAAAACTCGGCCTGCAACTGGGCGACCTCCGTGAGTTGGGTCGGGGAGAGGTGGTCTCCACAGGGGACCGGAGAGGTACGTGATGCCAAATTCCCTTTTTGAACCTCCGGCCCCAGCTCCGCCTTCTCCGGAACTACCGACACCAACGCCACGGGGACCTCCTCGTTCCAGAGTTTGAGCAGATTGAGGTGGTAAATCTGTAGCGCCCCACCCCTGTCTATTCGCCTCACCTCATAGTCGACGTCCCCGACTCGCCGTGTGACCTCAAAGGGTCCTTGCCACTTGGCGATTAATTTGGAGCTCGACGTGGGCAAGAGTACGAGTACTTTATCTCCCGGTGTGAACTCTCTAAGGCGCGTACCCTTGTTGTACAGGCGGGCTTGCCGTTCCTGGGCCTGCCGCAAATTCTCCTGAGTTAGGTGGGTGAGCGTGTGGAGTTTTGCGCGCAGGTCCATAACGTACTGAATTTCATTCTTACTTTGTGAAGGTCCCTCCTCCCAATTTTCCCGCAGCACGTCCAGGATGCCGCGCGGCTTACGCCCATATAATAATTCGAACGGGGAGAACCCCGTGGAGGCTTGAGGGACCTCTCGCACTGAGAACAGCAAGGGTTCGAGCCACTTATCCCAATTACGTGCGTCCTCACTTACGAATTTCTTAATGATATTTTTGAGGGTGCGGTTGAACCGTTCTACTAAACCGTCCGTTTGTGGGTGATATACACTGGTGCGGATCGGCTTAATCCCCAATAACCCATACAGTTCGCGTAGTGTTCGTGACATGAACGTAGTGCCTTGATCAGTCAGAATCTCTTTCGGGATTCCAACTCGGGAGATGACGCGGAAGAGTGCCTCTGCAATACTGCGTGCTGAGATATTGCGCAGAGGCACTGCTTCCAGGTATCGCGTTGCATAGTCCACTAGAACTAATATAAAGCGGTACCCTCGTGCTGACCGATCTAATGGCCCGACGAGATCCATCCCAATTCTTTCAAACGGGGTCTCGATTAACGGTAGAGGGCGCAATGGCGCTTTTGGAATGGTCGCTGGATTTACTAACTGGCATTCGCGGCATGCCGTACACCACCTACGGACATCACCGCGAATCCCCGGCCAATAGAATCGGGCCATTATTCGGGCTAGTGTTTTATCCTGCCCTAAGTGTCCAGCCATGGGATTAAAGTGAGCCGCCTGGAATACCAATTCCCGGCGGCTCTTTGGAATCAAAAGCTGCGTGACTCGCTCTTTAGTTTGAGTGTCCTGCGTCACTCGGTATAACCTATCCTTCATAATCGCGAAGTAGGGGAAGGACGGGGTGGCGTTCAGCGGGAGCGTTTGACCATCGATTACTCTCACTTGGTCAAACGCATGCCACAGAGTCTCGTCTCGCGACTGCTCCAATGGGAAATCCGCGAGGGATTCCCCAATAGAGAGAGGAGGAGCCGGTGGCTCCTCACCCTGACGCGGAGATGACGTAGACGGCTCTGCGACAGCTGCTCCCGCCAAAACGACACCGGGACCTCCCCCTGTCAACTGGCAGGACCCACTCTCTACTAGGCGCATCATTAAACCCCGAAATCCCGGCCAATCAGTCCCCAAAATTAATGAGTGGGTAAGGCGAGGATTAACCGCCGCCTTCACTATAAATTTTTCCCCTCTGAAAATAATATGGACCGACACCAAAGGGTAGCTGTGAACATCCCCATGCACACACAAAACCTTCACCCCTTGTGCTCCCCCCAATGCCTCGTTTTGAACCAGGCTTTGGTGAATTGAGGTCTGATTACAACCACAACCAGAATCCACCAATGCCTGATATGTAGCCCCTTGGATACTCACCGGTATGCGATACGCTCCGGCCCGATCGAGGGCGGCCTCTGGCGCGTCGGGGATCCGAACCACCGCGCCCACTTCCATTGCTGTGCACTGCTGTTGAAGGTGGTCCGGTTCCCCGCAGCGCCAGCAAACCGGCCCGGGCTTCCCCTCTGCACCGGTGATCTGGGGCTCACTCACCTGAGGTGGGGGAGAGACAGACACAGAAGGGAGAAACGGGAGGGCACCGCGGGTGCGGCGGGCCGGCAGGGGTGGTGCCGGCCCCCGCCTCCGCGGTGGGGGAATGGGGCGAGGACGGGACACAGGAGGAGGGGAGAGAGAGAGAGAGAAAGAGAAGAGGAGAGAAGAGATGTCGACATCTGCTGTCCTGCCGCCGAGACAGCCGCCAGATGATCCTCCGCCAGCTCGACTGCCTGATCCAGCGACGCCGGGCGGTGGCACTGGACCCACTCCGCGGCTCCTGCTGGTAAGCGGGCGATGAACTGTTCCAGTACCACCTGATCGACGATTCCCTCGGCGTCGCGATCTTCGGCCCTCAGCCACCGCCAGCAGGCGTCCCGGAGCTGCTGGCCGAACGCGAACGGGCTGCCGACTTCCTCCATCCGCAGCGTGCGGAAGCGCTGGCGCTGCTGCTCGGGCGTGCGCCCCACGCGCTGAAGGACAGCCCGGCGAAGGTCGGCGTAGGCCAGCCGGCGATCGGCGGGGAGCTGTAGTGCAGCCAGCTGCGCCTCTCCCGTCAGGAGGGGGAGGAGGCGCGCCGCGCGCTGCTCCATCGGCCACCCCGAGGCTTCGGCGACCTGCTCGAATAACGTGAAGAAAGCCTCGGGGTCATCCTGCGGGCCCATCTTAGTTAAGGTGAGGGGAGACGGGCCCGCGGCCGGAGCGCTGGTGGGCCCCGCCGACGCGAGGAGACGCCGGAACGCCTTGCGATCTTCTTGCTGGGCCAGCACCAGGGCATCGAAGCGCCGCTCTTGTTCCTTTCGGAGTGTGACGAGCGCCTGGTGCTGGCTTTGCTGAGCCGTGGCGAGGGCGTGGACCAGGTCGGTGAACGGGGAGGATTCCATGGGGCTGCTGGGTTGGTGCTCCATATCCCGGGTTTCGGCACCACTGTAGCTTTCCCTAGGTGTGGGTGGAGCACAGAGGACGGCAGGACAGAGATCAGGTTCAACAAATAGTTTTATTGCTACACTTTTCAGTGAACACAATATGTTTGGCACACACACACATCAGGTGTCTGGTTCGGGAGAGACCTCCTCTGCTCTCGCTCTCCCTCCCTAAATAGGGCGCGGTCACTGGGAAGACACACAAACACAGGTTAATTGCTCTCAGGTGAAGTGATTCTGCCACTTACCTTCCCTGACTCCGCCCTCCTGTCACAGACCGGTGCTTGACCACGCCCCCGCTGCCACAGAGCCCTAAGGGTACATTAGTGTAGATTGTACCTTGGGGAACAGAAATGAACTCTTACTGTAACACTATTTCTGACAGTGGAGACTTGACCAGCTTCCTTTTTGTTGTTTTTTATTTGTTTTGTTTTAAAATAATCAAACAAAAACAGACCCAGAGTCAGTTTGAATTCCACAATCACGTGTGGCTTATTGCCTGATATCTGGAAACATACACCTGTTATTTTGGTTCCTTTTGGAGGTTCTCTGTTCTCCCCTCTTCTCAGAACCGTTAAAACTATGCGGGAACCGTTACTCACGCACCAGTCTCACGTGTTTACATTCAAAAGGAGACAAGCACGCGGATTTTCTTCACTAGCACGTGCTGTGGAAAAACATGAATATTCAATGAGCGCGCATGTGGACTTGTCCAATCATAGTAACAAGCGCATGTAACTTCATCCGGCCCACTGATCTCTCTATAAAATATCTGACTATTTTCTACATTGTAGAAAATACTGAAGAGATGGAAACTATCAAATAACATATGGAACATATATGGAATTATGTGGTAAACAAAGAAAGTCTAAAAAACAAAAAAACAAACCCAAAATGTTTCATATTTTAGATAGATTCTTCAAAGTAGTCACCGTTTACCTTGACGCTTTGCACACTATTGGCATTATCCAGGCCCGTTTCAAGCTATTTGGGGGCCCTAGGCAAAGGGGGATCTGGGGCCCATAATTATCCCCCCCTCGACGAAAGGCCTTATGGCCACCTACCCACTGAAGACTTAATAAATAAACATCACACATATTGTAATCATTCTTACGATTTTTACTTAATAAATGAACTCTTTACATTATTATAAATAATTATCAAACCCAATTAAACACAAGAATAGACAAAATACACACACACACAAATATATATATATATATATATAAATCAAATATGAAAATAAGACAAAGTAATATAAAATGTGCAAATAACAACACTAAATATTTACAGTATATACACAAGTAGAAATAACTTCAAATGGTGATTAAATGATTACAAACATGAATAAGAATCTTAATAAGAACCAGCACACACAGAAAAGTGCAAAAGGTATCGAAAAACACATAAAAATTTAAGAATACACAATTAGAATCATGGGCAAAATGTCTAAAACTGCTGCTTGCGGGCTTTGGCTTCAGCAAAGGCAGCCACAATACCCTCCATGTCCAAAGACCTGCGGACATCACATTCAATTGACATCAGTGCCAGTCCGGAGAGCCTCTCTTGGCCCATGGAGGACCTCATATAGTTCTTAATAAGCTTCAGAGCTGAAAAGCTCCTCTCACTTGAGGCAACTGACACAGGAAGTGTAAGAAGTAAATGTAGTGCAATGCTTAAATTGCTGTACAAGTCTAGTAGCTTCTCACTGTATATGTAGTCAAGCATGGGCAGGTGGATGCATTATCTGGGAAAGTGTGGACAGCAGAATTGATCTCCAGTGCTAAGTCCTCTGCGTCAATATCCAACCAAGGTCGCAAACATAGCCTATTTATGTAAAAAAGAGCTTTCTTGTGAGCCATCCCCGGAATGCTTTTCAATTAACAGGCAAATAATAAAAATACAGTAAACAGCCCTGTTCCACAACTGTAGTCATCCATATTATGTCAAGAACTGCTCAGCTAAGTAAAAAGAAACGACATCCATCATTACTTTAAGACATGAAGTGTGTTTTAATGAATAAAAATAAAGAAAAACTACTGAATGAGGTGTCCAAACTTTTGACTGGTACTGTATATGAATATAGAATAACAGTTACAAATCATGAAGTCTTTGAGGTAAATGATTGTATTTAGAATGCACGTGTAATTTGATGTCTTTTTGTCGTGAGTTAAAGGGCAGAGGAGTGAAACATGATATGGTTACACTTTCTCTCTCTGCTTCACCAGACTATTGACCAGTTCGAGTACAATGGCTGTGATAACTGAGAGTCTTACTGCAAATGAAGGGGAACCGGGAGATGGTTTATGATGCACAAGCTCCTCTTTTGATGGGTATGCAGCATTCCTTTGGATTTTTTTCCTCTAATAAATCCTTTTTATTTATGAACTAATTAACTAAACTAAGTAACCAACTAATTAACTTATTTATTTTTGAATAAATAAGGCTGCTTTCTGTGTGGTTTCCTTACAGTGTCATTGCAATGATGAGTCCTGAAGACAGGTGGGTGGCCAAGTGGCAAAGAATAAGTGTAATTTATACACTTCACTATAATTCAGTCATTCATTTATATATAAATGAAATAAAGTCGGCGGCACAGTGGTGTAGTGGTTAGCGCTGTCGCCTCACAGCAAGAAGGTCCTGGGTTCGAGCCCCGGGGCCGGCGAGGGCCTTTCTGTGCGGAGTTTGCATGTTCTCCCCGTGTCCACGTGGGTTTCCTCCGGGTGCTCCGGTTTCCCCCACAGTCCAAAGACATGCAGGTTAGGTTAACTGGTGACTCTAAATTGACCGTAGGTGTGAATGTGAGTGTGAATGGTTGTCTGTGTCTATGTGTCAGCCCTGTGATGACCTGGCGACTTGTCCAGGGTGTACCCCGCCTTTCGCCCATAGTCAGCTGGGATAGGCTCCGGCTTGCCTGCGACCCTGTAGAAGGATAAAGCGGCTAGAGATAATGAGATGAGATGAAATAAAGTCAATATTTGGTATAAGATGACCCTTTGCTTAAAAAAATAGTAGTCTGAGGTACAATGAGTGCAGTTTTATAAGGAAATGAGCTGTAGGTTTGACTGAGCATCTTACAGAACCAGCCACAGTTCTTCTGGACACTTTGTCACACTCGCTTCTTCATTTTGCACCAAAACCCAGCAGCCTTCATAACGTTTTCTTTTTTAATCTGAAAAGTGCTCTTATGTAATATGCTGTTCAAACATTTTGTTTTTTTCTGTAACATTTAATTTTGTGCTGGAAAAAATGAATGTTTGGGACTCTAAAATGTTTTTGTACTCACTCGATAATGCAGAAGTCATAAAATAAAAATCTATAACAAAGTTTGTATGAAAAAAATAGGGTGCCTAAGACTTTTGCACAGTACTGTGTATATATAAATAAAATATTACTGCATTTGTGAATCTGTTATTTTCTTTCACAGGAAATTTCAAAGCAGGTATCTATCCATCCATCCATCCATCCATTATCTGTGGCCGCTTATCCTGTTCTACAGGATCGCAGGCAAGCTGGAGCCTAACCCAGTTGACCATAAGCTGGAACATTTACTGGAAGATTACAGTAACTGGCAAACACACCGCCTAGTGGCCAGTGTTAGTAATTACCAGTCAGACATACCGCCTAGTGGCCAGTGTTAGTAATTACCAGTCTCACACACCGCCTAGTGGTCAGTGTTAGTAATTACCAGTCTCACACACCACCTAGTGGCCAGTGTTAGTAATTACCAGTCTCACATCCCACCTAGTGGCCAGTGTTAGTAATTACCAGTCAAACACACTGCCGAGTGAAGAATGTCTTAGCGTTAAGAGGCTTCTGAGAAACCCAGCCCTGATCAGTATGAAGGTAAAGAAGAAGGAATGAGAATAGACAGTCATGCGATTAGTGTGTGTCGTGTTAGTAGACTCATCTCATCTCATTATCTCTAGCCGCTTTATCCTGTTCTACAGGGTCGCAGGCAAGCTGGAGCCTATCCCAGCTGACTACGGGCGAAAGGCGGGGTGCACCCTGGACAAGTTGCCAGATCATCACAGGGCTGACACATAGACACAGACAACCATTCACACTCACATTCACACCTACGGTCAATTTAGAGCCACCAGTTAACCTAACCTGCATGTCTTTGGACTGTGGGGGAAACCGGAGCACCCGGAGGAAACCCACGCGGACACGGGGAGAACATGCAAACTCCACACAAACTCCTTGCCGGCCACGGGGCTCGAACCCGGACCTTCTTGGGCCCAATCCCAATTCTAATTTCTACCCCTACCCCTACCCCTCCCCCTTCCCCTTGGCCCTTCCCCTTGAAACTGAGCTACAAGGGATAGGGCTTGAAATTCAACCCCTACGTATTGGGATAGCCCTTCAACGATCGCATACGTCATCGCGTACCTCCGTCAGCGTTTACGTTAGCAAAACACGACCAAATGCGTCACTGGCTGCGACCAGCCGCTACAGTCAGAGCCAGAACCAGAAATCTCTGCTGGCAGGGTGTGATTTGTTAACTAACACCACTGAATGGGATATCTTTGGCGCTTCGTGCACCACATCCAACAGAATGAGGTGTCAGAACACTCATGTAAACAATAAAAGCGAGAATAACAGAACAAAATGTACGCAGTCAAGCAACCGAAAACAATACTCACTCCCAAAGCTTTTTAGCAGCAGCTTGGATTTCAGAAATCGCTGCTCATTCTCAGCTCAAAAGCGAATCAAGCGGCGTGTTTCCTCTGGATAACAACTTAAAACACGTAAATAATGGGGAAAATACATTTATGACAATCTTTCGCCGCGGGAACCGCCATCTTTCTGAAATCCGCATGAAATCTCGCTGAAATCCGCATGGCATTGTGGGAAATCACTCAAACCCCTTCGTTCGGAGTCAGCTCCAGGAAAATCTCCGTTTGGAGGGGTACAGAAGCCCTACCCCTTCCCCTACCCCTCCGCGTTAACTGGGATTGGGATACCCCTACCCCTTCACGTGAATGCGCAAAATGGAGGGGAAGGGCCAAGGGGTATGTCCAAGGGGTGAAATGGGATTCGGCCTTGCTGTGAGGTGACAGCGCTAACCACCACACCACCGTGCTGCCCCATGTTAGTAGACTATTAAAACTTAAAAAAATACAAATCACTCAGTTAGTACAAGGTGACTTACTACGAAGGAGAAGATTAAACCACTGATAGTTGCTGATAAGTTGCTGGAAACTCGCTGTTACTTGCTGTGAAGGTTTGTGTCACTCTGAAGCTCTGTGTGGATGTGTGGCTCTTATATAGCTGCAGATTTTGAAACATAACTAATTAAACTGTCTTCATTTAAACTAATTGAACCAATTAAATTGTCTGAATCATGTGACCTGGGTTTTCCCCTAAACTTTAGGGGAAAACCCAGGTCATGTGACCAGGTGACATCAGCTCCCTGAGAGAGAGAGAGAGAGAGAGAGAGAGCATCCTGATCACTCTGTCTTGCTCAGTAGCCCATTCAGTGATCTGTGTGGGTGGCTTTACATCTTCTCTCCTGGACCGAGAGCTCACAGGCTTATCAGAGTGAAGCCATCTGGCTGCCATCTTACCCCTCACATCGCGTGGATTTGGTTTGTGTGCTAAACCATCATATCCGATCAAACTTGCCCCAAGACAAGTATCTCCTGACCCCCATCCCCATTACCTCCTCTTATTTTCTCAACTTTACCCCCATTCATTACATATCTTTATAGCGCTCCCCTTCACTGTTTTTTTTTCTTTTCCATTTCAGTCTCTGGTCATTTTTTGAACAGCTCTTTTACTACAATAATTATTTTTACGGACATTATTTCAGTTTATCTTTCTCTTTTGTATAGTTCTTCCTTCCTTTCTATCTGTTTATTTAAATACCACCACAAAGGCTATCCTTCCTTTCTGTTTAGGACAGCTGTTGAAACAGGAATATTTTCTCATGTTATTTGCCATTTTCACTTCATTCTTACAGTCAGGTTTTAACAGTATTTATTGGTCACAAGCTGCATGAATATTGTGACTGTGACTTTGCAGCTTTGCTGAGATTTCGTCCATATAGCGTTCCAATGTTCTCCCAACTGAGCTGCTTTGCCTGAAAATCAGTAACGTATGAGACAAAAATCAGACGCTTGGTCCAGGAGCAAGGTGAATCCCATTTTATCTGATGACCATGTTCGTAGAACAAGCCTGACCCTGCCACCATCAGAGCTCTGTTCTAATGCTCCCCGAGCCACCATGTTGCACCCAATGCACACATTTCTTTACCTGCACAGACCAAAATTCACAGCCATGACCCATTTTCATCTTTAACAAAAGTTATTTCTTTGTCCATCATTCAAAGTGGGCAAAAGCTTTTAAAGGTTCCACTGAGAATTGGACACGGATGACTGGATTCAAAGGCCAGAGTGCTAACCGTTACACCATGGAACCAAGTTATGCTCCACTTTTAATTTTTAGAAGATGAATACAGACCCAGGGTGTTGCTAGACATAAAGCTCTATTGGGGCACAGCCCCCCTATATCAAAGGTTTATGGTAGTTATTGATTTTCACCCTGGCAAGACTGCATAGATTTTGTAGCTTATATAAATGCTAGTATGCACTGACTTTTGAGTGCTACGGGATTCTGTAGATTAGAACTAACTAACTACTTTTTACAATGCAGTGAACTTACTGAAGGTTGACAGCCGTAAATCAAATGCATACAGCATCAACAACTAGCATCACTGTTGCCAGCTGACAGAGCATAAGCCTTGGTCACAACCGACCGTACGTGCTCCTACGGCCGGTCTACGTGCAAAAAACGCAAGAAAAGCACGGAGGGTGCGCATGAAACGCACGGAGGGCGTGCATGTGACGTGCTGATTTTCGAGCCATAGACTGGCCGCAGACCGGCCGCAGAGGTTCTTTGTCATGTCAAACAAACTCTATGGGTGCTTACGTTTTTTTCAGGTTGCAAGACAAACTTACGGCCAACGTGCGTCTTTCTCCATGAACAAAAAAAACGCAGCAATTTGGGAAACGCCAAAAATCGCACGGCCAAAAAATCATACATCCGGTTGTGACCTAGGCTATAGCTAAATGATGCTAATATTAACATACAGCTAGATCATCTTACCACCCTCCACCTTATCCACATCTCTCCTTACTGCTTCTCTCCCTGCCTCTGTTTTGGATGAAGAATTTCCTGATGTCCATCTGCAGAGGTAATTCAGTAATGTTTAGTGGAATAGAACATACAGTTTCACTTAAAAATATATACTTTTGCTGCGTGAACTTGTGTCCATACAGGCCTGTACAAACCAGCCATCAACAAAATTTCTCGTCTCGTCTCGTCTTCTTTCGCTTTATCCAGGACCGGGTCGTGGAGGCAGCAGTCTAAGCATGGAAGCCCAAACTTCCCTCTCCCCAGACACCTCGGTCAGCTCCTCGGGAAGAACATCGAGGCGTTCCCAGGCCAGCTGAGAGACATAGTCCCTCCAGCATGTCCTGGGTCTTCCCCGGGGCCTCCTCCCGGGGGGACATGCCTGGAACATCTCCCCAGGGAGGCGTCCAGGAGGCATCCGAAAAAGATGCCCGAGCCACCTCAGCTGGTTCCTCTCAATGTGGAGGAGCAGCGGCTCTACTCTGAGCTCCTCCCGAGTGACTGTGCTTCTCACCCTATCTCTAAGGGAGCGCCCAGCCACCCTGCGAAGGAAACTCATTTCGGCCGCTTGTATCCACGATCTTGTTCTTTCGGTCATTACCCAAAGCTCATGACCATAGGTGAGAGTCGGAACATAGATCGAACGGTAAATTGAGAGCTTCACCTTTTGGCTCAGCTCCTTCTTCACCACGACGGACCGGTAAAGCGACCGCATCACTGCGGAGGCTGCACCGATCTCACCTGTCGATCTCACGCTCCATCCTTCCCTCACTCGTGAACAAGATCCCGAGATACTTAAACTCTTCCACTTGAGGCAGGACTTCTCCACCAACCTGGAGAGGGCAAGCCACCCTTTTCCGGTCGAGAACCATGGCCTCAGACTTGGAGGTGCTGATTCTCATCCCAGCCGCTTCACACTCGACTGCAAACCGCCCCAGTGCATGCTGAAGGTCCTGGTTTGAAGAAACCAGCAGGACAACATCATCCGCAAAAAGCAGAGATGAAATCCTGTGGTTCCCAAACAGGATTCCTTCCGGCCCCTGGCTGCGCCTAGAAATTCTGTCCATAAAATTATGAACAGAACCGGTGACAAAGGGCAGCCCTGCCAGAGTCCAACATGCACTGGGAACAGGTCTGACTTACTGCCGACAATGCGAACCAGACTCCTGCTCCGTTTGTACAGGGACCGGACAGCCCTTAGCAAAGAGCCCCGAACCCCATACTCCCGAAGCACCCCCCACAGAATACCATGGGGGACACGGTCGAATGCCTTCTCCAGATCCACAAAGCACATGTGGACTGGTTGGGCAAACTCCCATGAACCCTCGAGCACCCTATGAAGGGTATAGAGCTGGTCCAGTGTTCTGCAACCAGGACGAAAACCGCATTGTTCCTCCTGGATCTGAGGTTCGACTATTGGTCAAATTCTCCTCTCCAGTACCCTAGAGTAAACTTTCCCCGGGAGGCTGAGAAGTGTGATTCCCCTATAATTGGAGCACACTCTCCGGTCCCCTTTCTTAAAAAGAGGGACCACCACCCCAGTCTGCCACTCCAGAGGCACTGTCCCCGACCGCCACGCGATGTTGCAGAGGCGTGTCAACCAAGACAGCCCCACAACATCCAGAGACTTGAGATACTCAGGGTGGATCTCATCCACCCCCGGTGCCTTGCCACCGAGGAGCTTGCAAACCACCTCAGTGACTTCGGCTTGGGTAATGGACGAGTCCACCTCTGAGTCATCAGCCTCAGTCTCCTCAATGGAAAACATGACGGTGGGATTGAGGATCCCACAAATGAAACAATTTGGAAAGGTCTATTTGTATGTTTTTAATATACTTTTTGAAACTGTACTTTTAATATACTCTTCTGTTTTATCTAAATGTTCTGTTGTGAATCTGGTACAATAAAATTAATATCCTGCACAATGTGGTCAGATCATTAGGGGATTTTGGCACAGGCCAGAGTCTCCAATATACAGTGCCTTGAAAAAGTATTCATACCCCTTGAACTTTTTCACATTTTTCCACCTTACAACCATGAACTTAACATTTTTTTATTGAGATTTTATGTGATAGACCAACACAGAGTAGCACATAATTGTGAAGTGAAATGAAAATGATAAATGGTCTTCAAAATTTTAAACAAATAAAAATCTGAAAAATGTGGTGTGCATTAGTATTCAGCCCCCTGTACTCTGATACCTCTAAATACAACCCAGCGCAATCAACTACCTTCAGAAGTCATCTAATTAGTTAATAGAGTCCTACTGTGTGTAATTTACTCTCAGCATAAATACACTTGTTCTGTGAAGGCCTCAGTGGTTTTTTAGAGAACACTGAAGAACAAACAGCATCATGAAGACCAAAGAACTCACCAGACAGGTCAGGGATAAAGTTCTGGAGAAGTTTAAAGCAGGGTTAGGTTATAAAAAAATATCCCAAGCTCTGAACATCTCAAGAAGCACTGTTCAATCCATCATTCAAAAATGGAAAAAGTATGGCACAACTGCAAACCTACCAAGACATGGCCATCCACCTAAACTGACAGAGCGAGCAATGAGAGCACTGGTCAGAGAAGCAGCCAAGAGGCCCATGATCACTCTGGAGTAGCTGCAGAAATCCACAGCTCAGGTGGGAGAATCTGTCTTATAGTTATAAGTCGTACACTCCACAAATCTGGCCTTTTTGGAAGAGTGGTAAGAAGAAAGCCATTGTTGAAAGACAGGCATAAGAAGTCCCGTTTGCAGTTTGCCAGAAGCCATGTAGGGGACACAGCAAACATGTGGAAGAAGGTGCTTTGGTCAGATGAGACCAAAGTTGAACTTTTTGGCCTAAATGCAAAGCGCTATGTGTGGTGGAAAACTAACACTGCTCATCACCCTGCACACACCATCCCCACTGTGAAACATGGTGGTGGCAGCATCATGCTATGGGGATGCTCTTCTTCAGCAGGGACAGGGAAACTGGTCAGAGTTAATGGGAAGATGGATGGAGCTAAATACAGGGCAATCCTGGAAGAAAACCTGTTGGAGGCTGCAAAAGACTTGAGACTGGGAAGGAGATTCACCTTCCAGCAAGACAATGACTCTAAACATACAGCCAGAGCTACAATGGAATGGTTTAGA
This sequence comes from Neoarius graeffei, assembly GCF_027579695.1. Classification (NCBI taxonomy): domain Eukaryota; kingdom Metazoa; phylum Chordata; class Actinopteri; order Siluriformes; family Ariidae; genus Neoarius; species Neoarius graeffei. The sequence continues at coordinate 7,849,898 of NC_083587.1, forward strand.
TAAAAGAATATTCATGTGTTAGAATGGCCCAGTCAAAGTCCAGACCTAAATCCCATTGAGCATCCGTGGTAAGACTTGAAAATTGCTGTTAACAGATGCTCTCCATCCAATCTGGCTGAGCTTGAGCTATTTTGCAAAGAAGAATGGGCAAAAATTTCAGTGTCTACAGTGGCGCTTGCAAGTTTGTGAACCCTTTAGAATTTTCTATATTTCTGCATAAATATGACCTAAAACATCATCAGATTTTCACACAAGTCCTAAAAGTAAATAAAGAGAACCCAGTTAAACAAATGAGACACAAATATCATACTTGGTCATTTATTTATCAAGGAAAATGATCCAATATTACATATCTGTGAATGGCAAAAGTATGTGAACCTCTAGGATTAGTAGTTAATTTGAAAGTGAAATTAGAGTCAGGTGTTTTCAATCAGTGGGATGACAATCAGGTGTGAGTGGGCATCCTGTTTTATTTAAAGAACAGGGATCTATCAAAGTCTGATCTTCACAACACATGTTTGTGGAAGTGTATCATGGCATGAACAAAGGAGATTTCTGAGGACCTCAGAAAAAGCATTGTTGATGCTCATCAGGCTGGAAAAGGTTACAAAACCATCACTAAAGAGTTTGGACTCCACCAATCCACAGTCAGACAGATTGTGTACAAATGGAGGAAATTCAAGACCATTGTTACCCTCCCCAGGAGTGGTCAACCAACAAAGATCACTCCAAGAGCAAGGCGTGTAATAGTCAGCGAGGTCACAGAGGACCCCAGGGTAACTTCTAAGCAACTGAAGGCCTCTCTCACACTGGCTAATGTTAATGTTCATGAGTCCACCATCAGGAGAACACTGAACAACAATGGTGTGCATGGCAGGGTTGCAAGGAGAAAGCCACTGCTCTCCAAAAAGAACATTGCTGCTTGTCTGCACTTTGCTAAAGATCAAGTGGACAAGCCAGAAGGCTGTTGGAAAAATGTTTTGTGGAAAGATGAGACCAAAATAGAACTTTTTGGTTTAAATGAGAAGCATTCTGTTTGGAGAAAGGAAAACACTGCATCTCAACATAAGAACCTTATCCCATCTGTGAAACATGGTGGCGGTAGTATCATGGTTTTGGCCTGTTTTGCTGCATCTGGGCCAGGACGGCTTGCCATCATTGATGGAACAATGAATTCTGAATTATACGAGTGAATTCTAAAGGAAAATGTCAGGACATCTGTCCATGAACTGAATCTCAAGAGAAGGTGGGTCATGCAGCAAGACAATGAGCCTAAGCACACAAGTCGTTCTACCAAAGAATGGTTAAAGAAGAATAAAGTTAATGTATTGGAATGGCCAAGTCAAAGTCCTGACTTTAATCTAATCAAAATGTTGTGGAAGGACCTGAAGTGAGCAGTTCATGTGAGGAAACCCACCAACATCCCAGAGTTGAAGCTGTTCTGTATGGAGGAATGGGCTAAAATTCCTCCAAGCCAGTGTGCAGGACTGATCAACAGTTACTGGAAACGTTTAGTTGCAGTTAATGCTGCACAAGGGGGTCACACCAGATACTGAAAGCAAAGGTTCACATACTTTTGCCACTCACAAATATGTAATATTGGGCCATTTTCCTCAATAAATAAATGACCAAGTATAATATTTTTGTCTCATTTGTTAAACTGGGTTCTCTTTATCTACTTTTAGGACTTGTGTGAAAATCTGATGATGTTTTAGGTCATATTTATGCAGAAATATAGAAAATTCTAAAGGGTTCACAAACTTTCAAGCACCACTGTAGATGTGCAAAGCTGGCAGACATACCACAAAAGACTTGCAGCTGTAATTGCAGCAAAAGATGGCTCTACAAAGTATTGACGCAGGGGGCTGAATACTAATGCACACCACATTTTTCAGATTTTTATTTGTTTAAAATTTTGAAGACCATTTATTATTTTCGTTTCACTTCACGTGCTACTCTGTGTTGGTCTATCACATAAAATCTCAATAAAAAACTTTTAAGTTCGTGGTTGTAAGGTGGAAAAATGTGAAAAAGTTCAAGGGGTATGAACACTTTTTCAAGGCACTGTAGCTGTAAGCACATACAGATTGAACACGTTTCATGTACTAGTGCAGGGGTGTCAAACCTGATCCATAAAGGGCCGTGTGGCTGCAGGTTTTCATTCCAGCCATGCAGCAGCACACCTGACTTGGCTCATTCAATCAACTGAACTGTCTTCACACAGTCAAATACTTGCAGCCACACCCACCCTTGATTAAAGGGTGGGTGTGTCAGTTGATTGAATAAGCCAAATCAGGGTGCTGCTGCATGGCTGGAATGAAAACCTGCAGCCACACGGCCCTTTATGGATCAGGTTTGACACCTCTGTACTAGTGACTGTCGCGGCGATCTGCCGCGAGGAGTGTCTGAACGCAGGCTCACATGACTGACAGCTGCCTTCGCTACTCCCTGCAACGCTGAATCGCAGTGCTACGCTACCGGTGCACGGCTTGGCAGCACGCTGCGCTGAACAGGTGAAACCAATCACAACGCTAATTAGCAGGGCAGCGGTCTTTCTAGAAAAATAGGCGGAGTCGGCGTTTAGTCTGTAACGAAGCAGCAGCACAGCAGTTACAAAGGGAATTCGCTATTAACACAAACTTTATAGCACAACGGGGGGGAAGACAAAAAAGGCTACCGGTAAGCCCACTGAACTTTTATCTGCAAACGCTGTGCTCGCAGTCATCCGGGTGGGCATGAGAAATGTTTGTTTCTTACCTGTGTTTGGTTTAATGGTTTAAACTTCTCAATCGCCAACGTAGTCAGGCAGAATCTCTGGCGTTTGCATGTTTAGTAAACTTATAGCTTGCTGGTAGTTGCTAATGTGTGTCCTTCATTTCATTAATTTCATTAGTTTCTTTTCTCAGTGGCGTGCAGTAAATATCTTCAGTTAAAGTGCACAAACTGCCTGTTAAAGGGCTGATGGTTAAAATGGTTAGAAGTAAATGGTTCTTACCCTGCATTCATGTGCTCTGGGAAGATATTTTCCAGTTGGGAAGTGGTATTTACCAGTGTGTTGTGTTCACATGCTTTTGTTGTGGTTGACAAATTAAAGATGGTGGACCAGATTCAGAAGGCCTGTTATTTGGCTAAAACAATTATAGATTGCCTTATTCATCAGCTGCAGCAGGAATATGAGTTAGCAAAAGTCAAAAGGTGAATAAATGCTGAATATTTCCTGATCATGACAAGTAGAGATTTTCTTAACACATTGAATGCCATGCAGTTTTCTTTGGACAGCCACGGAATATTTTGTATTAGGCTATAATATGTATAAATATATACATATTATACATAACATGACTCGTTTAAAAGGTGAGAGTCAGCTTTCCATAGGTGAAAACCACTTCTTTCAAGCTAAGCGAGGGTTAAATTTATATCAAAATGACTTTTTTTTTTTTACTAGAAAAGAAGATAGTGTCTTTTGTTACATCCCAGTTCAAATTGAGGAACACAATGTGTTTTCACGCCCCAACAAGAAGTCCAGTTGCTTCCAAGTGAAATTTTTTTTTTTTTTTGAGAAAAACACCCGGATCAGTTAGTGCTAATTTTTACAGCCATTCTGAATGTCTCACCTGACGTGCATTTGTACTCCAACTTTGGAAATTTGATGGCAGTAAAGTTCCCAAGTCCTTCCGTATGTCCCATGACTAGCAAAGCATTGGCCAAAGCCTTCTGTCGAGTATCGTATATCCGGCTCTGGCATTGGTGAGACTGCATATGTTTTGATAAACCCACGAGACATGACATGATCAGGAAGTGCGTGATTTGGTACTTTGTTTATACTGTAACAATCACATGCTGTGTTGTGATAAAACACCCAGATGACATACACATATAAGTGTACAATGTAATATTAGAAGTGAATATAATTTTAAAAAAGTCCAAAGAGGTAGAAAGATGATATTTAACGTGAATTTACTTTCTAATCTAAGGACTCGCCATCCTTCACTGCCTGGAAGACCTACAATCCTGGGGTTTTAAAAACCGGAACCGCCTGGAGTACTCTCCTTGACATGCAGGACAGAACTTTCAAGAGCCACCTGAGGGTTACCAGAGAGCAGTTTCACCTACTCTGTGATCAACTGAGGCAGCATGGCTTGACAGATGACAACTCAACAGGAGGTCCAGCCAGAATCCCTGTGCAGAAAAAAGTGGTGATGGTGCTCTGGTATCTGGCAAACCAAAACTGTTTTCGTGAGCTGGCAGATAAATTTGATGCGAGTCAGGGAGCAGCCCATAATGTCATAATGAAAATGCTTGACCGAATCTGTGCCATTGCAGAACACCACATTGTCTGGCCAAATGACTGCCAGAAGGCAGTCCAAGCAGCCTTATTCAAAAGGCTGTGTGGAATAGATGGGATAGTGGGAGTAATTGATGGATCTCATATTAGAATCCAGCGACCACCTGTTGGGGGGGATTATTTAAACAGGAAGGCCTACTATTCTGTGCTGTTGCAGGGCATTGTTGACGACCAGGGGAGGTTCATAGATATTTTTGCTGGGCCACCTGGAAGAGTACATGATGCACGCATGCTGAGGCTATCCCCATTCTTCGCAGATCATGTACAGAAGTTAGGAGACTACAAATTACTGTGGGATGGTGCATACCTTTGCAATGCCTTCCCCTTCATTGTCACTCCAAAAAGAGATAATGGGGCATTGGGAGAGGGTGACCTGCGCCGAAATGGAATGATTTGCAGAGGGAGGGTAGTAGTGGAACAGGCATTTGGCCGCTTGAAGTGCAAGTGGAGACGCCTCTGTGACATACAAAATTGTCGCGTGGATGTGATCGTGAAAATAATTGTAGCAGCTTGTGCACTTCACAATTTCTGCATTGGAGAGTCTGAAATTACATGTGATGAGCATCCCCACGGGTGCCCTCGAGAAGGGGATGACAATGAATAAGTCTGCTACAGTAGTTGAATGTGAATATTTTACAAGCCATACTCATTTATAATCACAGGCCTTCCGTTTCATCCCCTGACATGTTTACTTAAATCAAAGTTAAAGCAATTCCTAAAGTGACGAAGTTAATAGGCTTAAGTTAAAGACATTACGTTTAAATGATAAAGATGGAAAAGAAATTGGACAGTGGTGTTTCCTTATTGTTTATTAAAACTTTTTTTTTCCACAACAATGCAACACTTGTCACATACTATTTGTGAATATATATGCATATATACACGCATATGTGCATATATACACACCACACCTTTCTTTTTTCTCATTTTTCCTTCTTATGAATCTAAGTTATTTGTAAAAGACTTTTACATTGTAAAAGACTTTTACATTCTAAAAAAACACTTGAAATGAACTCTGAAGTAAACTAATTTCAAAAAACATTACCAAAAAAGCACACACCCCAAAAAAGTTATTGTTGCTCACATACATTCTGCAGCATCTGCTTGAATAAAGCATTGGTGGTTTTGATTTGCTCCATTTCTTCTTGACGATGCTGTGCTGCCTCACATTCCTTAAAGCAGGTGATGACCCGTGTGACAGTCTCCTCCCCACGCTTCCTTTTCCGTGCAAAAGGTGGGCGTGAGGTTGAAGTCCCCTCAGAATCGGAGGACTGGGCTGTGGGAGAAGACAACTCGCCTTCCTCATTAGATGAGTCATGCTGCATCAAGGGTTGCTTCATTGGCTTGATGGCTTCAGGCCGCCTAACAGTGATGCCCTTCGATGTGCCAACAACAGGGAAATCAATGTCATGTTGTCCCCCCAGGAGTTCCCCCATTTCTTTGTAAAACTGGAATTTAGTTGGGCCTTTCCCTGTGGATGTTATCTACAGCCTTCTTGTAGCCATCTTCAAGGGTGGTCCACTTCCTAGCTACCCTGTCGACATCGAACTGCATTTGGAACTGGTTTTTGAGCTTCTCCGAAGTTTCCTGCCAGAAGGACCGCTTCTTCCCCCTTGCCATCTTGATTCTTTTGTTCAGCTCAGTTAGATTGCCAGGCAGTTTGGCTTCATCCTTTAGGAGATGTTCCCTCATTACATCTATGAGGTACAGGGTGTGCTCTCTGGAGAACACCTGGTTCACGGGCAGCTCTGCAGCAATGTTCTCTAGAATAGGACAGACAGACAGAGATCATAAACGGGTCAATGACATTTTTTTAGTAGCAGACGTCAGGCAGTACAACCACAGCTAATGCCCATAAGTTCATTAATAATTGGTAATTAATGTACAAGCAATGAATGTGCTTCTTAGCCATTGCAGTAAAAACAAAATAATCATGTAATCTATACAATAGTGGCATTAGCTGTGGTTGCACTATCCTGACTTCTGCTACTACAAAAACGTCAATGACCCAAACAAGAAAATGTAATTCCAAGGAATTATGAGTGCATGATGTGGGCTTTGAAATGTATGGCTGCATTATAATATTGGTTGTTAGGTACACGTAGATGGTGATGGAACTGGGATGGCTTGATTGAGGATACTTTAATGTTGTGTGGCTGCTGCAACTCTTGTATCTCTGCATGTTATAATTTCACTGCATGTTTTACTTTGTAATTCTATGCATGTGACAAATAAAACTCCTTGTACAGTTGTGAGAACGGGCAATCACCTGTTGTAGACCTGCGGGGTACAATCTGCAGAGCAGTGGTGAAGTCAGCATCCACATACAATGTGTGTTCCCCTTCCCGTTGGTAGAGGGTTTGCGACACTGGTTGGGTCATCCCCTCGTCCCAGAACACCGTGTCGTCGCTGGCGTAAACTACAGACAAAAAACTTTCACTTGAGTAAATTCCATAACAGTTCATACAAGGACGCGGACTAGCAATCGTTAGCAATAGCGTCTGCTCTGGATAGGTAAAAACAAACCATAACACATTTTTAAAGGAAACGGATTTCTAACGTATTATATTACACTTGTTAATGACGCAACATTGCATAGACAACAAAAACTACCCACTAACACTAGTAAAAAAAAAACTTTAATAGCATACAATGCTTACCATTCAAATGTCTTGTACCGCTCGCCGCCATGTTGAAAAGGTTAAAGTTCATCTCATCTCGGCAACTCGTGTATCAATTTTCTACGAGTTGCCCAGTGGAAAATACCACAAGAGGGGGCATTCATGTGCACTTTCCATGTCGGCGTTTGGTATTTACCATAATTCCCATAGCACATGAACGCACCATTAGTTTAGAACTGGTTTTCTGTTCATTTATGTTCAGTAACATATTGACCAGAGTGATTAAAAAAGGTTAAAACTGCCTGGTTTATAATTAATCATTGAACAATGGACTTTTGTTAATCACTTTATTTTTTTGTTTGTATGGTTAAAGGTTTTTCACATTCTTCTGCTTCTACTTTTCTAATGAAAATCAAAACACAAGACGAGTGGAATCCTGAGTCCGAGTCCTTCCCTCTCAAGTGTGGGAAACCCATGATGCTCATACTTGACAGTGCCTGTTAATATATTATATATTAATGATTATTGGTTAATCATAATTAAACAGTGAAGAAAAGCCAATAATACATAACTCATTAATTGGCTAATTTTAACTCAGTACTGCAGTCAATATAACCAACGTATTGGGTTGAAACAAGAACCCAACCAGGATGTAAATTTAACCTAATGGTCTTGTTCAAGTAACCCGACATTTCGGTTAAATCTTTAACGCAGCTTGACGGGTTAAATGCATAACAGCGTTGTGTCGGTACAGTATTTACTCAGTGGCTGCAGTAAAACTAGGGTTTTTATTTATTTATTTAGTACAGGTCACTCAGAAATGCTACTGCCTTGTCTAAGGCCCACTTTACACGGGGACGGTATAAAACAAAAACGCAAAAGTCCGTTTTCGTTCTCACTTTTTTCCGCGTCTATACGACTGTTTTCAAGGAGGAAATCTGCGTCTATACGGTGACGCATAAATGTCTCCGCTATGTCTGCACGCATGCGCAACGTCTTCTGTCTTGTCTGATCTGCACATCTGCGCTGCTGTTCTGTCAAGTTATCCTACCAAGCCTACTACGCATGCGCGAAATCCAGGAGGGTAGGAAAATTCAACAGTAGTTTTGTCCCACTGATCAGCTGGGCTGATAGAAAATCGGTGAGAATTTCACGCATTTGCCGATTTTTATGTTTTGTGCGTATTGGTCGAGTCTTTGGCCGAGTCAAATAATTTGTAATGACTTGTTTTGAATAATAAAACGGTCTGTATGAGAACTTGCTAGGAAAACTTTACAGAACACCGGTCCGGCTGAGGTACTGTAGTGCTCGAGGGAGGAGCAGGAGCAAACCGAAACTTTTAATCTGCCTTTATTAAGTAACACTCACTCTTGTTTCGGTGAAGAAGAGAAAAGGCAGTGTCCAACTCAGCAAAATAAATCCGTTCGGCTGCTAGTTTTGTTTTCAGTCTCGGGTTTATTTTTATTTTTTTTGTTTATTTAGTAAACCAATGTATATACATGATATAATAAATACAATATGGAAAATATACACTGGATAACGCAAGAAAGTTTAAAACTTATTTCCATTGCGGTCCATATGAATGATGACATGATGGCGGGTAAATACTAATTATACATTAATCACATATAATTATCACATATACATATTAAATTAATTAATACTGAGTATGTATGAAAATTTATTTTTAAAAAAATGGTTTTACGAGCGGCTTGAATAGGCGGCACACGCGTGCGTGTGTGTGTAACTTGGCCACACCAAACTGAGGGGAGCTCCAGCCGGGCGGGTGAGCAGGAAAACACATCTACTGCATTAAAACACAGAGCAGCTTGAAGGTCCGTTAGATCGATGTAATCAGACATGCTCTTACTTTTTTACTTACTTTCTTACTTCCCGGGCTGGCATGTGCAGTATATGACATATGTATGACGTAAACGCGTACCCGACGTGAGCAGATCCGAGCAGAGTTTCGCGTATTGGGTAGTTTAGACGGATATGCAACGGGGGCTGTTTTTAACTTATCCACTCTAGAAGGCGTTTTCAATTTTATCCGTTTTTCAGCCTCGGAAACGCCGTCCTCGTGTAAACGAAAGGCACTTCTGATAAAATATTTAGTCGTTTTTACCCGACAGCGTCCTCGTGTAAACGGGCCCTCAGTTACAAGCTGGTGTATCTGTATCAAAGACAAAATATTACCCTTTATTTATTTTGGGACATTTTTCTCATTTTATTTTAGTGTTTGTCACAAGGGACATTTATATCAAAATATTAAGTTATTTTTATGCAGTAATAGGTCAATTAAATAAATAATTGGAGGAAGATTAAAAAATGAATAAAATAATTATTTCTGGGTTATTTTTGGCAGTGCTTCGTGTTCTGTGTGGATCTTGACTACCATCGTATGGACAAGTTTAAGAAGTGCACATCACTCAATGTTTTACCGTGTGTGTGTGACTCACGAATCAGAATTGAGTTTATTGCCAAGTTGCTTCTCACGTACAAGGAATTTGCTTTGGTGGTTGGTGCTTGAACGGTTAAGATAAAAATAATTTAAAAATAGACAAAATAGTTATAATGTCAATAAACATGCCACTAATTTATCTAAGTTACCAGCAGCACAGAAAGGAATGCAATAACAAATATCAGACCTTACTTTATCAGCTCTCACAAATGCAACATTTAATACAGAATCTATAAAGTTCTAAATTTGCTGCATTTTCACCAACACTAACCTCATTCTTAAACTCCAAGTTTCATTTACAGGGAAGTCTTATTCATCTCACTAGTCGGGCAAAATAAACCAACATGCAGAACATCAAACCCATCTGTCAAAATAAAGCCAGCACTCTAATGAACACACTCAGCACTGTCTACTCCCAGGCCTTTTCTTCTCTATAAACACAATGCTCACAGTAAATGGGGGTTTAAGGCCCATCATCTTCCCAATCTGGGTTACAGTAAATGTATATACATCGACACTGTTTTGACCAGATTGATGTATTTATTTAGTTTTGTGATTATTTTGATTATTTTTGATCTAACTACTTAATGTATTACATGTCTACAATATTCTTCAATTCACACTCCAGTGTTGATCAAACTGCCATGCAGTACAGTGGGTTGAACACAGGCATTAATACACAAGGGTGATAAATAAACCCACGCTCTTCACATCTCTCATGAATGGGATGGGAGCGGCATGCATCCATATCCTATAGTACAATTATTGGATCATTTCATTATTTCAACCAATTTATTGACTGAAAATGCAGCGAGTCAAGTTTCCAAATGTGGCCACATGAGGGAAACCAACAGCCATCCAGTACAACATCAGTTATTATTAAATACGTTTTCGAACAGGCAGCAAGCCTAGCACTGATACCCCCCCCCCCCCCCCCCCCCAGCTATTTCCTACAGATTTATTGCTGAAACGCTGTGACTTTAATCAACAAAGGGAACATGCACTTCCTAAACTTTGCCACATGATGGCAGTCAAGAGCCACGCAGAACACAGCGCTGTCTAACACACCCATTATTATTTACATTATTCATCAATCTTAGCATTTCTCCTAGTATTTCCCTACTTAATTTGTGTTTCTACCAGGCCTGGAATTTCGTCATTTTAGGGGCAAGGCCACTTGGCCTTTTGTGCTGTCAATTTTTTGAGGGCACGAAGGCCATAAAATAAAACAATGATTTTAAGTTCACGTCTATAATGAATTTAATTTGAGGACTAATGACTCTCCTGAGGAAGACTGGAGTCTCAGTTGAAACTACCAAGCAGGTAAAGAAACGTCTCTTACACTATTGTCTGAAGATAAGAAAATATTGAACACATCTAAACTTATCAATCCATCACTCACTTCAAAAATTGTAAGACTTATTAAACTATATCATCCCATAATTTTTGTTCAATTGACAATGTGCAAGAGCATCTTCAGACTGTACTACTACGCAGATTTTTGATTAATCAAAATTGAGCCTGGAGTACATCAAAATGTTTGACTGTAAATGGAACATATACTAGCATGCAGGCTACTGATTAACCCATAAGAGCCCAGACCGATTTCTCAATCAAGGAAAATTATTGAGGAAATAAAATGAACTAAATAGATGACAAAACATTTCTGACCTTTTATTTTTAAAATAGCACTTTCATGTCTCAAGATCTGAAATATTAAATTGCAAATTTGCAGAACACTGCAACACTATTACACTGTTAACCCGAAAGTTCATTCTATGCAAACAGTTTGAGTAAATACCACTTTTAAAGATTAGTTTTATTGCATTGCTTAAACAGTATGAGTATATGAGACAGTCATTGGGTGTACTCATTTTTGTAATTTAAACAAACTTAAACTATCATGTTTTACCTCAGGCCACAGTGCTGCCCTGTTGTGATTGGCTCAAAACTCAAGACAAGTCTGTGCTTGTTCGTTGACGGCTACAGAGGAAGTTACGCCATTTTCTAATTTACACAGAGCAATTTAAGGTCTTTGCACTTTTGACAGCAAGCTAATTAGCATTTGTTACCGGCTACAGTCGGTACTCGGCATGTTAAAGGAACAGTCCACCGTACTTCCATAATGAAATATGCTCTTATCTGAATTGAGACGAGCTGCTCCGTACCTATCCGAGCTTTGCGCGACCTCCCAGTCAGTCAGACGCAGTCAGACACGCTGTCACTCCTGTTAGCAATGTAGCTAGGCTCAGTATGGCCAATGGTATTTTTTGGGGCTGTAGTTAGATGCGACCAAACTCTTCCGCATTTTTCCTGTTTACATAGATTTATATGACCAGTGATATGAAACAAGTTCAGTTACACAAATTGAAACGTAGCGATTTTCTATGCTATGGAAAGTCCGCACTATAATGACAGGCGTACTAACACCTTCTGTGCGCTTCGGCAGCGCATTGATATGGGGCTCAGATATCAATGCGCTGCTGAAGTGCGCAGAAGGTGTTAGTACGCCTGTCATTATAGTGCGGACTTTCCATAGCATAGAAAATCGCTACGTTTCAATTTGTGTAACTGAACTTGTTTCATATCACTGGTCATATAAATCTATGTAAACAGGAAAAACGCGGAAGAGTTTGGTCGCATCTAACTACAGCCCCAAAAAATACCATTGGCCATACTGAGCCTAGCTACATTGCTAACAGGAGTGACAGCGCGTCTGACTGCGTCTGACTGACTGGGAGGTCGCGCAAAGCTCGGATAGGTACGGAGCAGCTCGTCTCAATTCAGATAAGAGCATATTTCATAATGGAAGTACGGTGGACTGTTCCTTTAAAAGTGGGTCAACTTTGTAACGACATAACGTTACTGTACAAGCAATGCTTATTTAACAGTAACAAACTTAAGCCCTATATGTTGAAATTCCTATCTTATTCGTTCGTTAATTTATCACACAGTCTTACCTCAGTCAACTTCTTCCCTCCTTCTGTGAAAATTCAACATCTCAGATGCGGACATGAGTGGGCGGGGATGCGTTTGATTAAGTCTCCTGGTTGGCTGGTGATAGATTGGTGTCATTATAGCACGTCGGAGCGGTTCATGCCAGGCTCGAGTCCAATCCACCACTGATGAGTTGCCCAAAAAAAATCCAGAATGTCATCAAAAGACGTATTTTTTTTTTCTCAATAGACGCAGGTGATGTTAAAGCCTATTGGCAGTCATGAGGCAGAGTACAAAACTGCAAAACCACAGGGCATCAAGGCCACTGTGGCCTTACGGCAGATATTTTTTTCCAAGGGCACAAGGCCAAATTGAGAGGCCATGGCCCTCGTGGCCCTCGTGAAATTCCTGCCCTGGTTTCTACATTTCTCAGTATATAGATGTTAAACCGGATTTGTCCTCAGGAGCGAGCTACAACTAGTAGCCGAAGGTCCAAAGGAATTTAATTGTTTCTTCATAAGCATCATTTTCATTTTTCCAAAACTTTCCGCAATATTCTCGCTGTTCCTAACAAGATAGTCTTTTGGAGATGTTCTATTTTAATACTTATGCCGATCTTTTTAATCCATTGACCTAACTTATTTGGTTCATTCTATAATTAGGGGTACATCTCATGTCCACAGGTTGTATTTATCAATTTTACGAAATATTCACTTCAAAAAATTATCAATTTTACATTGGTACACATTCTTTTTTAATTTAATACAAAATGTCAGCAAGTCCCATTGTTTATTTTGCAGACATTGCATACACTACATTGGAATTTTTTTTTGTGCTGTCCGATTTGTTAAAGGTCAAGGTTTGCTCTCCAAATTAACAGTAGGATGCATGTTTTTGTATATTATTTCCATCATTTTTTGTTGAAAGTAACCATTAAAACATGATAAAGGTGTTTTTAAATCTATTTGACTCACTACTATATATTCAATTATTCACTTTGCGTGTGTCCGAGAAATCTCTGTCAACTGTGTTAGCCATTGGCAAAACCCCTTTAACTCAGCAATGGTTTGCTCCAAAGTCACCTGTTCAACAGCACGTGATGTCACTTCCTTCAGTGGAGGAAATTTTAACTTCAGTGTGGTCCGTCTTTTCTCCTCCTCCTCAATATTTCATCAATATTATTGTCTGCACATAGAGTGGATTAATTGCTCATCAACTGTGTTTTCAACATGTTCATGTGCACTTGATTTCGATATTATATTTACAACACTGTAGAGAAAGATTGTTTAAACAGACGTTGATCAAGGTCATGAGGTGACATGTTAGCACCTAGCGGCTAGCACAAGGGCCTAAAATGAAAGAAATGTCAACTGTGTTACCCATCAAGTGTCAGTGGAGTGGAAGAACATGTCTGCTTTGGCACAATCAGCTCATCAAAAGAAAAGGGCCCTGCAGCCATATGGACCCATCTATCCCCAATACTTGACGTGGTCAAGGCTTCTTCTCCCAATGTGACTGTGGTACACAGTCAGTTTTTCACAGTTTACTTAGTTTCTTTTAACTGCTATTTATTTTACTACACAAACTATGTTCAGAACACTCGTGTTTTTTCTGCTTGTTTGGGGACTTCTGTTCGTGCTCACATTGGGGCAGCTGGCGTATAGCCATGGGGCTATCGTTTACACCAGGGAACTGCTGCTATTACTCAGTAACACCGCATACTCTTGCATGCACAAAAAAAAAAAACGCACACCAACATCTGGCTCATAGACACTCCTGCTCTGCAGCTCAGCATTTAATCCACTGTTTGTTTTGGGGTTTTTTTGTGGCTACTGCCTCATAAAGGCGAAGCGAGGCAGTAGCCACTATGTCATCGTGTTGTAAGAATGAGTGTAACAATAGTGAAACTTCGTAACCAATCAGCACTTATTCTGATCAAGTTCAATTACCCGTTCTACTTCTTGATAAACTTCAGAACCAGAAACGGAATAAGAGAAACCTCATTATAACTTCGTAGTGTCGTAAGATAATTGGCAGATAAAAAGATAAACGAAATTCACCTCGTGGTTCACCAAGGCTACTGATTCGATATCGAGTAAGTGGTGTTCATTTTAAGAAAATTTACCTTTTTGATTAACACGGCTTTTGTTTGGTCCTTCTGAAAGGTTAAATGAAAGGTTTTGTACATTCTTTTTTTGAGCTTTTTGGCAGATAGATTGAGAAGGTGATATCAAACTTCTGCTATTTGCATAAATTTTTTAATTGTATTTTTTTTATTTCAGAGTCTTTACACTAGGGATCGACCGATATGTTTTTTTCAGGGCCGATACCGATACCGATTATTATGGAATTGGGATGCCGATAACCGATATGTGCAACCGATAAATGTAAACATTATAATTCACATGAAATTAAACATAGCACACACTGACAAAGACCTTCATATCCATGAAATGTATGTTTAATTGTAAAATTGAACATTAAATTTTGTGCAGGGAGATGCCAGCAGCATTTGTACAATAAAGTCAAACATTAGTTAGAATAAAATGAGAAATAAAATAATAATAAAATAAATATTCACCAATAAAAAAATAAAATCACTCCCTACTATATTACAGCTCACCATTTTCAGTGGAAAATAAATGAAAATACACTCTGGATTCTTTTCCACTAAGAACTAAGTAAGACTTACCAACTTCAAGTAGTTTTTAAATAACAAACCAAGTGTAGGGAGCTGCCTGCAGCATTTTTTAAAAAGTAAAATCAAACATACAGTAAAGTAGGCTATCACTCCCTATTAGGAGCGGCGGCTCCTTTAAGAGTATATCGCTTTCCGAATCAGAAGCGCTAGCGAGGAGAATCACTTGCGCAAGAATTATAAATACTAGTCACACCTGGCTTGTTTAAATGTTCAAACAGCGCTTTATAAAGTTGCCTTGACCACCTCTCTGAATGGCTGTCATTCTACTGTTCGAGTAGAACTACTGACACATTCACAACGTTTCCAGATGGGGATTTAAAAATGACTGTAGCCTACGTTATGCTGTTTCAGCGAGACTAGTTGGTTGTAGGCTAATTCAAGTGCTTCCTTCCGTAAGCTAAGTTTGCCTGGCTACACAGATGCAAATGGACAATTTTAATGAGTAGTAGATGAAGAATGTAAACATATGATGATGTTGTGCTTTTGCAACTTGTGTGTTTGTGACTTATTGCGGCAAAAGCAGCGTGTCCTTACCTTGATACGGGCGCCTTGAAACAGTTCAGAGTGTTTAGCTACACGTGTCGATTGGCTATATCTCTTGTGCCAAACAAATCAGATGTTGTGGTGGGCGGGACCGTGTTCTTGAACTCAGAGAGGTGAGTGCAGGAAAGGACGTGCAGTGACAGTCGCGTTAGGAACGAAATGGCTGCAAAAAGGCATGTTATCGGCATATCGGTGGAAATTATGGCCGATACCGATAACCCTAAAAATGCAGAATATCGGCCCGATATATCGGCCAGGCCGATTATCGGTCGACCCCTACTTTACACTCCACTTTTTAAACAAAATGTGCTCATTAGTTCTAAATAATGCTTTGAAGACAATTCATGAACAAGTGCTTTCGTACTATTTTGAAAATAGATCTAGTTCACAGCACTGTATTTAGAACAAAATGCACTAAACAAAATTGGTAACCAAAACACTCCAAGCCCTGATGCTGCTCACATTTTGGTGATGCTTGCAAGAGATGAGGCGAGTAGAATTGATAACATGTACCGTATATATGCTATATTTACTGTATGGACATGGGATCAGAAAACTATTTTATTTGTAAGCAGTAGCCACATGGACCTATAGGGTACCTATTTTTTTTTCTTCCCCATTACCGTTTGCGATGTGTTTCCTTGTCGAAACACATCGCAATGAGTCATGTTATTGGTTGCATTTGAAGCAGGAAATTTTACATCCAATCACAATAACGATGTTAACAAATAAATCAGACAGTGCACAGAAATTTTAGTGAAATCCCCAGAGTTGTGGTCTTGACCAGTCTTGAGATAAAATCTCGAGTCCTCCATGTCTGAGACCAAGACAAGATTGAGTAAAAATGTGGTCAATTCCGAGACATGACCGAAACCTTCAAAAAGTGGTCTTGAGATCAGTCTCGAGTTCTACAACACTAGATTAAACCATAGGTTCATAAAATGTTTCTAAATATTCGGTGTTGCATTTATATTTTTGTTCACTGGAGAAACAGGAAGTTCTTTGAAACTGTTTCCATCTCTCCTGGTAATTGTAGAACATTGTGTAACCAACAGATGACAGCAGATGGAGTTGGGGAGAGAAAATAGATTGAATATAAGATCAAGTCCCTCTTTAAATGAATGAGGAGAGAAACATAGCATGACTGCACTTTCAGTGGCCACTGGGATAGAAAACAACTGTGTGCTTGCATTAGTGCAACAACACGATTGGTTTAATATGATTCCCAGTTCGGTAAGAAGATTGGTTTTTGGGGACAGGGGAAAAAATACCTGAAGGTTTTTCAGGTTCTTGGTTGTTCCAAAAGTCACAGACAGAGCAGCTCAACGTTTATTCACTTCTCAGTCCAAGAAATCAAGCACTGTTTTTGCCTGGTCTTGAACCAGGATCCTTTTGCATGTGAGACAAATGTGATAACCACGACACTACAGCAAGCATGCCAAGTTGCTGTTACCTGGGCCACAACACTGGAAGCAATCCCACTTAAGCACTTGTTCCCAGTGTAGGTGTTGGCTGGATTGTGGTTAGCATAGCCGCTTTCTAAGTGGGTGACCTGGGTTCGATTCCTAGCCAAGGCATGTCCTTTCATGCCAATATCTCGTTCCTGCAATGAAAGGCACTGGGACAAAACACTGGGAAAGAATCAGTTGCCTGTCACTACCTTGTTTGGATGTGACTGAGGGCTGCTCCTTCTGCTTTCCACTAGCAGTGTCAGTAGCTGTTCACAGGGCTGAATGATGTCAGTTTTCACCTGGGCCAACTTGTCCTGTGAAAAAAACGTGAAGTACACGAGTGTGATTTTCTTTCGTTGGCGACATGCTACTTTTTCCACAAATGGGAAACTGTACAGTCACTGTTTTAGATTTAACAAGCAAAAGTGTCTACATGTTGGCTGGTCTAAAGCAAATACTTGTTAATACATGATCGAAAGTCAGTGCCATTTTGCTGAGTTCTGATGCTGTGTGCAGCCCTGTTGACTTGACACCGCTCCATAAACGAGGAAGGACGTTGTATTTGAGGACACCACCTCCTTATGATGAATTGCAATTTCCATGCTTCCACAGCCAGTGGAAATGTAGAGAATGCTTGTTTGTTTGTTTTTTTTAACAGCAGCTGTTATCTCCCTTGGTGGAAAACCAGAAAGGCAGGGAAACCGTTCCAACCAGGTTTTGTCCTGATGACCATTTGCACGGAGGAGAACATGACAACCGCTAATCTACCAAAAGTTGTCCAGTCCTGACAAGGGTCAGTCTTTCTGGCTGTTTTGAGAGTACCCGATTTTAAGACACCTGGACATTTATGAAAGCAAAGCACGGACCTGCCAGGTTTCTCAGGAGCCTCTGTTCGCTTGTTAGGGAAAAGGGATAACCACGACAGAGCAGAAAATACCTGAAGGTTTTTCCAAAAGTCACAGGCTAAGCAGAGATGACAGCTCAACATTTATTCACTTCTCAGTCCAAGAGGCCAAGCACTGCTTCTGCCTGCTTTCAAACCAGGGACTTTTCGCATGTTAGCCAAACATGATATCCACTACACTACAGAAACCACAAAGGGAGCATTTAGCTCCTGTTGCCTGGGCCTCGAGAAAAGCAAAGCTCACGCTTAAACATTTGGCACCAGGACGGGGGCATGGCCTCAGCGGTATGGTGGCAAACAGATGGTCGAGAGTAACAATGACGAGGTTCAGCATTGAAAAGCACTGGAGCAACCGTTGAAATGTCTTCACCATCTATCCTGAATCTGAAGCTGTCCTGAACTTTGTCTTTCTTTAAAGCCAGGCTGTTAGACTTGGATGGCTTAAACTTCATCTTTGACCATGTCATCAGTCTGCCAATGTCCTCCAGCATCCATCTTCCTTCAGGAACAGACTTTGATATAATAGTCATGTCATCCATGAAGGCTCTGAAGTCATCCATGAAGAACATAATTCAAATTCCAGTCACTGAATTACAAAGTAATTCATTTCTTTGTGTTGAGATCAAAAAAGAAGAAAAATCATTTAAATTCTAAACTGTTTATGAGGTTCAGTGTGGTGAAGAGGCAGTTGTATACATATACCGTAGGCCAGCAATGTCATGCTCAGGCCATGATTTACGACTACTGAAATAATTCCATTTACTATATTCTACAAAAATCAAACAGATGCTCAAAACATTCAGAAAAAATGGGGGAAAAAATACCCTCAAAAATACTTTTTGATGTGTCGAGCCTTATCCTTCCCGGCCTGGCCACATACTGTACATTTGCATAAAGCAAGCATATTTGTACACTCCCACTTCCCAAAGTGTTTATCCAACAATACATCATTAAAATAATCTTTTCTCAGAACATATTCACTGAGATTAATTTGCACTGAATAATATGATGTGAAGTCATTTTTCATTTAATTCATTGAATTCTATTGCCAAGATTAGGTACAATTATTTCATATGATGATAAATCTCTGTTCAACTCCAAGGTTTCAGAAATAAGACATTCAAAGCAATGTAAAGATAAATTAACAACTAAAATATTTTATCAATCCAAAGACAGGCAATGCACCATTAACTTCAGTGATAATCAGAGTCTTTCCATTAATATCGTGTGCTTTCTGGGATTGTAACTGGGATGTATGGTCAAATGGCTGGCCGAGGTCAACAAGAAGTTTTGGCTATGGACTCCAATCCACAGTGCACAGCGCATGTGGGTTTGTATCTTATTGTCATTGGAAAGACTTTGCTTAAGTGCATTTGGGAATGCTAGTGTACACAGTCAAAATGTTCACTTTTCAAAAAAAATTCACCTTGCTAATCTGGGCACTCCACAAGTAGCAGCACCTAGCCACCCAAGGACTGAATTAGATTCGCTCGAGAATGGAAATTTTCTGTTCCCTGTGAACTTTGGGACGTCTTGCCATATCTACACCCTAAAATTAAGATGACAGCACACTGTATGCATACAATCCAATCCATGCATACAATGCACTTGTCCAGTTTGTGCATGACAAAAGCCCCTTCATTTTATAAATAGTGTTGAAAACAATGAAAAAGTGGTAGTAAGTTGCCTTTTATGAGTTATACAGAGACAACTGTTGGTCTGTATCCTTGAATCGTGCTGTTGAACAAAAAATAGGGGACAAATGCTCTATTGTTCATTTTGTAAGCAAAAAATATGAATAAGTTTTCAACAGCTGCAATTCCAAGAGGAGATGTCTGATCCAATGCAGAGAACAAATTTTCTCATTTCAGCATTTCTTTAAGCTGAATGAATAATGTTATTTGATTGTTTTACTGAATTCTTCAGTCAAGAGCTTAGGTTACTTGGTGCTGATTAATTTTCTATAACAGCAGCTCTGACAGCTGCAAGGCAAATCACAGGTTTCTGTACAACCCTGGTACCAAAAACTTGGAACGCTGTGTAAAATGTTCATAAAAACAGGATGCAAAATTTTGCAAATCACAGAAACAACATAATCCATTGAAAATAGTACAAAGACAACATGTCAAATATTGAAATTGTATTACTGTATTTTTTTTTTAATTCATGATCATTTTGAATGGAAAGTCAACAACGCAATTCAAACAAAGTTGAGATTATGTAAAAAAAGAATGGAAAAATTGTGTAATGCTGAAAAAAACTGCTGACACATCTCACAACTAATTAGGTTAACTGGAAACAGGTCAGTAACATGAGTGGGTATTAAAAGAGCATACCAGAAAGGCGGAGTCTCTCAGAAGTAAAGATGGGGAGGGGTTCACCAGTCTGTGAAAGACAAATAGTGCTACAATAACTTTCAACATAAAATTGCAAAGAATTTAGGGATCACATCATTTACTGGACATAATGTCATGAAAAGATTCAGAGAATCCAAAGTAATCTCTGGATGCATGGGACAAGGACAAAAACTAATCATGGATGCTCCATGATCCTTGAGCCCTCAGGTGGCACTGCATTAAAAACAGACACGATTCTGTAGTGAAAATCACTACATGGGCTCAGGAACACTTCTGAAAACCACTGTCTGTGAACATAGTTCATCAATGCATTCACGAATGGAAGTTAAAACCATATATAAACAATATTCAGACCCACCACCACCTTCTCTGTACCCGAGCTCATTTACAATGGACTGAAGCGAAGTGGAAAACTGTCCTGTGGTCTGATGAATCAAAATGCAAAATTATTTTTGGAAATCCCAGATGCTGCATCCTCCAGGCTAAAGATGAGCTGGACCATCTATCCAGTTTGTTATTAGCACAAAGTTCAATAGGCAGCATCTGTGATGGTATGGGGGGGGGGGCATTCGTGCACATGGCATAGGTAGCTTGCACATCTGGGAAGGCACCATTAACACTGAATGACATACACAGGTTTTAGGGCAACACACTGTCAATGTCCTGTTCAGGGAAGACCTTACTTATTTTAGCAAGACAATGTTAAACTGCATTCTGCACATATTACAACTACAGTAGCAGCAATTGAATTTTTCCCGTTCCAACCGCACGCCATGCGACTGCCATGCAACTGCCGTGCAGTTCCCAGCTGAACGCCAGGGGGCTGCCATGAATGGCTCAGACCCCCCTTCCTCCCCTATTTTAATTCTAAACACGCCCATTCATTCGATTCCACGGTGTTGCCATTAGATGGTGCTTCTCTCAAAAAAAAATCTTGAAATGATGTGTGAAGCTTTTGTACTGCACTTCCCGATTTCAATGAGAAAGTAGTTGTAGAATAGATACATAAATGTGAGGTAAATTTTACCCAATTTAAGTATTTCATAGCTTTTTATTTCAGTTATTTTATACTCAATATATGGAATTAAATCTACCCCAAACAAGTCAATGCAAATTGTTACCTCAGATTTATTGGGTAAATTCTATACGGTAGGTTACTGTTTCAGTGCAGAAGCAGACGAAACTGCGGGTCTTGGTAGTCTGGTGGTTACTGCACATGTCCTGTACTGGTAACTCCTGAAACATGGTTTGATTCTTGCCTTGGGTTTACTCGCTCAAAAATAAATATTAAAAAAAAATGACTCTTGCAATGAAGCACTGTGCACTTTTTAGTGTTACATGTAGGTCCTTGTATCATCCGATCATTCAAGTATTCCATTCAATCTGAAAAACAAAAAAACCACTCAATATTTCATTTTCCTGTTTTTCTGTATGACCAAAAAATGAGGGATTGGTGTTTGTTTTCCTTTTTCCAACTCAAAACAGAACAAATAATAAACACGGAAACCAAAACGAAATAATAACTCTAATTTACGATTATTGATTTTCTCTATTCCCCACGCTACATTAGCCTTCCCATGATCCTCAGCGACAGTCCATCATCTCTGCATCTATGAAACAGAAAAATTGCATGTGCATGTATATATCAAGTAATTTATTCATACATCCTATTCATTTAATATATTAAACTGTTAATGTTAAGCTGATGATCTCTTAATTATTATTATCTCAATATAATAGTAATCTGTACTCGAGTTGAGGGGGGATGCCTTCCCCCCTGGAATAAAAAATGGTCAAAATCATCCCCCCTCTAAAATGGGCATCCCCTCTCCCTTCCCTTGAGCAATTTTATCAATAAATGTGGACATTACTTCTATTTAACATTGGAATTAGAAATGCCATTCCACGTAGCTTTGCTGAAACTGAGCATACAGTAAGCTACCGTGAGAGAGGGCACGCGCAAGCGAAGCGTTTGAGGAGGTGACATTCAGTTGGAGTTCCGTTATTTTTTATTTCATTCGGCATCAGTGACAGCAGCGGATTGCAGCATCATGGCCAAGCGGAGTGGCCAGCAAGACCTAAGCAAGTTCGGCTTTAAGATTGCAAGAAAAAAACATTTCAGGAGGTAAGTCAAGAGTTACGAATATCAGTCACACTTTCTGTGAGCCCACTATCATGCTGTAAAGTTACCGATATGTAGCCTAATTTGTGGGCGGTGGATAACAACACAGCTATCATAATGAATGTTAGTTTGGAGTCTAGGCAGCTATTGATAGCTTACTCAGGTTCATGTTAGCTTTGATTTCTTGTATAAGGCCATTAATTTAATCAGCCTGGACGTTCGTTTGTTATTCTTCAGGCAACAAAAAGTGTTATTCAAGACAGGAAGGCTAAAATAAACGACACTAGCAGTTTTGAAGGCTTCATTGCCTCATTAGAGAGCCGGTCACAACATGTAAGGCAGAGCAGGATTGGTGTAGGACTTGACAAAGTGTCTGCTAAAATGCAGCTTTCTTTTTCTTCATCATAGGCTCTTCTTCTGTCTCCTCAATGGGCCTTTTCCCCTTTCCAAAGATGCCTGCTTTTAACTCATTTTGCTAGCTTGTATCCATTATGTATCAAAGTGCTGGTATGTATCGAAGCAAAGTATCAAAGTATCCAAGGCAGCTCCTTGGTAACCGTCAATGTTACGGTATCACGTGACCTAGATAACAGCGGGAATCAACGTTACAGAAAGAATCCGGTCATTTTTCAAAGCTCAAATCCTCGTTCAGATAATAAATAAATCAGAAATAACATTATAATTATCTCATCTCATTATCTCTAGCCGCTTTATCCTTCTACAGGGTTGCAGGCAAGCTGGAGCCTATCCCAGCTGACTATGGGCGAAAGGCAGGGTACACCCTGGACAAGTCGTCAGGTCATCACAGGGCTGACACATAGACACAGACAACCATTCACACCTATGGTCAATTTAGAGTCACCAGTTAACCTAACCTGCATGTCTTTGGACTGTGGGGGAAACCGGAGCACCTGGAGAACATGCAAACTCTGCACAGAAAGGCCCTCGCCAGCCACGGGGCTCGAACCCGGACCTTCTTGCTATGAGGCAACAGCGCTAACCACTACACCACCATGCCGCCCCATTATAATTATATTTAATTAAATTATCTTATCCACTGCTCTTTATTCCAGATGACAGTCAGCAGCAACTGCAACACAGTGTGACAGGAGCTGGAGGACCTGGAGTGTGAGACAATACAGGAGCAGGAGCAAGCAGGAGAACCAATAGCTGAAGAGCTGAAGATTTACAATTTACTGTTGCTTGTTTTAGCTTATTGGTTACCTACCTACCTCTGTATTTAATTCAATGTTCCCAGTGTTCAGCTTTGAATAAAAATTCTATTGACTTGATATGAAAAGATTCAGTTGTTCATTTACATTGCCTGCTGAGGTTTTAATAAATTATTTACCAAATGATTTAAAAGGAGCCTACCATGACTATGAAGTTGCACTTCAAATTTGTCATCTGCATTTCACCCTAATATGGAGAATGTGGTAGGTATGTCAGCCAGGATACTGACTAAATATGACACGACATCCACACTGTGCATGTTTTACAGTAAAATACCAGTGTATTATGTTTTTTACAGCAATAAAAAGGGTACACAGTGTGTACTACACACTTTATCAGCACAAAATACTGTATGTCTGGTAAATGAACAAGGTCCACAGACCTACGTTGTATGCAAACCCTCCTAAAAGCAAACCAGTTTCCCACCGACGGACCGACCGATGGGTCGACACGCGACTAAAAATTTCACCATCCCCCCTGGTTTGATTTTACAACTCGACCACTGATAGTAATAATAAATAATGATAACAACATGGCATTCATTTTGTCGCTTTCAACATATTGTGTCAGACCAACTTTGCTTTTTATTAAAGGACATGAATCAGTGTATCATTCGTTCTTTCTATTTTCAAATGGCAATCAAAAATCAAAAAATGAAAAAGTGACTGGTTATTTTGTTATTTGTTTTTATTTTAACACAAAAAAAATGACTGGTTTTTCATTTTTTTATATGAGCCTAAAATTGAAATGAAAAACATTTTTTTTTCATTTTTTGATTGCTAATTAAAAATGGAAAGAACGAATGATACACAATCTGTGTATCATTTGTTCTTTCTTTTTTTCAGTAATATGCAATGACTTGGCCAGGCCCTTTCTTTAGTGTAATAAGAGACAGTAGAGAGGTTCATGCCATTTGTCTATTTTTATTAACCGGTACAGTGTAATCACAAAACAGTATCATATTTGAACCGACAAGAGGCAGTTACTGTATCATTTCCCACTATGCCCTCCTTTGTTCCTAATAACCAGATTTATCACGTTTAATTATTAACAATTATAATAATAATAAATCAATATAAAACCCCGACATCTACAGAAGATTTTCAACAAATAGGGGGCAGGGAAGCTCACACACAGCAGCGAGTGATCTGTGATGAGATGATTTTGAGAAGCAAAAAAAAAAAAAAAACGCTCAACACCAGCAAATGTGGATTAAAGCAGAAAATTGCGTTAGGTAAAATCATTTTAGAAATTTTAGAAATCATTACATTCTTGTTTTTTCAATAAAAATAATATTTTTTAACTTTATAATGCTTAGTTACGTGCCGGGGCTCTGTCAGTCATTGATAGCCCAACTAATCACAGCGCTGTGGTTCTTTTCCTGATCCTTGGCATTGTGTTTTTTCTTTCTTTGTTGATAATGTGTTACCGTATGTGATAAGCATGGTTCATTAAAAGGCCCACTTCTGCTGCATGCCCCCTCCTCTCTGCAAAAATTGTGTATTCCTCTCAAGGTGCTAACTGTCTCCATTGTATTGTGAACAGCCACTCCACCCCCCACTGAGGTTGCTATTCATGAATGGTAATTTGGTTTTAGGTTACACCCTAATTTCAGTGACAATTTACTCTGCCAAGCTTACAATGTCAGAGGACAGAGGACTGGAATTAGTGCCCCAAAAAACACAAATTCAGCTTGGAAAAACTACAGACGGTATAACTTCAGGAAGAAAATAAAAATTTATTTCACACTAAGAAAAGCAGACTCACTACACATGGAGGCTATACAAAGCATAGAAATGTGGCATAGTCCCATCTAGTAGTTTCCACATTCCCATGGTGAGTCTTTCCTACAGTACATTTGCCACAGGTGTATTTGTGGCAGCTTACACAAAGTTCAGTGCTTCTGTTATTATTGCAGGGTGCACTGTCCTTCCCAAGCCCCATCCTCAATGCTCCACAAGTGCCTGGTCAGCACCCCCATGTTATATTTGGGTTATGATTCCATTATTATTTGAGGCTAGGTTTTGGGCTAGGGGTTGGGTTAGGGGTGAGCTCAGGTTGGGGTTAGAGCCAGGATTTGGGGTTAGGGTTAGAACTGATCCTTCTTGGTTGCCTTGGTTGTGACAAAGACTGGTTAGGGTTAGAAACAAAGAGGCTATTTCTCAGGTAACACAATAATTAGGCTTCTTTACACAACAGTGGGAGGCAGGTAATGGTACGTTAGACTTAGGCTACATCCACACGACAACGGCAACAAGATGTTATTTAAAAATATATCGCGTCCAAATGGGCAACGATCAGTAAAATATCAGGTCCATATGGCAACTCAACGCTTGCTGAAAACGATGCAATACACATGCCACACCTCTAGGGGCGCTGTAAGATGGTCCCTTCGGAGACACCAGAAGAATAGAAGAAGTAAGGACGCATGCGCATAAACTATTATGCGCGAGACTTCATATTAGCCACAAAGTCAGGAAAATCTGTTCGTAAAATTACATTATAATGACCAAATACAATGAAAAGTATTTTTCCAGTCTCACCTGTGAAAGGTAATCCCATGTGATCCCGTTTGGACGGTACAGTTAGATGCAGCTAATCTTTATTCTCCGCTTTGACCTATCCAATATGGCGGTGAGGATGACGTATGATTCTACGCGGAAGGCGGCGTCTTTAATGGTCCGGAATAAATTGAATGCTACACGTTGATGGATTAATTTGTTGTTTCTCACCTGTGAAAGGTAATCCCATGTGATCCCGTTTGGATGGTACAGTTAAACGCAGCTAATCTTTATGCTCCGCTTTGACCTATCCAATATGGCGGCGAGGATGACGTATGATTCTACATGGAAGGCGGCGTCTTTAATGGTCCGGAATAAATTGAATGCTACACGTTGATGGATTAATTTGCTCTTCTGCGCCCTTTTTGAGGAATGTATTGTAGGACTTACTGTAAACCAACATCTGAAGAGGTGAGATTGCTCCTTTTTTTCCCTATTTTTGCTGGCGGGATTGACTCTGCCCTAAGGGTAGAGTCTCTCTCTCTCTCTCACTTTGCACCATTACACAATAAATATTCACAGTGAAAATATTTTGTAAGCGCGTTTCATGAACCAAGTTATAGGATTTGTTGACAACTCGCATCGAGTTTGTTACACTTCTACCCGGCGTGAAGCACTCACAGTCATGTGGTTGTGACGTCATCGTAAACAAATCTATTCTACTCATCCAGATGACTTCACAATGGCAACGTTGCCAGATCTTTCCACTCTGGAACCCGTTCTCAAAAAGATTGCGTTTTGGGCACCCAAAACGCCAGTGCCGTGTGGACGCCAGGCCTAAACCATAAGCAATTGTATCGGAGTCACCTGAATCCGTTGCCATGTGGACAGGGCCTTATTCACAAATTTGGGGGGGGATTTCATTGCAAACTAAAGTCTGCACTTTGGGCCTTCTAGTGTTAAAAATATGCTGTTAACTCAAAACACTTCTTATTCATTGCAAAACATTTATTTCAGCGCTGTATACAGGTATTGAGCACACAATGTGACCGCTTTTATGCGGTAGCCTAATAATAATAGAACAACCCGAAAATTGCAGGGTAACCCCAGACCTGCGCAAGTGATGCACTACTGGCAAAAGAGCCAGCGACGTATGAAAAAAACCCACACCTTGGACCAAATACATATTATTTTCGGCACGCTGCTCCACCAGTCTGTAATGGTGTTTTTCATATGATTACATTACGGTGTAAATGTGGTCTTGAGAAAAAAAAAAACATGTTTACAGACCTTTTGTTAAAATCGCTAAAAGTGATGTTGTAATATTAATATGTAATAAAAAATAATATCATCAGACATGGCGGCACAGTGGTGTAGTGGTTAGCACTGTCGCCTCACAGCAAGAAGGTCCTGGGTTTGAGCCCAGCGGCCGACGAGGGCCTTTCTGTGTGGAGTTTGCCTGTTTTCCCTGTGTCCGTGTGGGTTTCCTCCGGGTGCTCTGGTTTCCCCCACACTCCAAAGACATGCAGGTTAGGCTAACTGGTGACTCTAAATTGACCATGAGTGTGAATGGTTGTCTGTGTCTATGTGTCAGCCCTGTGATGACCTGGCGACTTGTCCAGGGTGTACCCTGCCTTTCGCCCATAGTCAGCTGGGATAGGCTCCAGCTTGCCTGCGACCCTGTAGGAGAGGATAAAAGTGGCTAGAGATAATGAGATATCAGACATTATGATCTTAGAAAACGCTTTAGTGATGAACAGTTACAGACAGTAATATGTTGTGATATTATATTATAAAATATTATTTTTCATTAGGCTATATATTAAATTTATCTTCTAAAATAACAGACTGTACTCATATCACAACCGGTTTATTTCACCATTGGAGATCAGATCACAGAAGACATGCGTTACATGACTCATTTTAAGGATATTTAAAAGCAATGCCAGCAGGGCTTTGTGTCTCAGGTGGATAAGGCGCCACACCATAAATCTGGGGACCCGGGTTCGATTCTGGTCTGCAGTCATTTTTCCGAGCGCTCCCTGTTTTTCTCCTGCTCATTTCTACACTGTTCTAAATGAGTTTGGATGTCTGTAAACCAATCAGGATGCTTTTTGTCGAGCATGCGCTACATGAACAGGCACACACACAGGCTCCCTTGCGCACTCCATCATATGCGTGATGCAGACATTAATGTTTCGCGTGCACGCTCTTGCTCACTTGCTCTAGATTCTGGGAGATATTCTCCAATTTGCGGGCATCAGGGAGCCACTATCAATATGCGGGAGACTCCCGGAACTTCCGGGAGACTTGGGATGTCTGCACTCATGAATTAAAGCAAAAAAAATCATCTGACTGAAAAAAAAGCTCCATGTCGTTGGCCCCTACCACATCAGCAATGCGTCAAATTTTAAATGCCGTGTTGTCCATTATCCCCTCGGCCCCTACTTATAGTACATTTACATAATTTTAACAATGACTAAAGCTAAGGCAAGACTTTACCATTGTCATTACTGGCTATAAATGATGAAACATCAAGTTTTCAGCGCAAAGTGCAAATTTATTTCAACAATACTTTAGTAATGCACAACAGTGGTTAAGAGAAAAGTGCAAGTGCAGTCGAACTTGAACCATGCTTTCAAAAGAGTGGAACAGAAAGAACTTGCAAGAAAAGTAAAGTGAAAGTTCACTTTTTCTGCTTCTTCGCAGTGAAGCCAAAGGCATCTAGTTTTTTGCCATTGCTTCCATAGACTTTTTTTTATGGCAAACTACACAAAAGCACACACCTGCCATTTTCATCTTTTTGCACCATGAACTAAATGGCTTGCCATTATCACCCATTTCATTTAGCCAAGCCCATCTCCACTTATTCTTTTGCTATTTTTTTATAGATAGGACAGTGTAGAGAGACAGGAAATGAGCAGGAGAGAGAGGGGAGGGATCAGGAAATGACCTCAGGTCAGAATCGAACACAGGTCCCCAGATTTATGGCATGGTGCCTTAGCCATCTGAGCCATGACACCCCTGTCTCCACTTATTCTTTACTGTTTTTGTCAATGTCTGACACATCTGTGCTTTCATTTAAAAGAAGCGCGTCCATGCTGGCAAAACCGAAAGTAATTTGACGCGCTCTAGTGATGGAAATCGAAGGGCCTATATCCGGTGGCCTTATACGCAGTACTCGAGTTGGGGGGGATGTAGGGGGAGGCATCCCCCTTCTGAAATAAAAATCTCAAATCATTCCCCTTATAAAACGGCCATCCCCCCATCACATCCCTTGTGCCATTTTACCGATTAATGTGGAAATTAGCCTACTATTATTTTAACAAATATTACTACCATTTCAACATTAGAGGCTTTGCGCAGTGATAGCCCA
The DNA here is from genome assembly GCF_027579695.1 of Neoarius graeffei. Taxonomy (NCBI): domain Eukaryota; kingdom Metazoa; phylum Chordata; class Actinopteri; order Siluriformes; family Ariidae; genus Neoarius; species Neoarius graeffei. The sequence goes on from NC_083587.1 coordinate 7,879,450, forward strand.
CATGTAGCCAGATAAAAAAGACGCATATTTATTTATTCGGTTGCACCTCTCATTCACACCTATACGGAGGTTTCAGTCACTGAAAACAGCTACTTTTGCAAACTCTGGGCAGAGTGGAGATTTCTGAAAACTCCATCTTCAGACACACGTGTAAATCGGGAAAACGAAGCAACAGTGGGCGAGAGGGCGCGTCCGAATATAATGAGTCACAGGTGTGAATCTTTCACCGAATGCCAATTGTCCCGGTTCTTCATGAAATCGCACGCGCATGCACAAATTCATTAGATTAACTTTCAAATAACTGTTCTTGTGCACTTGCGACACCGGAGCCACTTTCCTGAATTTTGAGCCTCGGAGTATTCGCTTCTTTATCTATTTAATCAATGAACTTATTTGTCTCATACATTAAATTACTAATGTAAAACATTAGTAGCCTATTTAAGCAATCACTGTTTTCTCCACTGTTTTCCAACCTTTTGTGCTTAGTGAATGAGACACTTCATTACACTCCACTGACCGACATCCAATTCCGGACTTTTTTGAAAATGTAAAATATAGGCCGACGAGATGGTTTTTTTTTTTTGGGGACTTAATTCGCGTTGGTCCTTCACTATTAATTTTTGAGACTGATGAGGCACTAAATACTGTGGAATTATTTTCTCCTTACTATGAAGTTTGTCATCTTAAACAAGTGTCGGGAAATCTTGCAGCCTGACTCTACAGCCTCCAATGTTTAAGCGAACTGCTGAAACCATAATGTTTAAAGATTAAATCGTAGGCTAATCAAACCAAAGAAAAACACAGCCTTTCCAGAACATTGTCTGCCGAAGCCTGTTTAACCTACAAAAGGCTTAATAGCAAAGGTCTTGCTGCGGCTTCAACTTTTCACCTGATCACCTTTCAGTAGGCAAATATCATTATTACTACTACTACAAAAGGCCTAGTAGTAGGACAGCCAAATAGTTTCATCAGTGGCCTACGCCGAGCCTCCCTGGGACTAGACAGTAGCGGAGGATTTATTTATTTATTTATTTATTTATGCCTATCCATGCTGCACTAGACAGTGTTTATGTAGAGAGCATGCGCACTTCAATCAATCAATCTATCTTTTATTTCAATTATATATAAACATATTCAAACTCGCTGTATGAGCGCATTAAAATCTTATGGCTTTTTAACTCACAGTGAAACTCCTCTGGGTTGAATTAACGAACTGAAATCAGCTGTTCTCAGCGTTTGATAAACCTGCTTTGTGAAACGGACAATCACTGCTCCTCCCCATGGAAAAATGAGGGATAGCAGCTGGTTTTCACACAAGCTGCTTAGGGGCGTCACCAGTCAGGACTGCATTGACTACGTCATTGTGGGGGATAAATTATCTGCACGGACCAATCAGCAGACAGTCACGAACCAGTCAGGGGACAGCCAAGGGCCTGCTGAGGGCCAGTCATGGAAACATGGAACAAATTGAATGGCTGCCACTGTAAGCTGAGTAAGCCAGGAGTGAATCCTGGAATCTTCTGCACTGTCTTCAGACTTCTTGTCCCATCATGACACCAAAAGGACTCATGAAAGCAAGAGCCTATAGAACAGACCTGGGCATTTTACGGCCCGCGGGCCGCATCCGGCCCTTTGGTTCATTCTGACCGGCCCGCGTAAGGTTAATGAGAAATTACAAAATAAACGTATTTTCTAATTTTACCTCATGCATGGACTGAATGTGCATTGCTTTTATTTTGAAGTTGTGTTCAACAAAAACGTAATGCGCGCGACATGAAAATGACATGAAATCCCACGAAACCTAATCCCAAGATAACTACTTCCGTAATTTGTCCAGACCAACCACAAACTTGTACGTCATCCTTCAAACGGTCCAGCCAATCACATAGTGTGACGTCACCAGCAGGCGCCGGGGCCGATCTCCGGCGAAAAGCACCAAATGAGGTGATTAAACTACAAATGTGGGCATCATTATTATAATATGATGTATCTTGCTTGATATTTGGAGTAGAAAGACAATATTGTGATGTCTTTATTGTGTTTTGGGGTGAATGTGACTGAAAAAAATGGTACAAACGTTCACATTTTGTTAACCATTGTTTTGGGAAATTTGATTGAATAAATTACATTTTTTGTAAGGCAACCTCGTTTCTTCCATACTCTTACCAGTCTTAGCAGCTTGTAAAAAACAATGTTATTTATTGCTTTATATAAAGAAATACAATTAATATTATGCAGAATTTAGTTCAGCCTTTTGGTCCGGCCCTCCACAAAATTTTCTGTTTCTCATGTGGCCCCATGGAAAAAATAATTGCCCACCCCTGCTATAGAATGAAGATTTCACTCAAGGTCATGTGACTTGCAACTAGAGTGACACAACAAAGACACATTCCCATACCAGGAGTCAAACCCAGGTCACCTGGGTGAAAACCAGGAATAATAATAATAATATAATAATAATAATATGTTTATTTAAACCTTTTGCAGTAAAATAACTGAATTACAGGTTTAGGTCAGAAACAATAAACCAGACAATACAATATGAATAAACAGTTTTATATATATATATATATGCGCAATGTATCTATATATGCAATGTATAAAACATCAAGCAATATAGGATAAATCTTGCGCAAATTTGTGGGTAACAAAGTTCTTAAATCTATTAGTTGCTACAGTTCGTACAGAAACTTTGTTCGCTGATCTTAATGCGTAGTGCGAGCTTGTTACAACCAAGCGACTTGACACAAGGCTATATAATGGGTTTTCTGGCTTTAGTTTAGACATAAACTTCTTACATGCTGTCATTCTGCGATCATATAATGTAACTAAATTAGCTTTAGTTAAGGCTTTGCTATAATCAACGCCTGGGAATATGATAGAAAGTGCACGCTTCTGAATCTTCTCTATAGCATCAGAAAGGTACTGTGGAAGGCCGGCAAAAACAACAGAAGTGTATTCTAATGTCGATCTTACAAGTGAGCAGTACACTTTAATAATATCAGAGGGAGGCATTCCGCAGCACTTAAGCTGTCTAATGGCATAAAGCCTACGATTTGCTTTCCTCACTATATAATCACAGTGAACCGCCCAAGTCAAGTCATGTGAAATATATACTCCAAGAAATTTAAATGACTCAACTTGTTCCAAAAAAGAACCACATGTGGCAATAGGCGGGCACTGATAACTATTATAGTGAAGAAAGTCAACTGACATTACCTTGCATTTCGCTGGATTTAGGTACATGTTGTTATTACAGTAGCTGCGAAAGATTGCATCTCAGAAACTACGTGAGGTAAGATAGAAGGTGCATTTCTTGGGATTATTTTGAGGACCATCAGGTCATCTACAAATTTAGCGTGGGGAAATCCTGACCACTAGACCATATAGGACAGCCTTGAGGTGCAAAGGCCACCTTTGAAGTGCTTAGGCCATTGGTGAGAACTCAGGCATTTTCCAGAAAAGTAGCCGTTATTTTTTATTTTATTTTGTCAGGCTGGAAAAGATTACAAAACCATCTCTAAATAGTTTGGACTCCATCAATCCACAGTCAGACAGACTGTGTACAAATGGAGGAAATTCAAGACCATTGTTACTCTCCCCAGGAGTGGTCAACCAACAAAGATCATTCCAAGAGCAAGGTGTGTAATAGTCAGTGAGGTCACAAAGGACCCCAGGGTAACTCCTAAGCAACTGAAGGCCTCTCTCACATTGGCTAATGTTCATGAGTCCACCATCAGGGGAACACTGAACAACAATGGTGTGCATGGCAGGGTTGCAAGGAGAAAGCCACTGATCTCCAAAAAGAACATTGCTGCTCATCTGCAGTTTGCTAAAGATCACATGGACAAGCCAGAAGGCTATTGGAAAAATGTTCTGTGGACGGATGAGACCAAAATAGAACTTTTTGGTTTAAATGAGAAGCGTCATGTTTGGAGAAAGGAAAACACTGCATTCCAGCCTAATAACCTTATCCCATCTGTGAAACATGGTGGTGGTAGTATCATGGTTTGGGCCTGTTTTGCTGCATCTGGGCCAGCACGGCTTGCCGTCATTGACGGAACAATGAATTCTGAATTATGCCAGCGATTTCTAAAGGAAAATGTCAGGACATCTGTCCATGAACTGAATCTCAAGAGAAGGTGGGTCATGCAGCAAGACAACGACCCTAAGCCCACAAGTCGTTCTACCAAAGAATGGTTAAAGAATAAAGTTAATGTTTTGGAATGGCCAAGTCAAAGTCCTGACCTTAACCCAATGGAAACGTTGTGGAAGGACCTGAAGTGAGCAGTTCAAGTGAGGAAATCCTGTTAGGGTTTTGCTGGGAATCAAACCAGGGTTGCTGGTGTGGTAATCCAGCAAACCTCCACTAGGCCACCAGGGGAATGGCTCAAGTGCAGAGGAGTGAGATAAAAGTAGAGTAAAAAACAGTTTATTGACAACGCCCAGAAGTTCAGAAAATTCCAAAGCAAAAAAGTAACAAAAGTAAAATCCAAACGCTCAGAAGATAGGGGGATTCCTGGGGCAGGGGCATAAGAGGATGACAGTACGGGCCACAACAGGGATACATGGAATGTAGGGTTGATCCTTAGAGTCCGGGGCAACTGGAGCCGGTAGGTGACAGGGTTCACCCTGTGCACAACCTTGAAGGGACCAACATAGCGAGGGGCAAGCTTGTGGTTCTCCACCCGCAGGGGAAGGTCCTTGGCAGACAGCCAAACCTACTGCCCAGGGTGAAAAATGTGGGCAGGCCTTCTATGGCAGTTGGCCTTAGTCTGGTTGGCCCTTGAAGTCTGGATGAGGGTCCTCCTAACCTTGTTCCAGGTCTTGAGACACCGTCTCACGTGCTGGTTGACCGAGGGTACCCCAGCATCCTCCTCCTGCTTTGGAAACAGAGGTGGCTGGAACCCGAGTTGGCACTGGAACGGCGACAACCTGGTGGCCAATGACTGCAGGGTGTTGTGGGCGTACTCCGCCCATGGCAGCCAGGTGCTCCATGATGTCGGGTTATCCATCACCAGACCTCGCAGGGTGGTTTCTAGGTCCTGGTTGAGCCTCTCAGTCTGGCCATTGGACTGGGGGTGGAACCCAGAGGAGAGGCTGGCAGTGGCCCCGATGAGCTTGCAGAACCCCTGCCACACTCGGGAGGAGAACTGGGGCCCCCGGTCTGAGACGATGTCCTGTGGGAGCCTGAAGACTCGGACGACATGAGTAAATATTAGTTTGGCTGTTTCAAGGGCAGAAGGGAGCTTGCACAATGGTATGAAGCGGCAGGCCTTAGAGAATCTGTCGACTATGACCAAAATGACAGTGTTACCTTGAGAGTCTGGAAGGCCCGTGATGAAGTCGACCGCCACATGGGACCAGGGACGCCGGGGAATAGGCAGAGGATGCAGGAGGCCCTGGGGATGCTGTCGTGGGTTCTTGGTTCTGGTGCACACATCACAGGACAGGACGAATGACCTCACTTCCTTCTCCATGCTCGGCCACCAGAAGTGTCTTTTCAAGAAGTCCAGGGTCCTTCGAGCTCCCGGGTGGGCGGTGAGAGGGGACGAGTGACTGGAGAGGCTTGGCCTGGGCTTGACGTGGGATGTACAAGAGGCCCAGTGGCCCCGTCCTAGGACCGGGGTCCTGGCGTTGAGCTTGTCAGACGGCCTCCTCAACACCCCAGCAGACAGGGGCCACAATCCAGGACACAGGGATAATAGGCCCAACTTCACTCTCCCTGTTGGTGGGAAAGAACAGCCTGGAAAGAGCATCAGGTTTGGTGTTCTTAGAGTCGGGGCGGTATGATAGGGTGAAGTTGAACTGACTGAAAAACAAGGCCCACCTAGCCTGTCGTGGATTAAGTCTCTTGGCTTGCTGGAGGTACTCCAGGTTCTTGTGGTCCGTCCAAACCAGAAATGGATGTTGCGCTCCCTCCAGCCAGTGCCTCCACTCCTCAAGGGACAGTTTAACTGCTAGCAGTTCTCGATCCCCCACATCATACCGGGAGTCTGCAGGACTCAGGTGATGGGAAAAGTATGCGCAAGGGTGCAACCTTCCATCCGAGCATTGAGATAGGACCGCGCCGATGCCGCTGTCCGAGGCATCCACCTCGACGATGAAGGGTTGCAAAGTGTCCGGGAGGACCAGAATGGGTGCCATGCAGAAGCAGTGCTTGAGGTCTTTGAACACCTTTTCTGCCTGAGGAGACCAGACATAAGATCCACCTGTCTTTTTGGTGAGGTCCGATATGGGCGCTGCTACAGAACTGAAGTTCCTGACAAACTTGTGGTAGAAGTTAGCAAATCCTAAGAACCGCTGAACCTCTTTAATGGACTTGGGAGTGGGCCAGTCCCAGACGGCCAGGGTCTTGGCTGGATCCATCTGGAGTTGTCCCGTCCATACAATAAAACCCAGAAAGGAGACCTCGGGGACATGAAACTCACATTTCTGGGCCTTAGCAAACAGATTGTTCTGTAGCAGCCTCTGGAGAACCTGGCGGACATGGTGGCGGTGCTCCTGCAAGGTCTTGGAAAATATCAGAATGTCGTCGAGGTAGACGAAAACATACTGGTTGATCATATCCCTCAAGACGTCGTTGAAAAGGGCCTGAAAAACTGCTGGTGCATTAGTGAGTCCGAAGGACATCACTTGGTACTCATAGTGCTCTGATGGAGTCTTTCTGTTAGGGTTTTGCTGGGAATCAAACCAGGGTCACTGGTGGGGTAGTCCAGCAAACCCCCACTAGGCCACCAGGGGAATGACTCAAGTGCAGAGGAGTGAAACGAAAGTAGAGTAAAAAACAGTTTATTGACAACACCCAGAAGTTCAAAAAATTCCAAAGCAAAAAAGTAATAAAAGTAAAATCCAAACACTCAGAAGATCTCATCTCATTATCTCTAGCCGCTTTATCCTTCTACAGGGTCGCAGGCAAGCTGGAGCCTATCCCAGCTGACTACGGGTGAAAGGCAGGGTACACCCTAGACAAGTCGCCAGGTCATCACAGGGCTGACACATAGACACAGACAACCATTCACACTCAATTTAGAGTCACCAGTTAACCTAACCTGCATGTCTTTGGACTGTGGGGGAAACCGGAGCACCCAGAGGAAACCCACGTGGACAACATGTAAACTCCACACAGAAAAGCCCTCGCCAGCCCCGGGGCTCGAACCCAGGACCTTCTTGCTGTGAGGCAACAGTGCTAACCACTACACCACTGTGCCACCATGTCTGATGATATTATTTTTTATTACATATTAATATTACAACATCACTTTTCGCGATTTTAACAAAAGGTCTGTAAACATGTTTTTTTTTTTTAACCACTACACCACCGTGCCGCCCTCCACTCAGAAGATAGATGGGAAAAATAAAACATCCAAAAGTTCAAAGTCCAAAATCAGAAAAGAAAAGGCAAAAATCCAAATGCTCAGAAGATCCAAAAAATGACAAAGTAAAAAGTCCAAAAGTTCACAAGAAAGCAAAAATGTCAAAAAACACAAGGACATAGGCAAGGTACACGGAACAGAGGTTAATAGCCATGAACAGCACAAAGACTCCGTGACTAGGGACCAAACTGAGGAAGTATAAATACACAGGGTAATTAAGAAACTAGGCAGGGCAGAAAATAAAGAACAGGTGGGGCAAAAGGCACATGAAAACAAGGCTGTCAAAACAAACACAAAACACAGAAACAATATCGGCCTCTAGCTGTCAAAAACAAACATAACCAGACAAAGAAATAATAGCGGCCTCTAGAGGCCAAGATAGTCCCAAGTCCTTCCAAACCCACCAACTTCCCAGAGTTGAAGCTGTTCTGTATGGAGGAATGGGCTAAAATTCCTCCAAGCCGGTGTGCAGGACTGATCAACAGTTACCGGAAACGTTTAGTTGCACTTATTGCTGCACAAGGGGGTCACACCAGATACTGAAAGCAAAGGTTGACATACTTTTGCCACTCACTCACTCATTCATCCTTGCTGGCTCGTGAGAGCGTGGCGCCTCGGCAGATGACCCTCCAGTTCGTTCTGTTCTTGGCAGTGTAGGTACCATGCGCCATCTTGTGTCTAAGAACTACAACTCCCAGCCCACTTCGGCGTTGAGTACGTCACACCTGGGCAGGATCACGTACATCACATTCTTCAGGTTTCACATAAGAGACTTGGAAACTCCATTTTTCTTTGTCTCTGGTGTCTGAACTCAGTGGAGAACAGACCATAGAGGGACGCTCACCATTGGACCATCCGAAACCACGACTCTTTCCTGCAAGAGACACGTTTTAGAACGTTCTCCTCCTTCTATCCACCCTTGATCACGGTGGACTCCGGAAACACGCGCACTTTAACTCAAGTGAGTTATAAACAGGTTTTTCTCAGTTATTTCTTTCAGTACGTACTAGACTGCAACCAAATAGGCAGTTTTATTGGTTGGGAGCGGCTGGACCGTCCTAACCCTGTCTGATCAGAACTTTCTTCTCACGAGCTACGAAGATCTTCAAAGAAAACTTCAGAGCAACCGCTCTCTCTCACTCTCTCACCGAAGCGCTTCCACACAACCTCTCCAGACTCTGCTCCTACAGAAGACGAGACTTTTTACAGTAAGAACAGGCATTGGGCAAACAAAAGTTTAAGTCTTAGGAATTAGTTATTCACTTAATGTGAAGTTTTCTGAAGTTAAATGAAGTGTATACACTGAATTTTGGTTCTCTATCATTTGTTTGTTGATTTAAAATTGGTTAATCCATAAGTTTGTGCATCTCTCTCTCTCTCTCTCTCTTATTCTTTTACTAAAATCCTCAATTTCATTCTTATTATACATTTTGACCTTATTAAGATTTCGGTGAGTTTGATAATGTTATGAGTGTGGAATTCCTTTGTTACTTAGAAAACACATGCTCACTAAATCATGAGGATTCACACACATACCAAGATTGCAGATAACAAACACACTTTAGCTAGGCCATAGGGCCTTCCCCCACGCACACACATACCAAGACTGCAGATAACAAACACACTTTAGCTCGGCCATATGGCCTCCCCCCCCCCCACACACACACACCCACACACACACACATTCATATACACACACCTCACTGTATATATTCCAACTGATTATCCATTTTTGATCTTTGTATAATAAATTCATTTATTATCAAAGCTGTGTGTATTCATCTACTGTTTCGATATTTTGAAGTTGCCCAATCGCAAAGAATTCAAAGGTGTAGACAATTTATGTAATATGGTAAGTGATCAATAATAATTTGGAAGATACCATTTTAGCTGTCTGGTAATTTAACCAGGATTAATGGTATGATTCACTAAATGATTCACTAAATGATTCACTGATTCACTAAATGATTCACTGATTCGATTCACTGAATGATTCACTTCAAACAATTCAAATGAGACTGATTCTATGGTATGATTCAATTCAAATGAGTCAAATTAAATGATTCAATAGGATTGATTCATTTTAATTATTAACCTTCAAATTTAATGAGACTGATTTCATGTAATTATTAAAGATTGATCACTTATCCAATCCTAAATACACAAAATCATTAATTACACCTACATAATTGGTGCCCTGTGTGAGGCGATTGGTTTGTCAACTTCTTGAGTATTGTTACAGCAGATTCAGTACTGCTAAGGCATATCCCCAGGTGTGTTAAAACGGTTAACAGGAGTGTGATAACCATATCACAAATTCTAACAACCTATTGATAACTTAGGATAAGAGAACATCTCTGTGGCAGCGGGGGCGTGGTCAAGCGCCGGTCTTTGACAGGAGGGCGGAGCCAGGGAAGGTGAGTGGCAGAATCGGTACACCTGATGATAGTTAACCTGTGTTTTGTGTGTGTTTTCCCAGTAACCGCTCCCTATTTAAGGAGGCAGAGAGAGAGCGCAACCCGGGAGCAGATGCCGAGAGTGTGTGTGTGTGTGTGTGTATTTAGGCTTACGCTGCTTAGACTGAAAAGTTGGCAAAATAAAGAAGCCTTCTCTGCATCTAAATGTTGTCCTGCCGTCCTCTGTGCTCCACCCCCACGTTATTCGCGCTACAGTGGTGCTGAAACCCGGGAGAAAGGTGGAGCACCAGCTTTGCAGCCCCATGGAATCCTCCCCGTTTGCGGACTTGGTCCACGCCCTCGCCCCGGCTCAGCAGAGCCAGCACCAGGCACTCGTCATGCTCCGAAAGGAGCAGGAGCGGCGCTTCGAAGCCCTGGTGCTGGCCCAGCAGGAAGATCGAGAGGCGTTCCGGCGTCTCCTCGCGTCGGCGGGGTCCACCAGCACCCCGGCTGCGGGCCCGTCTCCCCTCACCTTGACTAAGATGGGCCCGCAGGATGACCCCGAGGCCTTCATCACTTTGTTCGAGCAGGTCGCCGAAGCCTCGGGGTGGTCGATGGAGCAGCGTGCGGCGCGCCTCCTCCCCCTCCTGAAGGGAGAGGCGCAGCTGGCCGCACTACAGCTCCCCGCCGACCACCGGCTGGCCTACGCCGACCTTCGCCGGGCCGTCCTCCAGCGCGTGGGGCGCACGCCCGAGCAGCAGTGCCAGCGCTTTCACGCGCTGCAGATGGAGGAAGTCGGCAGCCCGTTCGCGTTCGGCCAGCAGCTCCGGGATGCCTGCTGGCGGTGGCTGAGGGCCGAAGATCGCGACGCCGAGGGAATCATCGATCAGGTGGCGCTGGAGCAATTCATCGCCCGCTTACCAGCCGGAACCGCGGAGTGGGTCCAGTGCCACCGCCCGGCGTCGCTGGATCAGGCCGTAGGACTGGTGGAGGATCATTTGGCGGCTGTACCGGTGGCAGGACGGCCGACGACGTCGTCTTCTCTCTCCTCTTCTCTCTCTCTTTCTCCCCCCCTTCCGTGTCCCGTCCTCGCCCCATTCCTCCACCGCGGAGGCGGGGGCCGGCTCCACCCCAGCCGGCCCGCCGCACCCGTGGTGCCCTCCCGTTTCTCCCTTCTGTGTCTGTCTCTCCCCCCCCCTCAGGTGAGTGAGCCCCAGAACACAGCTGCAGAGGGAAGGCCCGGGCCGGTTTGCTGGTGCTGCGGGGAACCGGGCCACCTGCAGCAACAGTGCGCAGCGATGGAGGTGGGGGCGGTGGTGCGGATCCCCGACTCGGCAGAAGCTGCCCTCGATCGGTCCGGAGCGTATCGCATACCGGTAAGTGTACAAGGGGCTACATATCAGGCGTTGGTGGATTCGGGTTGCAATCAGACCTCGATCCGCCAAAGCCAGGTGCAAGACGAGGCATTGGGGGGAGCACAGGGGATGAAGGTGTTGTGTGTGCACGGGGATGTTCACAGCTACCCGTTGGTGTTGGTCCACATATATTTCAGAGGGGAAAAATCTATTGTGAAGGCGGCGGTTAATCCTCGCCTTACCCACTCTTTGATCTTGGGGACTGATTGGCTGGGATTTCGGGGTTTAATGGCACGCCTAGTAAAGAGTGGGTCCTGCCGGTTAACAGGGAAAGGTCCCGGTGTCGCTTTGGCTGGAGCTGCGGTCGCAGAGCCGTCTACGTCATCTCCGTGACAGAGTGAGGAGCCGCCGGCCCCTCCTCTTTCTATTGGGGAATCCCTCGCGGATTTCCCACTGGAACAATCGCGAGATGAGACTCTGCGACACGCGTTTGACCAAGTGAGAGTAATCGATGTTCAAACACCCCAGCCGAACGTCACCCCGTCCTTCCCCTATTTTTCCATTTTGAAGGATAGGTTATACCGAGTGACGCAGGACACTCAGACGAAAGAGCGAGTCACCCAGTTGTTAATTCCAAAGAGCCGCCGGGAATTGGTATTCCAGGCGGCTCACTTTAATCCCATGGCTGGACACCTCGGGCAGGATAAGACACTAGCCCGAATAATGGCCCGATTCTATTGGCCAGGGATTCGCGGCGACATCTGTAAGTGGTGTACGGCGTGCCGCAAATGCCAGTTAGTAAATCCAGCGGCCATTCCAAAAGCGCCCTTGCGCCCCCTACCATTAATCGAGACCCCGTTCGAAAGAATTGGGATGGATCTCGTCGGGCCACTAGAACGGTCAACACGAGGGTACCGCTTTATATTGGTTCTGGTGGACTATGCAATGCGATACCCGGAAGCGGTGCCTCTTCGCAATATCTCAGCACACAGTATTGCAGAGGCCCTATTCCACGTCATCTCCTGGGTTGGGATCCCGAAAGAGATCCTGACTGACCAAAGCACCTCGTTTATGTCACGAACACTGAGCGAACTGTATGGGCTACTGGGTATTAAGCCGATCCGCACCAGCGTTTATCACCCACAGACGGATGGTTTAGTCGAATGGTTCAATCGCACCCTCAAGAATATTATCAAAAAATTCGTAAGTGAGGACGCACGTAACTGGGATAAATGGCTCGAACCCTTGCTGTTTGCAGTGCAAGAGGTCCCCCAAGCCTCCACGGGGTTCTCCCCGTTTTAATTATTATATGGGCGTAAGCCGCGCGGCATCTTAGATGTACTGCGGGAAAATTGGGAGGAGGGACCTTCACAGAGCAAAAATGAAATTCAGTACGTTATGGATCTGCGCGCAAAACTCCACACTCTCACCCACCTAACTCAGGAGAATTTGCGGCAGGCCCAGGAACGGCAAGCCCGCCTGTACAACAAGGGCACGTGCCTTAGAGAGTTCACTCCGGGAGATAAGGTACTCGTCCTGTTGCCCACATCGAGCTCCAAATTAATCACCAAGTGGCAAGGACCCTTTGAGGTCACACGGCGAGTCGGGGACGTCGACTATGAGGTTAGGCAAACGGACAGGGAGGGGACCCTACAGATCTACCACCTCAATCTGCTGAAACTCTGGAACGAGGAGGTCCCTGTGGCATTGGTGTCGGTAGTTCCGGAGAGGGCGGAGCTGGGGCCGGAGGTTCAAAAAGGGACATTGGCATCACGTACCTCTCCGGTCCCCTGTGGAGACCACCTCTCCCCGACCCAACTCGCGGAGGTCGCCCAGTTGCAGGCCGAGTTTTCGGATGTGTTCTCGCCCCTGCCCGGTCGCACTAACCTCATAGAACACCACATAGAGACGCCCCCAGGGGTGGTAGTGTGTAGCCGTCCTTATAGATTACCCGAACACAAAAAAAAGGTGGTTCGGGAAGAACTTCAGGCCATGCTCGAAATGGGCATTGTTGAGGAGTCCCACAGTGACTGGAGCAGCCCGGTGGTCTTGGTTCCCAAGGCCGACGGCTCGGTCCGGTTCTGTGTGGACTATAGAAAAGTCAACGCGGTGTCTAAATTCGATGCGTACCCAATGCCTCATATTGATGAGCTGCTCGATCGACTAGGCACAGCTCGTTTTTACTCGACACTGGATTTGACGAAGGGATATTGGCAGATCCCCTTGACTCCATTTTCCCAGGAAAAAACGGCCTTTTCCACACCGTTCGGCTTACATCAGTTCATCACACTTCCGTTTGGGCTGTTTGGGGCGCCTGCTACGTTTCAGCGGCTGATGGACCGGGTCCTCTGGCCCCACGCCACCCTATGCGGCCGCCTACCTAGATGACATTATCATTTATAGTAATGACTGGCAGCGGCACCTGCAACACCTGAGGGCCGTCCTTAGGTCGCTGAGGCGGGCGGGACTCACTGCCAACCCAAAGAAGTGTGTGATTGGGCAGGTGGAAGTACGGTATCTGGGCTTCCACTTGGGCAACGGGCAGGTGCGTCCCCAAATTAATAAGACAGCAGCGATTGCGGCCTGCCTGAGGCCCAAGACCAAAAAGGGGGTGAGACAGTTCCTGGGGCTGGCTGGCTACTATCGTAGGTTTATACCTAATTATTCGGACGTCACCAGCCCGCTGACTGACCTCGCTAAAAAGGGGGCGCCAGATCCGGTCCAGTGGACGGAGCAGTGCCAGTGGGCTTTCTCTGAGGTAAAGGCAGCACTGTGTGGGGGGCCACTTTTACACTCCCCTGACTTCTCTCTCCCTTTTATGTTGCAGACGGATGCGTCGGACAGAGGGCTGGGGGCCGTTTTGTCCCAGCAGGTGGATGGGGAGGACCGCCCGGTCCTATACATCAGCCGGAAGCTGTCAGTGCATGAGGGGCGCTACAGCACGATTGAGAAAGAGTGCCTGGCGATCAAGTGGGCGGTCCTCGCCCTCTGTTACTACCTGCTGGGGCGCCCTTTCACCCTCTGTTTGGACCACGCACCCCTCCAGTGGCTCCACCGCATGAAGGATGCCAACACGCGGATCACCCGTTGGTATCTGGCACTCCAACCCTTCAACTTCAAGGTGGTCCACAGGCCGGGGGCGCAGATGGTCGTGGCAGACTTCCTCTCCCGTCAAGGGGGGGGGAGTCAGCTGCAGGCCGGACGGGCGCCCGGCCTGAGTTGGGCGGTGGGGGTATGTGGCAGTGGGGGCATGGTCAAGCGCCGGTCTGTGACAGGAGGGCGGAGCCAGGGAAGGTGAGTGGCAGAATCGCTACACCTGACGATAGTTAACCTGTGTTTTGTGTGTGTTTTCCCAGTAACCGCTCCCTATTTAAGGAGGCAGAGAGAGAGCAGAGAGAGCGCAACCCGGGAGCAGATGCTGAGAGTGTGTGTGTGTGTGTGTGTGTGTGTATTTAGGCTTACGCTGCTTAGACTGAAAAGTTGGCAAAATAAAGAAGCCTTCTCTGCATCTAAACGTTGTCCTGCCGTCCTCTGTGCTCCACCCACACGTTATTCACGCTACAATCTCCAAATAAATAAACCTTGTTAATTAATTACATAGTTAATGTTAATTAATAATAATTAATTGATAATTTACTCATTGATTGGTTAATTACCTAATACCCAATCTAAGTAAAATGGCATCCCCTCGTGCCTCAGAGACTGAAGATAACGGCCAAGACATGTATCTTTTTGAGGTCATCGCAGACCTCATTCACTGCTCTGACTCTGAAAGGGCAACCATTAAGGGCATGAGTAGGCATAATTGCCAAGCTAACATAATCAACTCAATAGCACAAATGAGAGAGCCAAAGAGAACAACAATCAGTGTCCAAGATGCACTAGGTAAACTATTCCTGTTACACTTCCAGGATACTGATCAACAGATCAGATCCCTGCGTGGAGAGGATGACAGGCTGACCACCAGCAATGCTGAGCTGACAGCCGAGGTCAATGATTTATCTAGGGAGCGTAGCCTCTTGAAGGACTCCCTCGATGAGTGCGCCGAAAGGCTAGAGAAAGCCGAGAAAGGCGCCGGAAGGGCTGCCAAGGAACAGAACCCTAAAGAAGGGTGCGAGGGGTGCGAGAAACCCCCAACTATGCGTCAAAGTTTAGAGCGGGAAGAGCCGTCCGAACTGGACACTGAGGATTACCTGTTCGAGCACCAGGCGCCCCGCCAACCTCCATCAACTCGCTACATGACTCCGTCATCGTCTAGCCAGGGTGGAGTCACCCTGCGCTCATCCCGAGCCCAGGCCCGTAGCACACCTAGGTCAGTGCGCTACAGCTTCCCTGATCCGCCTTCGGGTGAATCAGACTACGACTCTCGTGCGGAATGGGAGCAATTCCAGAGTAGCTCAGATAGTGAGCACTCAGGAGAGCAAAGGGGGTCACGTAAGGATGCGCACCAAGCCCTCCGCATACAGCAAATTGACCTACTTGCCAAAGATATTGAGCAATTCGATCCCGATAATAAAAACAACCAACGTAAATGATTATTTACGAGAAATTGACTGATGCCTGATGGACCTACCAAGAGCCACAATGCAAGAGAAGCTTAAACTGGTTTGGAAGACCTCCAGTAGCAGCATCCGTGCCTTTTTAGAGACACTACCACCAAACGTTCGCGATAGTTATTCGAAACTTCGCAATTACATGAGGGAAGAATATGCGCCGTACACGGATGAAACCTCCGCGACATGTGTGCTATACAAATCAAACAGAAATGGTCTGAGGCACCTCGTGAGTATTATAGACGGCTACGTACCACCTACTTCCAGGGTAGCAATGCACCAGGTTTAGAAGAAGATAGGGGCTTCAAATCCCTTTTCTTACATAACCTCCACCCAAGTGTGCGGACTCAAGTCACACTGATGTGTCGGCAAAATTGCTACTCGATGAAGGAAACTAGGCAGCTAGCCCAAATTACCTGGGAGACCATTGTCAAAACCGTAAATGGAAACGATGAGGAACCCAGAGTCCTTAGCCTCCAGGGTGAGGACAAGCCCCTGCTAACCTTAGAAAGAGGTGAAGCACCGAAAGGGGGACCCGACTGGAAAAATCCCGGTCCAGCCCGTTCCTTGCCGAACCATCACCAAGGTGAGTGGGAGAATCGGCAAGGTAAGGCCAGGAGAGACCGATGGCAAGGTCATAGTGACTATGGCAACCACCCATCATGTAAAAAGGGTCATAAGGAACAAAGCGGTTGGCAGCAAGACCGTCATCCCCGCTCTGGCCAGAGATGGCAGGAGCGTTCCGACTGTAACACTAAATGTAGAGGTAGAAATGAACAACACAGTGACTCGGACCAACCTGATGAGTCCCACTCCGAACTGGACTCTTTAAGGGCCTGCTTGGCTGAATTTAGGAAACTGTTACAACAACAGTCAAATTCCTCAACCAATAAAACCAAAGAGCCCGAGAAAAATGACAAAAGCTACCCACTGGCATGACTAGGCCAGGAACCATGAGTAGATCTCGTGAAAGGGGGAGGAGATCCCTCTGAAACAGCAGGTGAGGGTCAGGATGTAGGGCCCCCCTGGTGGCGAAGGCAAACACACAAAACGCACCTCTCACGTGCGCTAAAGTCTTCACCACCATCTCTGACACACGGCTCTCACAAGGCGACCCAATCCCAACCAAGCCCTGCAATATAAACTTAGTCAGCTTTACACAAATCAAAATCCCACAGTCGTTGGATCCCACAAAACATGCACAAACTCATTGCAATGAGATTAGTGCGAACACTGATCAACCAAGTGCCACGCGAGATCAAATTTCTGATGAACTTCAGTTCATGTCTTTGCACACTGAGTCCGGTGTCGAAACACCCGACATCGCGACTCCCCCTAGTGGCCACAATTCTTTGAAAAACCTCCCTCTATCCATCGACTCAGACACAGACACCCATTTCACTGTTGGTGTAATGGCTGCGCTGTGGAACATGTTAGGCGTCAAGGCGAAATTCCATATCACGTACCACCCTCAATTCTCTGGTCAGGTTGAACGAGCCATTCAAACCATTGTGAGCATGCTGCAAGAGTATGTCACCCAGCATGGTAAAATTTGGGATGTGAAGCTTCCCTTGGTGCTAAGGGCCATCAGGTCCACCCCTCAGTGTGCCACTGAAGTCACATTCTTTGGGATGATGACTGGGCGAGAGACGGTTCTTCCCCCGCATCTCCTATACAAACCAGAGGACATGAGCGTCGTCACAACTGCATACCCCGCACAGCAATATGTCGCCGACCTACAACGCCACCTACAGTCAACCTTTACAGGTGCCCAAAAGAATCTCGATTCGAGTGTAGGACACAAAGCCTACTACGCCCGAATCTCAGAGAAGTTTCTACCATCCTGGTTGAGACCTTTCAATTGTGGGAAAACCGTTCCCCATCGTGTATCACATTAGGACACCCCGGCCTAATCAAACGCTCTCATATTGATGGGTCCATAATAATTGAAGCAAACTTTTTGAACAGTCCTCACTCCAAAAGGGGGTGGAGGATAGCTAGGCCCATCCTGTCTACTTAGCTTGTAGGCATCACTTATCTTTAAGTGTACACCAACATTCCCGATCACATTTATCAACCCAATAAATAACAAAAAAAAAACCCTTATGTATGTTACAGAATGGACTTCCTCAGAATCCTGTGCATCCTCCTCACCCTACAACTGAGTCAGTCAAGTGAGGTGGTGGAGCCTGGCCCCCCAGCTGGCATCATCCTGCAGGAGGCGTCTGGGCTCCTTCTTACAAACTGTCGCATCCACATTCAACGAGTATACGCCCGGCTAGACCCATGGGCCGTATACCGCAAACACTTCAAGTCACTGATACCTTCGATTGACGATAACGGACCAAATGGCAAGATATCTAATATAGTCGTATATGTTAGACGCACCACTACCCATATGCTAGAACAGTTGCAAAAATTCATAGTCACCGAGGAAGAACTGAGCAGTAAAACACATCAGAAAAGGTTCCTCGGGGTTTAATTATCAGTGCATCTGCCATTGGATCCTTGTTTTCTATTGGTCTCTCTGCAGCCAACACAGTCAGTTTGAATACATTGAAAAGAGAAGTTAGCATTCTGAAAAAGGAAATGCCAGAGATCCGAGAGAAACTGCTTATCCAACAAGAAGAGCTGCAGGGCTTAGGCAAATCCCTGCAGGGAACTATATTAACCGTTAACATGCATACTGATCTAATCCATAGCACTATACAGACCGTAGACAAATTGGCCGAAATAATCAAGAACGAGATCAAATATGTCAGAGTAGTAAGGGATTTAATGCAAGACCTGCTTAGAGAAGTAGGTGACTCAATCAGTTCCCTGAGTAGTGGCAAGGTCCCATCGTATCTCACACCCCTTAGCTTGGTGGAGAATATACTACAATCCACCACTACTACTAACGTGCATTCCTTGTAAATACACCTGGCATATAGTCTTGGCAGTGCTATCCCTATTTTTGTGAGTCCACAAAATTTCGAGATAGGTTTCATACTAAATCTACCCATCATTGAGAGAAACAACATATATAGACTCAAGTCTGTCCTCAACGTGGGTTTCTGGAAAAACAATGTTCGCATACACATACAGACACCACCCACGGTAGCATACCATGATGACAACCCCTCTGTCTACTTTATTCCCAACCTAGAGATGTGCACCTCCACTAAAGACATCCACTGGGTCTGCCCAAGCAACCCATTTCTTAGAGACACTACAGATCGCCTGTGTGGTCTGAGGGCGAAAGCGCCCGAACAAAAGTATGTAGGTCAAATGTCCGCAAAGGACGAGGATATGGAAACTAGAGTAGAAAGAGCTGGTAGTTGGTGGGTTGTTAACACTCCAAAAACTGAAATCTTGATGTCATACAACCAGCACAACACAGCCACAAGAATGAAAATCCCAAACCAAATGGTGTTCCCTAGTGTACCACAGGGAGCCACCATTCACATAGGTGACATCACCCTACACCATCTTAGTACTGACCGGTACGATTCGGAGATTGAGATGATAGATGCCTTCGAAGGTTATGATCTTGAGATCAGTAACACCCTCCAACAGCAACTGCTGGTTGAAGGGACCAAAACGGTGAAATTTAGTTTAGGTCAGAATGGAGTTTTGACCATAATCTCCCAAAACCGGGTCAGAGAGTCACCTGACCTAGAATTTACCATACATCTGATTGTTTTGGGACTTATTTTCAGTGGCTGGGTCTTTTCCGCTGGCATCGCATGCATGCTACACAAACAGATAGCGATGCTATACGCCAAGCTGGATAAAGGGGTCTGCGTTCCTGACAGCTTCGGCCATAGTAGCGCACGCTTTCTGGCCAAACCACCTGCTGCCGTTACCTTGCCAGAAGATTAGGTTTAACACCCTAAACACTAACACTTCTTTTCTCTACTCCACTTCCTCTCTTTTCTTGTTTTATTATTTTCTTTGGGTAGGAAATGAAGTATATATGTAATCTTCACTGAAATGAAGTATATATGTAGAGTTCACTGTTTAAATTTTGAGGTTACCCTAATCTAGTTAGATAGTGATTATATGCCCAAGTTCCTATGGTGATTGTACGCTCAAATGCCTCTACCACCAAATGTCTAACTGGAACTCACAAGTTTACACAGTCTTCACAGGACACCATGAACTGTACAGAACAAGTCTACCTCAAGGACTATGGACACGGTGATGATACGGTACGGTGCTCTCAGTGCTACGACTCCGTCATACCCCTGAGACCAAAAGGGGGAATGTAGGTACCATGCACCATCTTGTGTCTAAGAACTACAACTCCCAGCCCACTTCCGTGTTGACTACATCATGCCTGGGCGGGATCACGTACATCACATTCTTCAGGTTTCACTTAAGAGACTTGGAAACTCCATTTTTCTTTGTCTCTGGTGTCTGAACTCAGTGGAGAACAGACCATAGAGGGATGCTCACCATCGGACCGTCCGAAACCACGACTCTTTCCTGCAAGAGACACGTTTTAGAACGTTCTCCTCCTTCTATCCACCCTTGATCACGGTGGACTCTGGAAACGCGCGCGCTTTAACTCAAGTGAGTTATAAACCGGTTTTTCTCAGTTATTTCTTTCAGTACATACTAGACTGCAACCAAATAGGCAGTTTTATTGGTTGGGAGTGGCTGGACCATCCTAACCCTGTCTGATCAGAACTTTCTTCTCACGAGCTACGAAGATCTTCAAAGAAAACTTCAGAGCAACCGCTCTCTCTCTCTCTCTCTCTCTCTCTCTCTCTCTCTCTCTCTCACCGAAGCGCTTCCACACAACCTCTCCAGACTCTGCTCCTACAGAAGATGAGACTTTTTGCAGTAAGAACAGGCATTGGGCAAACAAAAGTTTAAGTCTTAGGAATGAGTTATTCACTTAATGTGAAGTTATCTGAAGTTAAATGAAGTGTATACACTGAATTTTGGTTCTCTATCATTTGTTTGTTGATTTAAAATTGGTTAATCCATAAGTTTGTGCATCTCTCTCTCTCTCTCTCTCTCTCTCTCATTCTTTTACTAAAATCCTCAATTTCATTCTTATTATACATTTTGACCTTATTAAGTTTTCAGTGAGTTTGATAATGTTATGAGTGTGGAGTTCCTTTGTTACTTAGAAAACACATGCTCACTAAATCATGAGGATTCACACACATACCAAGATTGCAGATAACAAACACACTTTAGCTAGGCCATAGGGCCTTCCCCCACGCACACACATACCAAGATTGCAGATAACAAACACACTTTAGCTAGGCCATAGGGCCTTCCCCCCCCCCCCACACCCACACACACACACACACACACATTCATATACACACACCTCACTGTATATATTCCAACTGATTATCCATTTTTGATCTTTGTATAATAAATTCATTTATTATCAAAGCTGTGTGTATTCATCTGCTGTTTCAATATTTTGAAGTTGCCCAATCGCAAAGAATTCAAAGGTGTAGATGATTTATGTAATATGGTAAGTGATCAATAATAATTTGGAAGATACCATTTTAGCTGTCTGGTAATTTAACCAGGATTAATGGTATGATTCACTAAATGATTCACTGATTCACTAAATGATTCACTGATTCGATTCACTGAATGATTCACTTCAAATGATTCAAATGAGACTGATTCTATGGTATGATTCAATTCAAATTTTATTTTATTTTAACATTTATTTGTTATAGAGGGACATTGTACATTAATTAACATTTTACAGAGAAAATGTAAATGCACCCAATTATAGCCAAAAGGCTAATTTCCATTGGTAGTCCCCCTGCCAGAAGGAGCATGGCAGTTACCTATCAATTAAAAGAATAAATTACCAAAGGAGCAAGCAAAAAAAATAAAACAATTACAACAAACAGCACCCCCCCCCCCACACACACACATTCACACACCAGAGCTACACAACACACACACACATGCAATAGAGGAGCCTGAGGTACTCACATACACACACACACACACACACATCTCCACAACACAACTATATGCACCAGAGGCTCACACACACACACACACACACACACACACACACACACACACACACACACACACATATCAGAAGTACACACCCTCCCCCCTTCCTCCCCATCCCCCTAAACACACCCACACAACACCCACACACACACACACACACACACACACACACACACACACACACACACACTCACTCATACTGATACAACATCTCATAAACTAGTGCTGACAGACTTGGTTGTCTATCAGCCATTTCTTTAATCTAAATTTAAATGAACTATAAGAACTGGACTCTCTTATACTTTGTGGGATTATATTCCATTCACTAGCTGCTTTATAAGTGAAAACTGCCTGACCAAAAGTTGATTTCTTGAAAGGCACTACACAATCACCTCTAGCAGCCCCTCTAGTAACACTGGTTACAGATGATCTAAATTGTAAGAGGCTGCAAAGTGGTGGTGGGGCTAAGCTTTGTCTGATTTTATATACAAGACAACAATTTTTAAATAGAACAAGATTATTCCAACTCAGAAGCCTATATTTATTAAGTATTATACAGTGATGAAAGGATCTTGGTTTTTTATCTAGAATTTTGACAGCTTGTTTATATAAAGATATTATCGGCTTTAATGTTATGGAGTTTGCAGTACCCCATGTTGGCAGACAATAATTAATGTGTGATATTATAAGAGAAAACATATACATCTTTGCAGCCTCTGTTGACATACAATTTCTAAGGTGCCTAAAATTTGCAAGTGTGAAATTTATGATCCTTTTCACCTTTTTAACATGATGCTTGAAGGTCAGGTTACTATCCAAGATGATACCTAAATATTTATATTCATTAACTATTTGAATTCTTTGCCCTGAGATAAAAACGTCAGGCTCATTGTAAGATTTTTTTGTTTTAGCAAAGAACATGGCAACAGTTTTTGAAGTATTAAGTTGTAGATGACAATTATTCAACCAATTTGAAACATTAATCATAACTTTTGTAAGCTGAGCTGCAACCTCAGAATGATTCTTACCTTTAACAAAAATTACAGTATCGTCTGCATACATAAGGATCTCACAACCTTGGCACACAGATGGGAGATCATTTATATACAGACTAAAAAGAATTGGACCCAGAATAGAACCTTGGGGTACCCCTGTTATAAGATCCTTAATGGAGGATTTTGTATTTTGTATTTTAACACATTGTGAACGATTAACAAGGTATGATTTAAACCAATTGGATGTACACTGAGAAAAATTAAACTGAACAAATTTTGACTGTAAAATGTTATGGTCAACCGTATCGAACGCTTTCCGTAAATCCAGAAATATTGTCCCAACCACCCCGCCACTGTCTATTAGAGACTTAACTCTTTCAATGAAATAGACAGTTGCTGTTTCCGTTGAGTGGTGTGCCCTAAACCCATGCTGCATCGGATGTAGGCATTGGCTAGAATTTAGATAACGCACTAATTGGTCTGCCACTAACTTTTCTATAACTTTAGACATAACAGGGAGAATACTTATTGGTCTATAATTTGAAACTAACTGCGGGTCATCATTCTTAAAAATGGGAACAACAACTGCAGGCTTCCAATATTGGGGGAAGC
Organism: Neoarius graeffei; assembly: GCF_027579695.1. Classification (NCBI taxonomy): domain Eukaryota; kingdom Metazoa; phylum Chordata; class Actinopteri; order Siluriformes; family Ariidae; genus Neoarius; species Neoarius graeffei. The sequence continues at coordinate 7,902,728 of NC_083587.1, forward strand.
TCCCTTGAGTCAGAGAGATATTTACGATATGAGTGATTGGTTTTATCAATGGGCCTGCACACTCCCTGATCATTGCAGAGTCCATTTCATAGATATCTTTTGAGGATTTAGGTTTAAGTGAATCAATCACTTTAAGTACTTGTTCTTCAGAGACTCTTTCAAAATTGAAACTGCGTCCTGTCTTTGATTCCTTGGCATCATATTGCTGGTGCAAGGAAAAACTATTGGCAATAGAAGCTACCGAATCTACAAAATAATGATTTAATGCTTCAGCTACATCTATTGCCTCATTTGTAAGAGTATCATTGATCATCAGTTGGATCTGTTTTCTAGCATCATTTTGTCCAGATAGTTTCTTTAATTGCTGCCATGTAATTTTAGAATTTCCCTTATTAGTTGCTATTATGTCAAGAAAGTAATTTGCCTTAGCTTTTCTAAGTTCCTTTGTCACCTTATTCCTAATTGATGTAAATTTAAGCCTATCAGTTGTCAATTTAGACTTCAGTGATGCTTTTAGGATCTGATCGCGTTCTTTCATCATTTGTAGTATATTCTCATTTAGCCATGGGAGGAGAGCCCTTTTATTTTTATTTCTAGTCTTTTGTGAGAATTCTTTAATTAGATTATGCAGTTTATCCACTAAATACCGGCTAGTAAAATCCAGATTATCTGATTTCATTAATTCATCCCATTTTATATTCTGCACAGCTTTTTTAAAATCTTCCTTTTTATTATTTGGTATCTTCCAATACTCCATGCTCTGTGCAGAACCAGACCCCAACCTTCCATTTACTTTTCTAGCTAATAAGATCAGATTATGATCAGAGAGTCCAGTCATAATATTATACGATTTAATTATTCTTTCAGATTTATTACTAAAAATTAAATCAATTTGTGTACTAGAGAAATTAGTTATTCTAGTTGCTCCACTAATCACTTGTGTTAGATTAAAACTGTCAGTTACTTGTTTCAATTGTTTTCTTGCAGACTTATCTTCCCAATTCACATTCAGATCTCCTATTACAATCACCTCTCTATTGAAGTCACACTGCTGCAACATGTCTCTAAGTTGTTCATAGAAACCAACATTTGATGAGGGCGGACGGTAGATTACAATTAGAGTTAATGACATTTCTGGCGAGAGTACAATATTTAAACACAAACATTCAAGTTCACATGCTATATCTTTGATTACATTACATCTAATTGTGTCTTTTACATAGCACATAACTCCTCCACCTTTTCCATGTTTACGATCATTTCTAAAAATGTTAAAACCAGGCACATGAATAGCCGCATGTGGTGAGTTGTCCTTTAACCAAGTTTCAGATATTGCGAGGAAATCCATATTTGAATCCTGTAAAACATGTTGTATTTGTTCGCATTTAGAAAGAATACTTCTTATATTTATGTGACCACCTAATAGTCCTTTTGGTTTACTACGTGCGTCCCAAATTAATCGAGAATTGTTTACGGTGTTAAAAACTTTCCATTTACGATGCTTAATTATGGCTTTATTTATTCGTCGTTTTGACCTAGTTGCCCGTAGGACTTCAGTTACCACATCCCCATGATTAACAATATCCTCCAAGCGCTGCGTTGTTGTTTCATTCTCCGTCTGTCCAAGGATGGCTGCTGCGTCGGCCTCTATGTTTCCCCTCCACGAGCACCTCGACTCCAGAAGCCAGTCTTCAGAGGCACGCTCAATCCCGTCTGCTCTTCCGATCTTGACCTCGGCCAATGTCTTCGCATCTCCCATGGATTTTAAATCAGCAGAAATATCCGCGTTAGTCGAAATGCAACCAAACCCGACGGAAGAACCCCGCTCCACCGAGCTTACCTGAGGGATCACCGCGGTGCTCATGATGTTGTTTTCAGGTAGGCCTGTTAGTCGTCTGCTTTGCTGGATTCCATGTTGGTCTCTCATTTCACGAGTGGGAGATGGACCGGGACACCGATGTATATCCCCGGACATCAGAAGGCAGATGGCAATTATAGCTGCCTCGAAGCTTTGGCGTTTAGATGCGGTTTTGATCGTTTTCCTACCATAACGTTCAGAGGCTACCGCTTGCCAACTAGGATACACTAAAGTAGACAGCAGCGTGAGGTTGCCATAGCCAAAATGTTTGTAATTAGATTTACCGAGTTTACTCCATTCCTGAGAGAAACATTGATTAGAATACTGTCCTGAATCAACAAATGTTGTTCCAGTATCTACAAACTTTAAAAGCAGACAATAAATCAATAGAGTAAGGAGTATTCCTGAGCGACCTGTACCTGAACTACCTGTTGCGGCCATCTTGTCCCTTATCAGGGCAACTTTTCCAATGTTGGTCCAGATGGTAGAAAGGGCTGCCATGGCTGCAGTAGCCTGGCCAATGCGGGTCCTGATGTCTGCTGTGCTTTTGCAGTTGGAGGTCAGGATGCTGCCAAGTCAAATTAAACGATTCAATAGGATTGATTCATTTTAATTATTAACCTTCAAATTTAATGAGACTGATTTCATGTAATTATTAAAGATTGATCACTTATCCAATCCTAAATACACAAAATCATTAATTACACCTACAGCAGCGAGCCAGGCTGTGCGGAGGTTAAGTCTGGCCTCTCTCAGGTCTGCCTTAAGCTGGTCAAGCCACCTGGTCCAGGGTCTCCCTCTGGGGTGGGACCAGTGGGGTGGGGCGGGTTCCCTGATCAGGTTGGCCAGGTCGAGAGGTGGTGTTGTTCTGGCTATGTGGCCGAAGAAACGGAGGCGGGCTGATCGGATTAGTCTGGAGACTGGTGGCTGGTTGGTCAGCTGGTATACTGTGGCATTCGAGGTGAAGTTGTACTACTGGAGCCTCAGTATCCTACGCAGACACTTGCTGTCAAAGGTGTCCAGGAGCCGTTCTTGAGTGGCTGTCAGGGTCCAGGCTTCTGCGTCGTACAACAGGATCGACAGTACCAGGTTGTTGTACAGTCTGATCTTGGTGTGGAGAGAGAGATGACTGTTGGTCCAGATGGTAGAAAGGGCTGCCATGGCTGCAGTAGCCTGGCCAATGCGGGTCCTGATGTCTGCTGTGCTTTTGCAGTTGGAGGTCAGGATGCTGCCAAGGTAGCTGAACTTCTCCACCACTTCCACCTCCTGGGTGCTGATTACTGGTGTAGCTGGGGACGGTTCGAAGTTGCTTAGGCTTTGGATCTTTGTTTTGTTCCAGCTGATCATCAGTCCCAGTGGGTCTGCATGCTATGCATGCTCGACATATAGCACAGATGAAATTTCAGTCCTCACTGACCCACAGTGCAAACAGGCAATGCAATACATAAAAATAGAATAATTGAAAAAACAAACAATATAAACAGTATAAACATTCTAGATAAGAACTAGACATAGACTAAACACTCATAAACAAACAATATAAACAGTATAAACACTCTAGATAAGAACTAGACATAGACTAAACACTCATAAACAATATAAACAGTATAAACACTAGATAAGAACTGGACACACACACACATGTATGTATATATATATATATATATATATATATATATATGTATATGTATATATATATATATATATGTATATATATATATATATATATATAAAATCTCCTTCTCACCCCCGGCGGGGGGGTGGTATCCATGTCATCCTCAAGCTCGGGTCCTCTACCAGAGGCCTGGGAGTTTGAGGGTTCTGCGCAGTATCTTCGATGTTCCTAGGACTGCGCTTTTCTGGACTGAGGCTTCAGATGTTGTTCCTGGGATTTGCTGGAGCCACTCTCCCAGTTTGGGGGTTAATGCCCCAAGTGCCCCCACTACCATGGGGACCACGCAACCCTTGACCTTCCACATCTGTTCCAGCTGCTCATTCAACCCTTGATACTTCTCAAGTTTCTCATGTTCCTTCTTCCTGATGTTGGCGTCAGCTGGGATCGCCACATCTATCACCACCACCCTCTTCTGCTCTTTGTCCACCACCACTATGTCCGGTTGGTTAGCCAGGATCTGTTTGTCAGTCTGGAAGCTGAAGTCCCACAGAACCTTGGCCCTGTTGTTCTCAGCCACCTTCTGTGGTATGGCCCATTGGGACTTGGGTACTTCTATTCCATACTGGTTGCAGATGTTCCTGTATACTATCCCAGCCACTTGGTTGTGCCTCTCCATGTACGCTGATCCAGCTAGCATCTTACACCCTGCTACTATGTGCTGGACTGTTTCAGGGGCTTCTTTGCACAGTCTGCATCTTGGGTCTGATCTACTCTGGTAGATCCTGGCCTCTATGGCTCTTGTGCTTATGGCCTGTTCTTGCGCTGCCATGATTAGTGCCTCTGTGCTGTCTGTCAGTCCTGCATTATCCAGCCACTGGTAGGATTTCTTGATATCAGCCACTTACTCTAACTGATGGTGGTACATGCCATGTAGGGGTTTGTCCCTCCAGGTTGTCTGTTCCTCCTCCTCCTCTGCACTCTCATCAGGGTTCTGCTGCCTGAGACATTCACTTAGCAGTTCATCCTTTGGGGCCATTTTTCTGATGTATTCTTGGATTTTCGATGTTTCATCCTGGACCATGGTATTGATGCTCACTAGCCCTCGGCCTCCCTCTTTCCGCTTAGTGTATAGTCTCAGGGTGCTGGACTTGGCGTGGAACCCTCCATGCATGGTGAGAAGCCTTCTAGTCTTGATATCTGTGGCTTCTATCTCCTCCTTTGGCCAGTTTATGATACCAGTGGGGTATCTGATGACTGGTAGTGCGTACATGTTGATGGCTCAGACCTTGTTCTTACCATTCAGCTGACTTTTCAGGACCTGCCTTACTCTCTGGAGGTATTTGGCTGTGGTTGACTTCCTTGTGGCCTCTTCATGGTTTCCATTAGCCTGTGGGATGCCAAGGTACTTGTAGCTGTCTTGGATATCACCTATGTTGCCCTCTGGTAGGTCAATTCCCTCAGTCCAATCCGGGTGGTGTGGATCAGCGAGTCTATTTCTCGCTCGTTCCTGGCATACAGCTTGATGTCATCCATGTAGAGCAGGTGGCTGATTGTTGCCCCACTACGGAATCGGTACCCGTAACCGCTCTTCGTGATGATCTGACTGAGGGGGTTCAGGCCTATGCAGAACAGCAGTGGTGATAGCGCATCTCCTTGGTATATGCCGCACTTGATGTTGACTTGGGCAATGGGTTTTGAGTTGGCCTCTAGGGTTGTCTTCCACATTTCCATTGAGTTCTGGATGAAGGTCCTTAGGTTCCTGTTGATCTTATACAGTTCCAGACATTCCAGTATCCATGTGTGTGGCATTGAGTCGTAGGCTTTCTTGTAGTCATTCCAGGCAGTGCACAGGTTGGTCTGTCTCTTCTTACAGTCTCGGGTGACTGTTCTATCGACCAGTAGCTGGTGCTTGGCTCCTCTGGTATTACTGCCAATTCCTTTCTGTGCCTCGCTCATGTATTGAGCCACATGCCTACTCATTTTTGCCGCAATGATGCCTGACAGGGCCTTCCATGTTGTGCAGAGACAGGTAATTGGCCGGTAGTTGGATGGGATGGGTCCCTTCTGGGGGTCCTTCATGATTAGGACTGTCCTGCCTTGGGTTAGCCATTCTGGGTGGGTCCCATCCCTCAGCAGCTGGTTCATCTGTGCTGCTAGGCATTCATGGAGTGCAGTTAGCTTCTTCAGCTATGGATCATATTGGGGCCTGGTGCTGTCCAGCTCTTCATCTTTGACACTCTTTCTTGGATGTCTGCCATTGAGATGGTTACTGGTTCTTGTTCTGGGAGGTTTGCTGTGGTCAGCTCTTAGGTCCACTAACCAGTGGGCATCGGTGTTGTGTGATGCCTTTCTTTCCCATATATCTTTCCAGTATTTTTCCACCTCAGCTCTTGGTGGGTCTGACCGGTTGTTGTTCCCCTGCTACTGAGAATACACCTTGGCTGGTTCAGTGGAGAATAGCTTGTTTATTCACCTGGCCTCTCCCTCCTTGGTGTATCTCTTCAACCGGGTGGCCAGAGCTGTTAGTCACTGTTTGGCAGTTTCGAGTGCCTCTGGTAACTTCTCTCCATGCTGCCTTTATCTTGGCCTCTAATCGTCTCTTCCATGGTGGATACTGTTTGTTATGTCCCGAGCCCACCTTGTGTCCAAGCATCTCCATGATTACTGTTGCTGTACTGTGTATCAGCTTGTTGGTCTCAGTGATGGTTCTTGTGGAGATTGTCTTCAGAGCAGCATTCACATCTACTAGTAGATCTTCTGAAGGTACTTGGCAACTCAGCTTCGGTATTCGTCGGGGGTTCCAGGTTTCCAGTTGGGTCACGATCTTCCTTCTCAGGTCAGCAGCTCTTGTGTTGAGGCTGTTAGGGCTTGGTACCCAATCTCTGGTTGTGGGGATGATGATGACATCTCCCCGCTGACCTGTCTTCCTGGCTCCCCCTTGCCATAGCATCATTGTTGTATTTCATTAATCTCTAGTTGTGATAGTAGATTTCGATTTTGGAACACTGGGCTAATAGCTGTTTCTTTGTTAGCCTTGATTGTGGGTTTCAAAGTATCCAATGGTCCCACATTCACTGCATGTATCCCCTCTCTCTGGGATTGCTTGTATAGTAGCATTCCAGCAAATCTGTATTTTCTGTCCTCGTCCATCAATGTCTTGTTCCAGTAGCCCATTTCTCATCAGTTTGCCCTGGTTCCCTAGCAACTGATGCAGACCTTGTTGACCCAGGCGACATCTGAGCCAGTATGACTCTATCAGTTATGTCTTCACTCATTCCTGAGGTAGGCTGATATATCATGAGGGGTCTTGCCTAAGGACCCTGACTGGATGATGTTTTGCCCCGACCGGGATTCAAACCCCGATCTCCCATGTCGTAGTCAGTGAGCATTACCACTGTACTATCCAGCTGAGATATATATATATATATATACACACACACGCAAATTGGTGCAAATAAACAGTCAAGGGCACTTGAGGTATAGCAGGTAAACATGAAATAAGCAGTATAAACAATAAACTAATAGCTGTTAAGGTGAGGTAGTGCAGAATAGTGCAAATGAGCGAGGTAAAGTGAAATGTGCAGTCCCTGAGTTCAGTGTGTTAATGAACGTTGAGAGTATGTGTGTGCGTGTGTGTGTGTGTGTGTGTGTGTGTGTTTGGGGGGGAGCTGTGAGGATGACATGTCAGATGCTGAAGGGGGGGCAGGGGGATGTAGGAGCAGAATCTGTGGCAGGGGGCAGAGGGGGGAGGAGGGGCAGAACAGGGAGGGAATTGAACCTCCTGACCGCCTGGTGAAAGAAACTGTTCTTGAGCCTGCTGGTTTTGGCCCGGAGACTCCACAGTCTCCTCCCTGACAGCAGCAGACTGAAGAGGCTGTGAGATGGGTGGGTGGGGTCACCTGCAATCCTGATGGCTTTGCAGGTGAGGCGGGAGTTATAAATATCCATTAGAGAAGGGAGAGAGACACCAATGATCCTCTCAGCTGCTCTCACGATGTGCTGCAGAGTCTTGCAGCAGGACACGGTGCAAGCGCCGTACCACATGGTGATACAGCTGGTCAGGATATTCTCGATGGTGTCTCTGTAGAATGTGTGCATGATGGGGGCCGGGACTCTTGCTCTCCTCAGTTTGCGGAGGAAGTACAGACGCTGTTGGGCTTTTTTGGCCAGTGATGCAGAGTTGTTGCTCCAGGACAGGTCTTCAGAGATGTGCACACCCAGAATCTTGGTGCTGCTTACCCTCTCCACTGCAGCACTGTTGATAAATAGTGGAGCATGCTGGGTGTGCACTCTCCTGAAGTACACAACAATCTCCTTCATCTTCTCCACGTTCAGATTGTTGTCCTTGCACCACATGGCCAAGCGGCTCACCTCACTCCTGTAGATTGTCTCATCGCCATTGTTGATAAGACCCACCACAGTTGTGTCATCCACAAACTTAATGAAGAGATTAGAGTTGGATGTTGGTGTGCAGTCATGGGTCAGCATAGTGAAGAGGAGGGGGCTTAGCACACATCTTTGGGGGGCCCCCCGTGTTCAATGTGATGGTGCTGGAGGAGTTGCTGCTGACCCGTACAGCCTGTGGTCTCCCCGTCAGGAAGTCCAGCAGCCAGTTGCACAGGGAGGTGTTGAGTCCCAGCTGGTCCAGTTTATGAATGAGCTGCTGAGGAATGATTGTGTTGAATGCTGAGCTAAAGTCTGGGAGCAGCATTCTGACATACGAGTCTTTTGTCTCCAGGTGGGTGAGGGCTGAGTGGAGGGCAGTGGAGATGGCATCATCGGCCAAACGGTTGGACTGGTATGCAAACTGGAAAGGGTCCAGGGTGGGGGGGAGGGCAGACTTGATATGCCGCATGACTAGCCACTCAAAGCACTTCATGAGGATGGGAGTGAGTGCGACAGGGCAGTAGTCATTGAAGCAGGAGGGAAACGGCTTCTTCGGGACCAGGATGATGGTGATGGCTTTAAGGCACGTAGGGACAACAGCCTGGCTCAACGAGATGTTGAAGATGTCTGTAAAGACATCTGTGAGCTCCTCGGCACAGTCTCTCAGGACACGACCAGGAATGTTATCAGGACCCGGGGCTTTTCGTGCATTTGTCATCCTGAGAGCTCTCCTCATGCTGTCTGGGGACAGCATCAACACCTGGTTGCTGGGAGGTGTTGGGGTCTTCTGTGCCGTGGTGATGTTGTCTGCCTCAAAGCGAGCGAAGAAGTCATTCAACTGATTCAGCAGAAACGTGGAGTTGTCACAGGTCTGTGGTGAGGGCTTGTAGTCTGTGATGGTCTGAATCCCCTGCCACAGGTTCCTGGTGTCTCTGCTGTCATTGAAATAGTCAGCAATGTACCTGGAATACTGTCTCTTGGCCACCCTGATGCCTCGTGACAGGTTGGCCCTAGCTGTCCTCAGGCCCACATTGTCCCCAGCTCTGAAGGCAGTGTTCCAAGCCCACAGGAGCCTGTGGACTTCCCCTGTCAACCATGGCTTCTGATTGGCCTGAATGGAGATGGTTCTGGTGACTGTAACGTCGTCCATGCACTTCCTCATGTAGACAGTGACGATCTCCGTGTACTCCTGGAGATCTGTGATGTTGTTGTAGGTGGCCGCCTGTCTGAACATGCTCCAGTCAGTGGTGGAAAAACAGTCCTGGAGTGCCTCTGAGGACACCTCTGGCCACAGACGTATCTGCTTTGTAGCTGGTTTGGTTTGGTTTGGTTTAGCATAACAGTGTAGTGATCTGAGGCCCCAAGGTGGGGGAGGAGTAGGGCTTTGTAGGCGTCTTTATGCATGGTGTAAACATTGTCCAGAGTATTATTTCCACATGTGGGAAAGTTGATATGTCCATAGAGTTTTGGAAACACGCTCTTGGGGTTTACATGATTGAAATCCCCAGCCAGGATGAGGAAAGCATCTGGGTGGGCTGTCTGCTGCTCACTGATGTGCTGATAGAGTTCATTCAGTGCTTCACTCCTGTTGTTATTGGAGCCAGTAGGGATGTATAATGCTACCAGCAATATGGCTGTAAATTCCCTTGGCAGGTAGAATGGCCAGCACTTAATAATTATAAACTCCACCAGTGGTGAGCAGTGTTTGCAGACCACAACAGCATTGCGGCACCAGGCATCACTGATGTAAACACAAAGTCCTCTGCCGCAAGTCTTTCCCCCCTGACTAGTGCTCTGTCTGACCGGTAGCATGTTAGCCGGGCTAGCTGAATGGCACAGTCCAGGATGCTGTCGTTAAGCTATGTTTCCACAAACACGAGGACACAACACTCACTCACAGACTTAAAAGATGAGCGGAGTAGGCGGACATTATCCAGCTTGTTGTCCAGCGAGCGTACGTTGGCCAGAATGATGTTAGGGATAGCCGGCCGGTGAGGGCTAGCCGCTAGCCTAGCCCGGATACCACCGCAGTTGCCCCTCTTCTGCTTCCACATGTTCCGCCTGTGGCACTTCCACTGTGGGCTGGATGCAGGAGTGGGGGTCGGTGATTGAGCAGGCCTCCAGAGCAAACTGTAGTCACATAGCAGTTCCGCATCCACTGGATTTATATCCGTGAATATAGTTCTGTGGATGTCGAGCAGAAACTCACGGGAGTATGTGCGCCTTAAGACTGATGGACACGACAAAGACGAACAGATACACACTGTTTTAAAACACAAAAAGCACAGTTCTGTCGGGACAGGAATCCAATCGCTTCCCTGATTACAGTTCTCCTAATAGTGGAGCGGATAGCTGATAAAATATTTCAATTGGTGAGCAAAGCACCAAATTTTGCATGAAACTTTGTCTGCATGTACCTAACCAAAAATCATCGTTGGCCACTCAAGTTTCCACCATTTTCAAGATGGCTGCCATGATTTTCAAAATGGTGTAATTTTTTACAGTTTTCGCCTACTAGTTTTATTATTATATGTACCATTTTTAATTTAAATTCTTTTCTTTTGCTAATATCTACCTCAATATGACTCCCCATAGCCATAATAGTATACTCACAGGCAGAAATCAGTGCTGGTCCAACATCTTTTTCAAAAACAAGTAAAACCTCTCGACCTTTGTGGAAATCCTTGAGCTCTGGAATACTTGAAAGTAATTTTTTCTTCAATCGAGTTCTGTTCAGTGTTGACTTAGTTTTGAACTGTTTCAGCCTTTCTTCATACAAATTGCATAGATCAACTAGTTTGAAGACCACTCCTCCTGAGCTGCCACGTTGGGTTTCTACTATGTGTGTAACTAACTCCGCAAAAATGATTTGGTTGATTTTGCCCTCTTGTTCATTACCATCTTCTGACTGTAACTTCTTAAGACTTGATAAATGTGCCCGTTCCTTATCGTACAATGCTTTCAGACAACCTCCATGGTATTTGAGCTCTTGTGCAACTACATCTCCTGCACTTAATTTAGCGAAAAGTTCTTATCTTGAAGATTTGTTGCACATTGGTGTAGTCACGTGTTAATCTTCATTGTCATCATCTCATGCAGTTCAGAACGGGATGATGGTTTCTCGCATATAAAACATTCATCAAGGCAGTGTGGTTGCTCTTCTGCTGTGGTAATAGGCCTTTGTCTTGTAAATTTAGGTGATGGTTGGTCAGAACGATTATCACGTGGCTGGTGTCTCTTTTGAGCTCTTTGAAGTTTGGTGTTATTAAACTTCAATCTACACGACTTGTGATATTTTGCATTGTGTTTTATCAGGGCAGCTTCTATTCCATCGCCTTCATCTATTCGCTGAATGTCAAGAGGAACGGGCATTTCATTGATTTTGGCAAACTCCAGAATATTGGTAGACAACGTTCTGTAACCAGATTTAGCAGAGTTAGTTGTAGGTGAAGGAGATTTGAGTGATTCATTTTTGTCTTCCTGACATATAAAACATTTTGACCAATCTGTGATATGCTTCTCTTGAGCAGACAAAGAAAGTCGAATTCTTTTCGACATAATTATCAAAACAAATGATCAAACAAACAAATTCAAATGTAATTGCAAAAAGATACAAACGCAGTAATAAGGAAAATGATTTGTCACTATCAATAACTGAAGGCCGAGGGATTATCCTTTTACCACCTACAGCTATAACACTTTAACGTATGGGATACAACTAGGTTCGAAGATGGAATTCCTACACCTAGCCCGATCGTTCATCCAGTGCAATTTAACTCCTGTGCGATCTGTACACCATTTGAGGGACTTTTAGCCCCGTCCCTCTTGGCTCGGCTCTCCCGCGTTGGCACACTCCATCAATTCGGATACGACATCACGACCTGTATATACGGGGCGGATCGTAATGTATTTGGGAGACTTTGTATCAATAATGAACAAAGCTTACACTGAACCCCATGCCGAGTTTAACGGCAGTAAATTGCACCATTGTGCCCTGGTAGTGTTTGCAATTTACTCTTTTGAGAGTATAAAACAACAGTTTCTTAGTTGCCCTTTTGAATCAAACTTTTATCATGCTCCTGGACAGTTTTGATCCAGGTTGAATTATTTTGAAAGAATAGTCATTATAACTTCACTCACATAATAACCAAAGCCTTCTACATTAAAATTGTGAAAATCCGGCTAAAAAAACGACCACGATAAAGATATATGTCCATATTTCGGAAATTTGGTTGTTGAAAATGACGCCATTTTGAAAATGGCGGTGGCCATCTTTAAAATGGCGGAAATTGCGAAGGCCAATGATTGTTTTGGAAACAGTATGGTTTGATCTACATGTGTGCCAATTTTCATGCTTTGCTCACCAAGTGAAATATTCTGGTGAAAATTTCATGTTAGCCGCTACACTATAACTCGGAGTTATCTGTGTTCCCCTACCAGAAAATCAACTGCTGGTTGAAGCATTTTGTGGTCAGCCAAGCATCTAACAGAGAATCTTCTAATTTGTAGTCAGACCTCTTATCCATTGCATCACTGGCCCAAGCAGAACCACTGTAAGTGAGGTCCAAACTACATATGATTTTCCATTTAGTCAGTGTTCAGTAGTGAGATGGAAAGTGCAACACCATAACCTGGATTCAAACCAGACTTGCTGCAGCCACAACACAGAGTACTAACCACTATACTATCACAACACTCTGCTACCCGAGGGCAGAGTGTCTGATCAGGTTGCCACAAACTCAATGGCTAGACATGGATTGAGCCATCCCGGCCCACTTTTGGCCTGGTGTTGTGAGAACAGTCAGCTTTTTAGTTCAGTTCAGTTCAATTTCATTACTCATTTTCTGTTAACACTTGGCCAACTTGCAATGAAATGCAGTGGATTAGATAAGAACCAGAAACAAGTCTCTCAGCACTGGAGCCCGACAGGAGTTTAACAGAATATCAGTTAAAAAAAAGGTTTAAAGTCTGAAAGATAAAAAAAATGGAAGTTAAATTCAAGTGAAAATAGAAATAACTGAGCTGTATGCATGCATTGTCTCAGGGGGTAGTGTGGGGAGGGGGTGTAGCACAAGCATCTGTATTGCACATCGGAAAAACTGACACATGCAGTTACCAGTAATTGCACTTTGTTGAAGACAAATTAAGTACTGACCATGTAAACAGAGTTTTGATATGTGTTGGTAAATGTGGAAACAGTAAATATGTAAATGTTTTGGTGATATGTAAACGGAGTCTTGTGATATAAACAGAGTCTTGTGATATGTCGATTGTGGACCTGTAGTAGTTTGAAATGATGTTTGCCTTCATGCCAAACTTCTTCAGCCTCCTCAGGAAGCACAGCCGCTGGTGAGCTTTCCTGACCACAGTGTGGAACTTGAAGCTGCTGACTCTTTCGACCTCATCTTCGTTGATGTAGATGGCCTAGTGTGTCCTCCCTTGCTGTCTCCTGTAGTCCACTATCATCTCCTTAGTTTTCCTGACGGTGAGAGAGAGGTTGTTGTTCTGGCACCAGCTGGCTAATGCCTTCACTTCCTCTCTGCATGCCGTCTCATCATTGTCCGTAAGGAGGCCCGAGATGGTTGTATCGTCAGCAATCTTGATGACGATGTTGGCGCTGTATTTAGCAGTGCAGTCGTGGGCGAACAAGGAGTACATGAGGGGACTGAGCACACAGCCCAGTGGCGCACCTGTGTTCAGGATAAGCGAGGAGGAAGTGTGGCTACCGATTATCACCACCTGGGGTCTGCCTGTCAGAAAGTCAAAGATCCATTTGCAAATGGTCATCTGCTCATGAAATCGTTAAATATTTCCTCATGATTGCATTTTCTCTGCTCATCCCAAGGCAGTTTTACTTATTAAGTGCAAATTTGCAGCTAAATGCTTTCAAGATCTTGCAACCTGATTTGATTTTGGTTGCTGGTCACAGCCCATGGTCAGACTGTGAGCTGAGCTTTGTCAGAGATAGCTTTCAGAAAACAGGTTTCAGTGGCCTTTTTGAAGGACGCTTTAGCTTCAGAAAATGCTAAATGTAACTCAAAGAATGTTGAACCTTGGTCCTATCTAATGAGCTGTGCAGGCTCTAAGATGAGCTATATTGAACCATAGGATATGTATTTTCTTTTAGAACGTGAAGAATTTTGTCCATCAGCTCACTTTGAAAATGTTACCAGAATTTTGACCATCAGTTCACTTGGAAAATGTTACCACTGGAAACAGTTGGTGCATTATTAAATGCAAAATACGATAAAGGAGACTCCAACCACTTGAGCAACTGAAATCCTATAATCAGGCAAGAATGGGACAACATTTCTCTTTCAAAACTACAGCACTTGGTTTCCTCAGTTCCCAAACATTTACAGAGTTTTCTTAAAACAAGAGGTGATGCAGCACAGTGGTAAACATGCCCCTGTCCCAACTTTTTGAAATGTGTTCCTGGCATCAAATTGAAAATTAGCATATCTTTTTCAAACAACAGTAAAATTTCTCAGTTTCAACATTTGATATGTTTTCTTTGGACTGTTTTCAATGAAAGATAGGGTTTCCATGATTTACAAACCAACACATTCTTTTTTATTTGTATTTTACACAGCGTCCTCACCAGAATTATTATAGTTTTGAAATTTTCATCATTTTTTTAGTTGTTCAGTTTTTTTTATTTCAGTTGAGTTCTTCATTCATTTTACAAGTGCATAGGTAGTTTTAGCTTTATTTTGAGAAATTGACTAATTTTAGTTGAGTTTTTAATATGTTTTAGTTTTTCAGGTCCAGTCACAGATATCCCATAATAACTAGATAGGACACAAGCTGTTTACTGTTTAGCTGCTACTTAAATTTTGTTCTCGACTACATCAATGAAAATAGGAATGAAATGAAAGTATGTGTTTTAACACTGCAATAATGCTTAGCAATAATGAAATTACATGAAAAAGAGGGTTTGTGATCACTCTAAACGTATCAAACAGGATTGTTGGCGAGCATGTTTTTCAATTTTTTAGAGCCAACATGAAAAAAATCCATGTTTGCCCAACTAAATGAAGCTGGATATGATGACAGGTCAGACATCTACTGTGTTTTACTGTCGGTCTTTCAAATCCATAATTCTCCTTTTTCCCTTACAAATCTAAGCTTTATTTATATATTTTTTTAAAAGTCACTAAATATTGCTTAATTTAAAAGGATTGTAAATAAATGGTGTTTGCATTCCGCAGTAATGGACCCGAACCAGCCTTGGCCGACACCTGGGTGCCCATGAAAGAAAGACATGATAACGGCATAATTTGTTCAAAGAATCCCATTATGACACACAGATGTAGAAAAAGTTTGAGATAGGTATTGGAAGGATCACTAACAATGAATTTGCAGATGTTTTACTGCAAAGAGAACTAGCATGTAGTGTTCATCTGCTTTCAATAAATAAATAAATAAATAAAATAGATGAAAAAACATGGATTTTGGGAAGAGTGAACTGACCCCTTTAATCATTTCCTTTTAACAGATTTTTAAACAGATTAAGTAGAGTCTGCTTCTTTCAGCTTCTCCCATTAGGACTCACCACAGTAGATCAATTTATGAGCCACATATTTGATTTGGCATAGCTTCCCACCCCCAAACACTGGATACAATGTACTCAGGCTTGGGACTCGCACTATATGCACTGGCTTGTGCAACTCCAGTGGCTGGTTATTTTTGCCTCGTCTGCATGTCTTTGAACTGTGGAAGGAAACTGGAGCACTCAGAGGAATTCCACACAGATAACATGTAAACTCCACACAGAAAGGCCCCTGTTAGCCATGAAGTTTGAACCTGGAACCATTTTGCTGTGTGGCAACAGTGCAAACTACTACACCTCCACACCACTCTGAAAGCTGCTCAGAATGTAGTGATTCATTTTTGATAGCAACATCTCTGACAGTATTTCCAGCTGCAAGCCCGAAAGTACTGGAACAGCAAGGCCAATTCTGTTGTGTTTTTTTTTTGCCATACACTGAAGACATTTGCGTTTGAGGTCAAAAGTGGGTGGCACGGTGGTGTAGTGGTTAGCACTATAACGTCGCAGCAGGAAGGTTCTGGGTTTGAGCCCATTGGCCAAGGGGGGCCTTTCAGTGTGGAGTTTGCATGTTCTTTCTGTGCCTGTGTGGGTTTCCTCTGGGTGCTCTGGTTTTCCCCACAGTTCAAAGACATGCGGTTTGGTTATTATGGGGTAGCCATGGCCTGAGGTTAGGCTGAAGTGTCCTTGAGCAAGGGCACCTAACCCACAACTGCTCCCTGGGTGCTGTAGCATAGCTGCCCACTGCTCTGTTTATGTGTGTGTGCTCATTGCTCACTTGTGTGTGCGGGTGTGTGTTCACTGCTCCAGTTGCGTTAAATGCAGAGTTTAAATTCCACTGTGTGCTTAAGAATTACATGTGACATTTAAAGGCTTCTTGGCTTGCCTTCTACCGTATATGTGATAGGTCAGAATTTCAGCTTTTATTTCTTGATATTTACATCTATATAACGGAATGTTGTTGGGATTTTTGCACAGTCAAATGCAGAAACATTCAGGTCAAGTCAAGTCAAGTTTATTTGTATGGTGCTTTTAACAATAAACATTGTCGCAAAGCAGCTTCACAGACTTTAATGACTTAAAACATGAGCTAATTTTATCCCTAATCTATCCCCAATGAGCAAGCCTGTGGTGATGGTGGCAAGGAAAAATTCCCTCAGATAATGTGAAGGATCTTGACCAGTGGCTCACTTGCAGAATGCTACCAGCATGACTATTCTTTATAAAGGTCTTGCCTTGGTTCAAGGAATGCCTTTCTTGTCATGGTATTGGACTGGTTTGACACGCATCACCATTTTCAACCATGCTTGTCTTTTCAGGACAAGGAGACCAAATGACTAAAAAACAAGTCTATTCCTCTGACAAGGAGTGAACTAGCCATTGGACCATCAGACTAAAACACTGATGCGCTCCCCAGTGAGCTTCCCAGGCTATCTCTACGATGACCATTCAGGATTTTTTTTTTCAAGCTCATGCTAAAAGCCAATATTGCTCCGCTAAGAGCTCTTTCACCAATTCGGCTCACTGAGGAAAGTGCCTCAAGGTGCCATTTGAGATGCTTTCAGAACATGTGCATCAGATGGCTGGTTGTTGAATGGTGTGCTTGCTTCAGAAGGATAGAGTTTTCAGTACTGTACTTGCATCACAGTGAAAGTATGATTGAAAGCTAGCTCGTAGAAGGCTCTTGCTCTCTGGTTGTTTTCAAATGCATTTTCAACCAGGTTCTGGCTTTCCCCTCCAAGAAGGTAAACCTGTTGAAACAAGCACCTGAACAGGGACTTGAACCCTGGACCCTCAGATTAAAAGGCTGATGTTCTACCGACTGAGCTATTCAGGCTCCCAGCCCAGTCTTCGGGAAAGAATGGGTTGGGCCTGTGGGCGCACATGTTCAACTGTTTCCGCTGAGAAAATTTGTCCTCCGCACTGGATCAGAGACCTTCTTGCGGCTGTCAAAAGCTTATTCACGTAACTGACTCATGAAATGAACACCAGGGTGCTTGTCCCCTATTTTTTGTTCAACAGCACTATCCAAGATAACAAGGTGTCATCTTGTCTCTGCTTCACTCATAAAAAGCAGCGCTCTAGCACATTTTCCTCTTGATTGCCCATCATCTGGCACAAATAATGTCTAAGCTAAGATTGCTCAATGAAGAACTCCTTCACCAATTCGACTCACTGAAGAAAATGCCTCAAAGTGCCGCTTGAGATGGTTTCAGAACACACGTTTCAGGGGGCTTGTTGAATAGTGTGCTAGATTCAGACCGATAGAGTTTTCGTTTTTTTCCCCAAATATTTTTTAATAAGTTTTAACCTACATACATAGACTACATACTTACATACATACATGTACATACATACATACATCTAAGCATTTTGACAATAAATGTATGTGTGTTACAAGAAAATAACATGAAGACACTGACAGTAAAACCCAAACAAACAAAACAAACAAATGTCAACAACTTCAAAGAAAAAAAAACTAAAATAAACAAAATCAAAAATAGCTTCTCATTAAATGGCTTTAGCTTTCACTCATCACATCTGACATCCCATTAACTCCACCATCTTCAAGAAAGGATAAGGCCAAGTTTACATTAGACCGTATCTGTCTCGTTTTCTTCGCGGATGCACTGTCTGTTTACATTAAACCGCCTGGAAACGCCGGGAAATGGGAATCCGCCAGGGTCCACGTATTCAATCCAGATCGTGTCAGCTCCGGTGCTGTGTAAACATTGAGAATACGCGGATACGCTGTGCTGGGCTCTAGCTGGCGTCGTCATTGGACAACGTCACTGTGACATCCACCTTCCTGATTCGCTGGTGTTGGTCATGTGACGCGACTGCTGAAAAACGGCGTGGACTTCCGCCTTGTATCATCTTTCATTAAAGAGTATAAAAGTATGAAAATACTGCAAATACTGATGCAAATACTGCCCATTGTGTAGTTATGATTGTCTTTAGGCTTGCCATCCTTCCACTTGCAAGTGGTAAGTGATATGCGCTGGGATCACACACACAGCGGCTCAGTCCCGAATCACAGCTTGTGCACTTCACTCGCGTGCTCTGTGAGCTGTGCAAGGCCGGAGTGCGCACCCTCCAGAGGGCACTCGCTGTTCAGGGCGGAGTGATTTGGAGCGCAGGATGCCTGCGGAGCCGAGCGTATCCGTGTATTGGTGTTGCTGTGTGCACGCAAGTCGTGTATTGGTGTTGCTGTGTGCACACTAATCGTTTAAAAAACATTAATCTGATGATCCGCTGATACGGTCTAATGTAAACATGGGCTAAGAATGGGCTCCAGACTTCTTCAGATCTCCTGCATTTACCTTTCACTATATAGGTTATTTTTTCCATGGCCACATTCATTGCCATTTCTTTCAGCCAGTCTGTTACACTTGGCGCTTTTGTTTTCTTCCAAAATAAAGCAATTAAACGTTTCGCTTGTAACAAGCACATATCAATGAAAATATATTCCCTTCTTCTCAATGGAGATTCAAGAGGATATAAATGTAGAATATATGTTTTAGCTGATAACGCTAGGTTGAAATTTATAATTTCATTGATCATGTCCTTTACCCCCTCCAGAATGTATTTATGTGTTCACACTCCCATATGCAATGATAAAGATCGCCTTTGAATTTATTACATTTCATGCAGGTATCAGGAATGTTTTCATTGTATTTATGTAGAATAGCTGGAGTTCCATAAGTCCGCATCAACCATTTATATTGTAACAATTTCAATCTAACACTTACTGTTTGGGTTTGAGCTTCTTTACATGCCTCCATCCAATCATTCATAGACAAGTCTTCTTTTAAGTCTTCCCTCCAAGCTTCTAATTTATGAAGTGATGATTCTTGTGATCCTGACATTATAATCCCATAAATCTGAGACATTAAACCTCTATTATAGCAATCTTTTACCATTTCCTTCTCTAATATGTTTAGAATTGGTATATCTAAAGAATTCCTTTGAGACACAAAAATAAAATTTCTTATTTGTAAATATTTAAAGAAATGTTTTTTAGATATATTAAATGTATTAACAATTTCCTCAAAGGACAAAAGCTTGTTGGAAGAATACATATCTGCTATGGATTTTATCCCTTTCTCTGCCCAAGTCTTAAAGCCTGCATCCAACCACCCTGCTACAAAATTTGTATTACCCCAAATGGGGCTATAACCAGACAAGTCATTCGGTATGCCAAAATATCTCTTAACTACATACCAAACATTAATCATACTAAGAACTATTGGGTTAAGACAATTTTTCCTAAGATCTTTGAGATCAGCCGAATATAAGTATAGATTTAGGGGCAGGCCAGGAGTGATTGCATTTGATTCCATATTGACCCAAGATGGGATGCCTTGTGAAGAGAAGTAGAACATAATGGTTCTGAGCTGAGTAGCCCAATAATACCATTGCAAGTTGGGACACTGAAGCCCTCCTCTATCACATGGCAAGTACAGAAGTGAAAGGTGGAGTCTGGGACTTCTACTGTTCCAGATAAATTTAGCAAATAGGTTGTTAAGTCTTTTGAAAAGGTGCTTTGGAGGTGGTGAGGTGATATTCTGGAATAGATACAACAGTTTAGGTAAGATATTCATTTTCAGGACATTTATGCGACCAATTAAGGAAATGGGTAGAGATGACCATCTTTCAATAGAGTTAGAAATATTTTTGAAAAGGGGATCAGAATTTGCAGAAACAATATTCTCAAGTTTTGGTGCAATATTTATTCCCAAAAATGTAAATTTATCAGTTAAATGAAAAATATCTGGAACATTCTGAAGCTGTTCTCTATCATGATTGTCAAATAGCATTAGCATGCTTTTTGAGTAACTAATCTTATACCCAGATCTCATCTCATTATCTCTAGCCGCTTTATCCTTCTACAGGGTTGCAGGCAAGCTGGAGCCTATCCCAGCTGACTACGGGCGAAAGGCGGGGTACACCCTGGACAAGTCGCCAGGTCATCACAGGGCTGACACATTGACACAGACAACCATTCACACTCACACCTACGGTCAATTTAGAGTCACCAGTTAACCTAACCTGCATGTCTTTGGACTGTGGGGGAAACCGGAGCACCCAGAGGAAACCCACGCAGACAACATGCAAACTCCGCACAGAAAGGCCCTCGCCGGCCCCGGGGCTCGAACCCAGGACCTTCTTGCTGTGAGGCGACAGCGCTAACCACTACACCACCATGCCGCCTTATACCCAGATATCTTCCCAAATCTATGAATCAGCTCTAACAGAGCAGGTATAGAAGACCTAAGATGTTTTAAAAAAAAGAAGAACATCATCAACAAATAAAGCAATTTTATGTTCCACCTGGCCAACAGTAATACCAGCTATGTCTGTATGCTTTCTAACCGCAATTGCAAAGGGTTCTATAGAAATTGCAAAGAGGAGAGGAGAGAGAGGTTATCCCTGCTGACAGCCCCTGATATGTTGAAAGGTTTGGACACCATATTGTTCGTAAGCACCTCAGCTACTAAGTTATTACAGAGATAGATTTAGAGTTTTCAGTTCTGTTCTTGCTCTCTAAACTTGAGTGCATCGCCGTGAAAGTTGATTTAAAGCTGGATCACAGAAGGCTCTTGCCATCTGGTTTTCAAATGCATTTTCATGGTTGCAGAGATACAATGATTTTAATAAAAAATAAATAAAGGTAATTGCACACTGACACCCCCCCATACACACCTCTACTGCACATTGTAGCACAAAATATCCATCCATCCATTATCTGTAGCCGCTTATCCTGTTCTACAGGGTTGCAGGTGAGTTGGAGCTTATCCCAGCTGACTGTGGGCGAGAGGCAGGGTTCACCCTGGACAAGTCGCCAGGTTATCACAGGCCTAACACTTAGAGACAAACAGCCACTCACATTCACACCTACGTTCAATTTAGAGCCACCAGTTAACCTAACCTGCATGTCTTTGGACTGTGGGGGAAACTGGAGTATCCAGAGGAAACCCACGCAGACATGGGGAGAACATGCAAACTCCACACATAAAGGCCCTCACCGGCTGCTGGACTCAAACCCAGGACCTTCTTGCTGTGAGGTGACAGGAGGACAAAATAGAAAGGGTGTATATGGTCCAAATTGGTACTGTTAGAACTAGAAAAGGTTGTAGTTTTATGAGCGACTTAGTTTTGGAGGTGAATCCTAACAAATTCCTGCCTGTTGCGCTCCAGCAGTGAAAAGTAAAAGTCACTGTCTATTTATTAGCCTGCTTTGTGCCTACCAAGTGAGGTTACAAAGATGATAATTACAATATGATTTGTACAATGTATTAATACAAACAATGATTTGTACCATGTATTAATTTCCTGGGTTCCAGAAAATGGCTGGAGCAGCTGTTGCTCTTCTTCTTCACGAACGACTTGGCTTGCGTATTCATCCGCCTCTTTCTTTGTGGCTATAGGTTTGAAATCATCCTTAGACAACTAACCAATGATTGAGGATGAATTTGAAGAGCTTTCGTGTCTTTTTCAAAAGAATCAGTATCAAGAACGCACACCACTGGAGCAAATAGTGTAGAGTCCGTGTGAACACAAAAGAAGGCAGCGGCGCAAATGACGTCACACATGCAGCGGTTCTACCTGAAAATCACTGCGTTCTAATAATAGTGGATAAGCTTTTAATGATTTTTTCAATAGAATTCAGATGCAAAAAATGATTTTTCGAATCAATTTTTTATTTGTCCTTGAACTTTCCAACCTCTTTGAGCATATCACACACAGAAAACCTGGGATTTTATGATGAATTTTCATTCGACTAACACTAACATGGAACAAGTTCTCTTCAAGATGGGTATGGGCCAGTTCTGCAATTTTGGACCTGGGGTTTATTGCGGTATCATTGCAGCTTCAATGATATTATGCACTACACGTCTGTGTCATCAGCGTCACCAAACCCATTTTACTGGGGCACATGCCCCAGTATATACCTGCTGTGCCCCAGTAAAATTTCCTGATCACATTTCAGAAACAGTAATATCTTTGGCATTGCGGAATATAGACTATGCATCTGATGTGATCAAACTGCACCCATTCATCTCTATTAAATTGCTGGTGGAATACTCATCACACAATTACCACACACATATCATGTGAAACCACACAACTTGAGTTTCCCAACGGTGCTACCCACTAGTTGCTGTGATAAACGGTTTGCAAAAATTAACATCAATGAATTCACATCAAATTTAATCATATTCTGCATACAGTTCTGCATCCATCTTCACATCCGTTTTTGTCAATGCAATCCCTCACTGACTCCTGGGTTTACACAACAAACCATCCATCAAAATACACAGCAGACCCTACTGTTTCAAATGGTATAAAGGGTTAGCATGTATGCTGACTCACCAAGCGCATGAGCTTTTTACACCTGCATATGTGCTTTTCATGTATAAAAGCACCATAAAAACATCAGGGGTAATCAGGCTTGGGTTCAACACATCCCTCTAGAGACTTAAATTTCAGAAATTTTTTTTTTTGAAAATTTTTTTTCTCCCCAGTGCATGTGCTGTCAAGGCTAAGGCACCGTATAAAAAAGTGTCCAAGTGGGCAGAAATTCCTCAAAAAAAAAACCAGAAGGGACTCTAAACAACCTGTGAATACAAGCCACCCACTCATCTGATTGTTTTTTTGTTTGTTTGTTTTTCAATTTTTAAAAATATTATGCAGTGCATGAGCTATCAAGGCTAGGGCTCTCAAGGCCAGGGCTCTCGAGGCCAGGGCTATCAAGGCCAAGGCCTTAGAAAAAGTGGTGCAAGTGGACAGAGAACCTACAAAAACCATCAGAAAGGGTTCTACACACCCCTGCACAGTGTTAGCCCACAAAGAATATGGATATGATTTATGAATATTATTATTTATTTTGACAAAATCAAAAATTTTTCCCCAGTGCATGCTACCAATGCAAGTACCAATACTGAGAAGTCCAAGTGTCCAATTGGTCAAAGTGGCCAGAAAAAAAGTGGTTCATGTTGACAGAAAACTCACAAAAACCATCATTGTCATTAAATAAATCCCAGCTCACATAAGTCGGGAAGTTCAGCATACTTGCTGACCAAGTATGTACAGTGTTAGCCCAAAAAGAGTATGATTTTTTTTTCATTGTCATTTAATAAATCTAAGATCACTCAAGTCGGGAAGGTCAGCATACTTGCTGACCATACCAGGGAGAAGCTGAAGTGGCCCTGCATTACCTGCTCTGACCATCAGATGGCAATAAATCTAAGTTCACTAAACTCGGGAAGTTCAACACCATTGCTGACCATACCAGGGAAGAAGCTGAGGTGGCCCTGCATTACCTGCTCTGACCACCAGATGGCAATACTGGGCTATATTGGCCTCCAGTGAGGTTTTGCAGACAGACTGGTGTACCAGAGGGCCCAAAACAAAGGAAGGGCCATTAAGCAGGACAAAGAGCTGTGGGGGGTTGGGTTGCAGCCTGGGTTAGCAAGTTGGATTGCAGTTCCATGGCCTGATGAGATAAAAAAAATGTTGAAAAATGGAATTAAAAGTTAAATCTATCCCAAAGCCTCCAAACTCATGTGACAACCAACCCCGAAGAGAATGCAACAACCATCCCCAACTGAGCTGTTTTGCTACCACTAATGCTAGCATCCACCTGTTGTAGCATCTCATCTCATTATCTCTAGCCGCTTTATCCTGTTCTACAGGGTCGCAGGCAAGCTGGAGCCTATCCCAGCTGACTACGGGCAAAAGGCGGGGTACACCCTGGACAAGTCGCCAGGTCATCACAGGCCTCCAAACTCGTTATATGAATATTGGCCAGTATACAGGTGCTACTCAGTGGGTCCAGGGAACCAGGGTTGGGTTGCTTTCAGCAAAGTTTTGGCCTAAGCTGTGACTGTCTCTCTTGGCAGAGAACACCAAACATATGGTTAGTTCCCTGTAATCCAATGTCTTTTTATTTTTCTGTATTTCCTGGTAGTCCTCTCCCTCTCAATCCTCTCTCTCTCTCTCTCTCTCTCTTTGATGATGATTATGTCCTGACTTTTTTTTACCATGGGCATCAGGCAGAAAAATGACAAAGTCCCACAGTTCAGAAAAATGACAAATTCCCACAGTTCAGAAAAATGGCAAAGTCCCACTGCTCAGTTTTACCATGGGCATCAGGCGGAAAAATGGCAAAGTCCCACAGTTCAGAAAAATAGCAAAGTCCCACAATTCAGAAAAATGGCAAAGTCCCACTGCTCAGTTTTACCATGGGCATCAGGAGGAAAATGGCATAGTCCACTGCTCAGTTTTACCATGGGCATCAGGCAGAAAAATGACAAAGTCCCACAGTTCAGAAAAATGACAAATTCCCACAGTTCAGAAAAATGACAAATTCCCACAGTTCAGAAAAATGGCAAAGTCCCACTGCTCAGTTTTACCATGGGAATAGGGTGACCAGACTTCCCGGTTTTACCGGGACAGTCCCGATTTGGGGTTGTGTGTCCCGAGTCCCGACAAAAGTCTGTCGGGACACGGATATGTCCTGGTTTTCAACACTCGCGATGTTTGCGACTGAGGAGCGTGGAATCATTAGCGGAGAAATGTCTGCATTTACTATTTTGATGAATTGACAGGAATCGCAAACTTTCCTGGTTACTGCCCCCTGGCCCTGTGGCATGGGTGTTTATGTAGCCACATTATTCCAGACAACAGAACGGGTTGCCATGCAACAATAAAATAAACATTAACTGGCGCGAATGTTCTTTGTCTAGCAGCTAGCAGCAGTAATGCCGCAGCAATTATGCCGAAAAGAAAATGTACCTTTTCCAAAGATTTACAGGGCACCTACCCCTTCCTCTGAGAGGTGCAGAACAATGCGCACGAAGCCTACTGCACACACTGTAAGTGCTTTGTTCTTGTACTGAGTTGGGTAGCCTATGTTGCAAATGCTGTGCGCTCCTGTGGGGGCTTTCCTCGGGCTGTTGCCCCTCTCCTCCTTTAGTGCTGAGAGAGGCCCTTCATATAATCTTTTTTTATTCACCTTGATATCCCGAGATAACGACATAATTAATTCAGGATCTCGAGAAAACAACACAACTAATTCGAGATCTCGAGAAAACAAAACCGTTATTCCGAGATAATGACCTAATTAATTCAGGATCTCGAGGAAACAACACAACCAATTCGAGATCTCGAGAAAATAAAACCGTTATTTTGAGATCTCGAGAAAACAAAACAATTATTCCGTGATCTCAAGAAAACAAAACAATTATTTCATGATCTCAGCTGGATCACTGTATCTCCGTCGGTAGAGACGAAGCCGGGCCAGTCTTCTGTGGAGGTGCCGCGGACTAATTTTGAAATTATCCCTTATTAAAAGACTTAATGCAATCTCTCCCTGTGTCAACCCCTGATCAAAATATTGCCTTATTAGGTGATCGATTATTCCAGACATTCTAATGACCAAAGTTGCGTCTATACAGAATGAGAAATAGCCCCAAAGTTGCATATCACAAGTCTCTTGGTGCACCTGAATGAACCATTTCTCAGCTGTTTACTCGAGATCATGAAATAATTGTTTTGTTTTCTCGAGATCTCGGAATAATGGTTTTGTTTTCTCGAGATCTCGAATTAGTTGTGTTGTTTTCTCGAGATCCTGAATTAATTATGTCGTTATCTCAGGATAACAA
This sequence comes from Neoarius graeffei, assembly GCF_027579695.1. NCBI lineage: Eukaryota > Metazoa > Chordata > Actinopteri > Siluriformes > Ariidae > Neoarius > Neoarius graeffei. The sequence goes on from NC_083587.1 coordinate 7,928,806, forward strand.
GGTGAATTAAAAAAAAGGATTATATTAAGGGCCTCTCGCGGCTTCCGTAGTATATATTCTCAAATCACTTGTCTCTTTTTTGTTTCTGTTTAACATACCATTCTGACAGTTTGGCCATAGTGAACAGCTTGTTGCACCTTCCATTAAAGTGTTCACTTTTGTACACATCTTGCTTTATTCATTCACTTGTGGGGAATGGTTAGTAAGGTTGATTCTGAACTAGGCTATGTTGAGGTCACATATCTACTTTTTAAGTTCATGCTATAGTGCGTACAATTTTAGAGATATAGCCTACACGTGCATATGCATTCTTCTTGGTGTTCTCACAAACAGGTGAAATAAATCAGTTTAAATTTGGCCTATGGACATAGCCTGGCCTATTCTCAGCCATTACAAAATCTGTTGTCTGACCATAATTTAACTGATCTGTATACCACTATGCTACTAGATAACAAAATGCCTGTTTGTTTTTTTTCATGTGAGATGTTGATAAATGTGAGCTTCAACAAAATGATGAGCACCTCTCTGAGTGTCACATTTACGTAAAAAAAAAGGTGTGCGAGCACGAGCATGGTCACGTGCAAAAGTGTCCCGGTTTCAGACAAGGGAAATCTGGTCACCCTACATGGGAATCCAGCTGAAAATGGCATAGTCCACTGCTCAGTTTTATCATGGGCATCAGGCTGAAAAATGACAAAGTCCCATAGTTCAGGGTTAGCATGTATGCTGACTCACCAAGTGCATGAGCTTTTTACACCTGCATATGTGATTTTCATGTATTAAAGCACCATAAAAACATCAGGGGTAATCAGGCTTGGGTTCAACACATCCCTCTAGAGTCTTAAATTTCAGATTTTTTTTTTCAGAATTTTTTTTTCTCCCCAGCTCATGTGCTGTCAAAGCTAAGTCCCACTATGCACCATGTAAACAAGTGTCCAAGTGAGCAGAAATTACTAAAAAAAAACCCAGAAGGGACTCTAAACAACCTGTGAATACAAGGCACCCACTCTTCTGATTGTTTTTTTTTTTTGCTTTTCAATTTATTATGCAGTGCATGTGCTGTCAAGGCTAGGGCTCTCACGGCCAGGGCTCTCGAGGCCAGGGCTGTCAAGGCCAAGGCCTTAGAAAAAGTGGTGCAAGTGGACAGAGAACCTACAAAAACCATCAGAAAGGGTTCTACACACCCCTGCACAGTGTTAGCCCACAAAGAATATGGATATGATTTATGAATATTATTTTTTTTTTGACAAAATCAAAATTTTTTCCCCAGTGCATGCTACCAATGCAAGTACCAATACTGAGAAGTCCAAGTGTCCAATTGGTCAAAGTGGCCAGAAAAAAAGTGGTTCATGTTGACAGAAAACTCACAAAAACCATCATTGTCATTAAATAAATCCCAGCTCACATAAGTTGGGAAGTTCAGCATACTTGCTGACCAAGTATGTACAGTACTTACGTACTTACTTACTTGGGCCCTTTGCCCCGATCAGAGCATAGGCCATTGATGATGTTCCTCCATTGCACTCGTCTTTGGGCCTTCTTCATTAGGTTGTGCCAGCTGTTGCCTATACTCCTCATCTCCTCCTCTGTGTCCCTTCTCCAGCTGTTTTTTGGCCTTCCTCTCTTTCTTCTGCCCTGTGCATTCCAGGTTAGGGCCTGGTGTGTAATGCTGGATGGTGGCTTCCTGAGTGTGTCCCCTATCCAGGACCATTTCCTCTTGAGGATCTGGCTTCCAAATGGGTTTTGTCCTGCTTTATCCTACAGCTCCAGGTTGCTGAGCTTGTCTGACCACTTGATTTTCAAGATTCTTCTCAGACAGGTGTTTATGAAGGTTTGTGTCCTGTGCTGTGTTGCTTTTGTTGTTCTCCATGTCTCAGATACATAGAGCAGTACTGACTTGACATTAGAGTTGAAGATCCTGAGTTTGGTGGCTACTCGTATCATGCTAGTGGCCCAGACATTCTTCAGCATGATGAAGGTTGCTCTTGCTTTCCCTACCCTGGCTGTTACATCTCTATCCATGCCCCCCCTGATGGTCTACTATGCTTCCCAAGTACACAAAGGACTCAGCCTCCTTCAATTCTTCCCCTCCAATTGTGACTGGTGTGCTGTTTGTAGTGTTAATCTTCATGAGTTCAGTCTTCTTTTTGCTGATTTTGAGTCTTGTACTGACTGATGTTGTGTCCAAATGAGTTGTTTTATCTTGCATCTGTTTGTGGTTGTGTGAGAGGAGTACCAGGTCATCGGCAATACCTAGATCCTCTAGCTGCATCTAGAGTGTCCACTGGATCCCCTTGCTCTTTCCTCTAGTAGTTGTCCTCATGATCCAGTCAATAACCAGGAGGAAAAGAAGTGGCAACAGTAAGCACCCCTGCTGTACTCCTGTCCTCACATCAAAGCTCTCTGTTAGCTGTCCTGCATGGGCTACTCTGCATTTCATGTCCTTGTATGTACTCCGGATTAGAGATACAAATTTCTCTGGTATACCGTAGTGTCTTAGCATCTTCCAGCTCACATAAATCACAGCTCACATAAGTCGGGAAGTTCAGCATACTTGCTGACCAAGTATGTACAGTGTTAGCCCAAAAAGAAGATTTTTTTCTTCTACAATGTCATTTAATAAATCTAAGATCACTCAAGTCGGGAAGGTCAGCATTCTTGCTGACCATTCCGGGGAAGAAGCCTCTGCGGTGGGGGAATGGGGCGAGGATGAGGAATAGAAGGGGAGAGAGAGAGAGAGAGAAGAAAGGGGAGAAGAGGAGACATGCTGTCCTGCCATCGGAACAGCCACCATATGGTCCTCTGCCAGCTCAATGGCCTGATCCAGCGACGCCGGGCAATGGCACTGGACCCACTCTGCTATTCGTTCCGGAAATTGGGCAATGAATTGTTCCAGCGCCACTAGGTCGATGATTCCCACGGCGTCACGGTTGTCGGCCCTCAGCCACCGCCGGCAGGCGTCCTGGAGTTGCTGGCCAAACACGAATGGCCGGCTGACCTCCTTCAGGTGCAGTGCGCAGAAGCACTGCTGTTGCTGCTCCGGGGTGTGCCCCACATGTTGGAGGACGGCCCTGCGGAGGTCGGTGTAGACCAGCCGGCTGTCGGCGGGGAGCTGTAGCGCAGCCAGCTGCGCTTCACCCGTTAGCAGGGGGAGGAGGCACGCCGTGTGCTGTTCCACCGGCCAACCCCATGCCTCTGCTGCCTGCTCAAAAAGAGTGAGGAAGGCTTCGGGGTCGTCATGCGGACCCATCTTCGTTAGGGTGAGGTGGGGAGGGTCCGTGGCAGTGGTGATGGTGGACCCCGCCGAAGCGAGCAGGTGCCGGAACGCCTGGCGATCTTCCTGCTGTGCCAGCACCAGGACTTCAGACCATTGTTCCTGCTCCATCCGGAGGGCGACCAGCGCCTGGTGCTGGCACCGTTGGGCCGAGGTGAGGGCATGGACCAGGTCCTTGAAGGGGGAGGACTTCATGGGGCTGTTCTCTTCTGTACTCTGTCCTGGGTTTTGGCACCACTGTAGAAATATTTAAGGTGGGTGGAGCACAGAAGCATGGCAGGCCAGAACTGAGTTAGCAAAAACCCTGTTATTTTAGCTTTTCAGCTTTACATTTATTCTCCCATTCATGCATGCATGCACACACACACACACACACACACACACACACAAGTGTTCTGGTTGGGGGAGAGCCCCCTTTCTCTGCTCTCCCTCTCCTCTTATGGGGCGCGGTCACTGGGGAAGACACACAAACACAGGTTAATTCCCGTCAGGTGCAGTGATTCTGCCACTTACCTTCCCTGACTCCGCCCTCCATTCACAGACCGACGCTTGACCACGCCTCCCCTGCCACAATACATTAAAAAGAAAAGAAAAATCAATCATTCAATCAATTCCGGCAAGCCACAGGACAATCACACAAACCTTCTTTACGAAGCTAGTACAATAATTGTAGAGCTGGCTGTGGAAACAACAATGGTGATGATAGTGATACGTGTTCACGTGGTTCCTCAGCCGCAAAAAGAAAAACAAAACAAAAACACGAGTCAGCATTTCAACTTTAAATAACTTAATTACCAGCATGAGCAGAGGTCAATTTTCAGATCTTTTTTTGAGAATATCTAGAAGCAACTACACTGTATGGCCACACAATGTCATTCCAGTACCAACAAGCTTTTCCTGCCCTTGCACTTTGCCCTTACTCTTCATACTCTCATCTCTGTGAAGGCCACTGGTAAATTGGTGAGGACAAGCCTACAACGTTTGAATAAATTCATTTGAATAAATCAGAATAGGAAATAAAGCCTCAAGGTCTGGAATACTAAAAATGAATACTGTTTTAATAGAACCTGGATTTCAACTGGAGTTTTGTGTACAGAGTATCACAGTCATCGTCAACACAACTTCTCTGGAGTTTGCTTTCACATTTGCCAAAATGCCTGAAACAAACAAGGTCCATTCATTTGTTTCTATTCTTTTGAAACTGAGCTTTTCATCAGCCTTAAAAGACTGAAGAGAAATCACTATTTATCATAGATTTTCTAAATTATTTCATTGTGTTGCGTATTGCGGTGCATATAATTTGGTAGGTTAAGCCAGCTTGTGCAAAACGAGTTTTGGCAAACAACAATATCCTCCTTCGCCATTGTGCCTAGGTGGCACATAGCGCCTCCACCAAGATTTTCCAGTCTTCTCTGTTCTTTGCTTTCTTTTTGATCTCTCCCCAGGTCTTTTGGATGCTCTTGAATTCTTTCTCGATGGTACGCCTCCCGGTCTCTTTTGGTCTTCCTCTTTTCCTCTTTTTGTCATCAGGTGTCCACTTCAAAGCTTGTCTTGTTATATTCTCTGGATCTTTACGTATCACATGCCCTAACCATTTCCATCTTTTCCTTTTAACTTGTGTCATGATGTCGTGTTGACCTGTCTGTTCATATAGTGCTTGATTCGATATTTTATTAGGCCAGTATATGCTACAAATTTTTCACAGACATGATGAATGAAACCCTGACAGTCTTGCTATCCCTCTGTACAATTCTCCAGCATTATGCACCATAAAAGAGTACTGACAAAACATTGCTATTATAATCCTTAGCTTAGTCTTCTCTGTGATGTTATGAGATCTCCATATTTTATTTATTTGATGAAAAGATGTTCTTGCTTTCTGCAGTCTGTTGGTAATGTCTTTCTCTGTAGCGTTGTCTTTACTAATTATACTGCCAAGGTATGTAAATTCGTCTACTTCCTCTAGCGCATCATTTTCTAAAGTTATTCTGGGTGGTGCTTCAGTGAGTTGCATAGTCTTTGTCTTCTTCTTGCTAATTTTTAGGCCTACCCACTATGTAGCTTTTCCAAGGTCCTCAGTCTTTTCCTGTAGATGTTTTCTATTACTTGACAATAGAGCTACAGTATGTCATCGGCAAAATCAATATCCTCCAACATAGATGTGTGTCCATCTTATTCCTCTATGTTTGTTTCCAATTGTTTTCCTCATGACCCAATCGATAGCAACAAGGAATAGCATAGGTGGCATTATGCAGCCTTGTCGCACTCCACTTGTGATGTTAAACCAGTCTGACATCTTGTTGTTGTGGATTACACTACAGGAGAAATTTTCATAGAATAATTTAATGGTGGTTACGAATTTATCTGGGCAACCATATGATTTAAGGTTTTTCCAGAGGGTCTTCCTGTGTAAACTGTCAAAAGCCTTCTCAAAGTCTATAAAATTTAAGTGAATCTTGCTATTCCATTCAATAGATTGTTCCATAATGTTCCTCAATGTAAATATGTGATCAATACACCCAGTTCCTGGCCTGAACCCAGCCTGCCCTTTGCAAAGTAAGTTGTTAATTGCTCCATCTAGCCTCATACAGATAATCTTGCAGAAAACTTTACCGAGAGGAGTGTTATACTGCGCCAGTTGGTACAAATAGTTTTATCCCCCTTTTTAGGCAACTTAACAATGAGACCCTGGCACCAGTCGCTTGGCAATGTTTCTGAGTTCCATATCTTAGTAAACAGATGGAAAAGTAAGTCTGTAGTGAGTTTTATGTCTGCTTTCAGCATTTTGCTAGTAATGTTATCTATTCCAGGTGCCCTGTTATTTTTCAATCTGTTGATGGCTGCTGTTATCGCTTCCTTTGTTGGTGGGTCACAGTTGATGTCAAAAGTATCTCCAAAGGATTCATTGATGGTAGTTGTTTCCGTTGGCTCCGGTCTATTTAGTTCTTGCATAAAGTGTTCTGCCCATCTTTTCAGTTGTTCTTCCTCTTGCATAATTTTCACAACATTTTTGTCCTTCACTGGTTTACAGTCCATAGTAAATCTTCCAGATAGTTCTCTTGTAATCCTATAAACTTCACTCAATTTGCCCCGATTTGCTGCCCTCTCTGCCTCTGTTGACAATTGATCATAATAAGCTCTCTTGTCCTGCCGTAGTCTCCTTTTTGTCTCTTTGTTGGTTTCAATATATTGACGGCTCACTCACCAGAAACACACTGCAGGGTATCCTTTGATAGCTCAGTTGGAAAAGTGGAGGACTATAGTTGCTTACGATGGCCATCCTTAGGTTGCTGGTTTGAATCCAGCTCAAAGGAAGCATTTGTTCTGACAGAGCGTCTGATGTTATTTTAGTAATAATGTCAGGGGGAAGCACCCCCAAGCCAAGACTTTTCCCTGACCGGGAATCAAACCCAGGCCGTTGTGGTGAGAGCGCCAAATCCTAGCCACTGGACCACCAGAGAGAGCCCAGTGGTGAATGGGAATGGCCACAGGACCTCTGAGGACCACCCATTGCTGGGTGTCATCCCTTTGAGGCTCTCTGTACTGTCTGGGCAAAGTACCTCTGCGGTCCTCGAGTGGCTTGGGGCAGTACCTTTGTGAACCTGTCATCAAGTCTGTGTCCGGTACTTTACAAGCTTCTCGTGGCCGGGCGCAGTTCCTCCGAGGCCCTCCGGTGGATGTCCCTCTGGTTCTTCTCATGGCTGAGTGCAGTACTTTTGGCTGGGCACAGCACTGTACCTTTGGGGCATCTGCAAAAATAATGCAAATTTTAAGTTACATCTTCACAAATTATTCTCTGGGATAGGGTTCTGTCGTTTGTACAAATTTGACTAACCTTGACATTTTGCCCAATGTTATTTGCAGTTTTACTGGCAGGTTGCTCCTTTTGATGCCAGCTTATTGTGCTGATACTACAATGAGCAAACAAATGTGAATTTAATGATATTTATTCACCAAGGCAGTTAACTCTTGCTAAGTTGCATAACAGTTTACTACTGATTGTATGTCCTCATCGAACCCTCAAATTTGACTTTTATTTACTCAAATTCACTCTTGACTGTATGTCTGTAACTAACGCTCAAAGAACCCAACCGGAACATTGTCATCAGGTTTTCCAAAGTTTTCTTGTATTGCAATAGTAAGGGGAACTTTAATACAACCAAAAGGGAATGTTCTCCAAAAGCTCTCCCGAGGTTCCCACTTTACAAACGTTAGGAGAAAGTTAGGAGAAAGATCCATCAACCAAAACATGCAAACAAAAACTGCCATTATACATACATGTAGAAATAGTTAAGGTGGGTGGAGCACAGAAGCACGGCAGGCCAGAAATGAGTTTGCAAAAACCCTTTTATTTTAGCTTTTAAGCTGTACGTTTATTCTCACACACACACACACACACACACACACACACACACACACACACACACAAGTGTTCTGGTTGGGGGAGAGCCCCCTTCCTCTGCTCTCCCTCTCCTCTTATAGGGCACAGTCACTGGGAAAGACACACAAACACAGGTTAATTCCCGTCAGGTGCAGTGATTCGGCCACTTACATACCTTCCCTGACTCCACCCTCCATTCACAGACTGATGCTTTACCATTTTTTCTTCAGTATGGTGCTCCACTGGAGCGTCGCTATTTTTGTGTGTGCGTGTGTGTGTGTATGTGTGTGTCTGTTTGTCAGAGAGAGAGAGAGAGAGAGAAAGGGTGTGTGTGTGAAAGAGAGTGTGCTCATAGATGTTGCGTATGCATGTGAGTGCATACTTGTGAGAGTGTATGTGTGTATGCATAAATATGCATATGACTGTGTGTGTATGAGTGTGCAGAGAATTGTATATGTTATATCATCAGACTCATGATGCTTTTTTCTCTATATATGTTACCTTTGGGCGATATTATTCGTAAACATTGTATTAGTTTCCACTGTTATGCTGATGACACACAGTTGTATGTCTCTGCAAAACCTGATGAGAGACACCAGCTTAATAAAATTGAGGAATGTGTTGGGGACATTAGACACTGGATGCTTGTAAATTTCCTTCTGCTTAACTCTGACAAGACTGAAGTACTTGTGCTAGGACCACATAAAGCTAGAAGTAAGTTTTCTGATTACACAGTAACTCTGGATGGCCTTTCTGTTTCTTCACGTGCAGCAGTAAAAGACCTCGGAGTGATTATTGACCCCAGTCTTTCATTCGAAACTCACATTGATAACATCACCTGGATAGCTTTCTTTCATCTCAGAAATATTGCAAAGATAAGAAATTTAATGTCATTGCATGATGCAGAAAAACTAGTCCATGCTTTCGTTACCTCCAGGTTGGATTATTGTAATGCCTTACTGTCTGGATGTTCCAATAAGTGCATAAACAAGCTCCAGTTAGTTCAAAATGCCGCAGCAAGAGTCCTTACTAGAACTAGAAAATATGACCACATCACGCCTGTCTTATCCACACTGCATTGGCTCCCAATCAAATTTCGTATTGATTATAAAATACTACTATTGACCTTTAAAGCACTAAATGGTCTCGCACCACAGTACCTGAGTGAACTTCTGCTCCTCTATGACCCGCCACGCCTACTTAGATCAAAAGGTGCAGGCTATCTGCTGGTACCTCGTATAGTGAAGGCTACATCAGGGGGCAGAGCCTTTTCTTACAAAGCCCCACTGTTATGGAACAGCCTTCCAAGTAATGTTCGGGAATCAGACATAGTCTCAGCATTTAAGTCTAGGCTGAAAACATATCTGTTTAGTCAAGCCTTTTGTTAATGGTGTTTATGAGGTAAAGGAGTAGATCTGGAGGGTCCTCAGACATAGAGTGTTTTGGTAAACTGGGATGTATGGATGCTGTCAGTCCCCACTCGCTTGCTCACTCGAGTTTGTTGACGGTGCAGTGGCTGGCTGCTTTATGTCCCGGGGCTCCCTCATGCCTGTGTTACCTTCTGGCTCTCTCCTTTTAGTTATGCTGTCATAGTTAGTTGCCGGAGTCCCTGCTTGTACTCGGTGCAATATGTATACTGTTCCTACTTATTCAGGTGACATTGGGCATACCTAACCACCTGTGTTTTCTTTCTCTTCCCCCCCCCCACACCCCAAATCTGTCCCTCTGAGTTACATGGAGTCAACAGGTAATCTTTTGGTGGAGACGGTGGGGACCTCGACTGGCTATCGTAGCCTGCAGGGAATCGGCCGTCAGACGTTCTGTCGCATGTCCCAGACCCGGTGAAATGTAACTGAATTGTCTTGGCCAGGCCTAAGGGTCCCATCTGCATCTCATCATTGCTGAGGAGTGTGCTCCCATCACCCAATCAAGCATCCAGCCAGAGCAGGTCATGATATATTTTTTACCATATTAACATGCCATTGTGCGTCATGCCTGATGTAAAGACTCTCGTCTCTGCGAGCCTACCACACAGATCTAATACTTGTCATTTTTAGGGCATACCTAACAACGTGTTTTCTTTCTCTCCCCCCCCATCTGTCCCTCTGAGTTACATGTTGATCCTGGGATTGAGATGCTGGCCTCTTCTGCCCCTCGGACCTGCTTGATCCATCCTGGTGCCCTGTGTCTGGTCGGAGTTTTATCGCCCCACTCCTGTGAAGGACGGCCCCATGAGGACAGTTGAGGGTTATACCTGTTAAAACTGTTAATATTATAGTCAGGCTGTCTGTTGTTGCCCAAATGAGGATGGGTTCCCTTTTGAGTCTGGTTCCTCTCGAGGTTTCTTCCTCATGTCGTCTGAGGGAGTTTTTCCTTGCCACCGTCGCCACAGGCTTGCTCATTGGGGATAGATTAGGGATAAAATTAGCTCATGTTTTAAGTCGTTCAAATTCTGTAAAGCTGCTTTGCGACAATGTTTATTGTTAAAAGCGCTGTACAAATAAACTTGATTTGATTTGATTTGATGATATCCAATATTTTGTAAAGTTTCAGATCAATCCATCAATGAATTGAACATTTTTCCCCATTTCCTGCTTGGCCACATGGTGGCGCTGTGCTAGGCATCTGCATTACACTTCTGAATATCATCACAATCATAATACACAATATTTTGTAAAGTGTCAGATCAATCAGTTAAGGCATTGCCAATTTCTGGCACATTTCCTGCTTGGCCAGGTGGTGGTGCTATAACAGGCAGGCCCATTGGGCATCAGGTTATCATAATAATCATAATATCTATTGAAGTAAGAAGTGTCCAACCATACAGTCAATGCACTGTGGCTTTCTGACACATTTCCTGTTTATGTGGCAAGATATTAAAATCATAAGGCTATTTCAACATATTACAAGATATCAAAAATCCCTTCACAACTTAATATCAGCGACATCTTGGCATCACGTATAACAAATTTCACATGAATCTCATGAACCGTCTAGGAGGAGCATGTTAAAATTCATCATGTGTCAAAACACACATATTCAAAACCCTATTCTTTCCTTGGCCAGTTGGTGGTGCTATACCAGACAGGCCCATAATGGCGAAAGAGTATCAGAATCAGAATCATATTACAAGATATCAAGTTCAACATTCAGCAATATCTTGGCATATTATATGTTATAATATTTCAACATATTACAACATATCAAAAATCCCTTAGCAATTCAACTTGAGCAATATCTTGGCATCATGTTTGCCAAGTTTGACATGAATTTGATGAACCGTCTAGGAGGAGTACGATAAAAATGACCACTCCAAATGGCCTTATGACATCATCATTCCAAAGTTCTACCCATTTATTTAAATGGGAAATGGAAAAAGGGGCGCTATGAAGTCCCTGGGCCATACCCGGGGCCAAAAGTCTGTAACTGAGTAGCAATGACAATGACTGATGTGTGTATCAAATTTCATGAGTTTTCATGCATGGGAAATGCCTCAATTAAGGCCAAATGTGGCAGAATAATAATAATAATAATAATAATAATAATAATAATAATAATCCTTCAAAAAACAATAGGGTCTTCGCACCAAACGGTGCTCGGGCCCTAATAAATCAAAATAAGAGCACATGCACATACACATGTTCATTCATATGTACATAGGAGTGTTGTATCAAAAAATTAAATTTGGAGGTAATGCTGCCAGTAGTAGGGGTTATACTCAATTTTGATGAAAACAGAAAGAACCCTTGGGCATACATGACTCCTGTCCTCCACAAGCATACGTACACCCACACATACATATACACGCATCCAAAAACAGAAGGCTGGCAGAAAATAAAAATTCTAATCATAATGGTAAAGGACACCCATGACAGGCCACTGCGGCAATAAAGTTATCTACAAGAGGAGCCCTGAAAACATTTCTAACATTGGATAGAAGTAAAAGTCATCTCAGAAAGGAACTACGAACTGGTTGGTAATATTACTCACTCCAAAATTCAGTGTAACGACACTTAAAGGGCATCTACAGGGCTCCATATGAGGAGTTCAGTAGTTACTTGTTAGAAGTATTCCTGCATGCAGGAAAGTTCTTATTGATATAAGTCTGGGCTTCCTCCGGCGTCGTGAAGATCCGCTCCTGGTTGTTATGTGTGATGCGAAGACAGGCCGGGTAGACGATCCCAAAGCAGACCCCTTCCGGTCCCCGAAGTTGTTGTCTCACCCCATTGTATCCTGCTCGGGCTCTGGCCACTCGTGCTGTGTAGTCTGGGTAGACTGAAATGGTCATCCCGTCCACTTTGATCTGTTGTTTTTCCCTGGCGAGGCAAAGAATGTTGGCACAGTCCTGGAAGTAGTGCATGCGAGCCACAATTACGCGCGGTCAGTCACCTTGCCTGGGCGCCGGTAGTAGCGAGCGATGAGATCTATCTAGTACCGGCACCTCTGTTAGGCTGAATGCCCTCTGAAGCAGGGTTGACATGGCGACAGTGGAGCTGTCATGGCTCTCCGGTACTCCCGCAATTCTGATGTTATTCCTCCTTGACCTCGACTCTAAGTCTTCATATTTATTTTGTAGTAATTCCGACTGAGCCTTGAGGTGTGCCACTTCACGTTGAAGAGAAATGATATAATCTGGACATGTTGACAGACTCTTCTCCATCTTGCCAGTGGTATTTTTCAGCGTGGCTAACTCTGTAGCAACCGAGTTCTGATAAGATTGCAGTTCAGACCTTACAACAGTAATGTCAGCTCTGAAACCTTCCATTTCCTTTTCCAGCACTCTTCTAATCTCCGACTTAATTACATCTCCCTTCATGAAGCGACAGAAGCAACTCCTGCCTGAAAGCTTGAGTGGTTAGCGCCATGGTCTGGTCAGCTGGGGTTGGCTTATCATTTTGATCCAGGGATGATCCGGGACTGCTAGGCCTCGTGGTCAACGAAGTTGCATTACGGGTTTTTGTAGACTTGCCAGCCATTCTTTTTTTGTAAGCAGATATGTAGAAGTATGATAAAACTTTTCATTCATTTCATTATCTCTAGCCGCTTTATCTTTCTAGAGGGTCGCAGGCAAGCTGGAGCCTATCCCAGCTGACTATGGGCAAAAGGCAGGGTACACCCTGGACAAGTCGCCAGGTCATCACAGGGCTGACACATAGACAACCATTCACACTCATGGTCAATTTAGAGTCACCGGTTAACCTAACTTGCATGTCTTTGGACTGTGGGTGAAACCGGAGGAAACCCACACGGACAGAACATGCAAACTCCACACAGAAAGGCCCTCGCCGGCCCTGGGGCTCGAACCCAGGACCTTCTTGCTGTGAGGTGACAGCACTAACCACTACACCACCGTGCCACCCATGATAAAACTTAAAAAGTGAAATAAAGAACTGTGCTTTGCTGTGCTTTGTCGAAAGGTGCCTTTTTAAAAACTTTAAAATGAAAGTTCTGCGGAGTCTGGTTGGATGCGACTACTCCATAGCTTGCTTGCTGGTGCCCCCCCCCCCCCCATTCCACTGATTTTAATAGTTTAGCTATAAACTATTAGACATTTGAATTAATGATTAATGAATTTATGAGACTGATCCCTTTTTACATGAGACTGATTTGGTAAGCTTATTGCATGTACAATGTTTTTCAATTTTTTAGAGCCAACATGAAAGAAATCCATGTTTGTCCAACTAATGAAGCTGGATATCATGACAGGTCAGACTATCATGTGTTTTACTGTAGGTCTTTCAAATCCATAATTCTCCTTTTTCCCTTACAAATCTAAGCTTTATTTATATATTTTTTAAAAGTCACTAAATATTGCTTAATTTAAAAGGATTATAAATAAATGGTGTTTGCATTCCGCAGTAATGGACCCAAACCAGCCTTGGCTGACATGTGGGTGCCCACAAAAGAAATAAATGATAACGGCATAATTTGTTCAAAGATTCCACGTATGACACATAGATGTAGAAAAAGTTTGAGATAGGTATTGACAGAGGTGGAAAGAGTACTAAAATATTATACTCAAGTACAAGTACTGTTACTCTGATGAAATTTTACTTAAGTACAAGTAAAGTTACCAGACAAAAAATCTACTCAAGTAAAAGTAAAAAGTAGCTCATTTAAAATGTACTTTGAGTAAAAGTAAAACGTTACTTTTAACAATGGGTGTTTTCTGCCTCCATTGTGTTGTGCAAAAATGAAAAAGAAGAGGAAACAAGGATATATGTACATCTCAACCCAGATGTTTTATTTAAAGGAAGTGTATCAAATTGAATGCTTAGGATAATGCTGTATTAAAACTGAGACAAACAAAAAAGGTCAATACACACAGTCATGTCGTTTACATCGCCCTGACCACACACAAAGCATTGTACACGAAATATGAAAGTGAAATGTTGCACCAAAATCTCGTAGCTTGCCCGTGTGCACTGTGTGTTATTGAACAATTCAATTCAAACATTATTTGTTTTGCTTAGTATTCCTTTCTGGCCTGTTGGATGTAGAATGGTAGGAGGACTGATCAAGTCAGGTTGGCGAGCTAACTTGCTTGCATGATTAGCCAACCGAATAACAGACTAGTTACCATTATGTTACAGTACCAACAGGTTGCTACTTCAACATTAGCAATGCCATCCACTATTTTTGGAATATAACCAGCCTATTGTCGGTTTTACTATGGAAAGGAAACATTATGATCAGGGGCGCAGATACGTTTTTTGAACTGGGGGGGACAAAAAACTGGGGGGGACAAAAAACTGGGGGGGGGACAAAGCTGCCAGCAAACCAACCCCAACCCCGATATGCCTGTCAAACTTGTTGTGGGCAACCATAGCAACTAAGCTTGAGCTCGCAACCTGTGCAGTCTGCGCAGCTCAACCAACCGAATATCAGTCTTTGTTTTGTTTTATGTGAGTTGTTGCAACTATGTATACACTGCTGTGCACCTCAATAAACCGAATGGTAATTAGTCTTTTGATTTTTCCGTGAGGTTTGCCTTATGCAAAGAAAGACAGCATAGACTTTTTTCCTCCCTATAAGTGGGGGGGACCAAACGAGGTGAATTTAAATCTGGGTGGGACGAATCCCACCCATCCCACCCTCTATCTGCGCCCGTGATTATGATGCCAATGACAATACTTACCTCAACATGCTTGCTCAGATTAGACGTCGAATTTTTGTATGCCGCAATGGTTGTCTTCTTGGGCACACATAATCTGCATTGCATAATGAAACTGTCACCCCTTTTCTCTACGAAGCTGAAGTGATCACGTATGTAGGGCCAGGGGTGCACTTCATTACTGGAAGAAATTGCGTTTTCTGCAGGGTCGTCCACCACAGGTTCCTCGGTCTCCTCCATGTCCGCAGGGGCGCTTTATCAACACCCGTGGCCCAGGGGCTAGGCCCCTCATAGGCTACCTGTCAACCCTACCCTTACCGTTGGCCAGGAAAACACTCTTATTTTATTTGCAATACGTGTCAAGCATTTACAGTGTAAGCGCGTAATTAGCCTAGAAGCCTACGATAGGTTACGTTTGGCTCAGCGTAGCTGCGCAAGGCCCACGATCACATCACTCAACACATCCGACCACAGAGGGAGAGAAGAATGTGCGCATTATCATTACAGAGCCGGTTCTGATGATTACCACGGACAGGACAGTGATACTGCGTAACTTTCATGCAAGGGCATGGCCAGAGATAACCACACAAGCGCGCGTGCGCTAATGTAGACCTATGTGTTGTAAACATAAAACACACACACCTACAGACAAGTCCTTTTAAAAAATAAAATACATAAAAATAGCTCGGCGGCATGAAAACAAACATTCACTGCAAGACAAGGTGCCCTAGAATCTCCATCAGTTTTTAATATCTATATGGACTTTGTTGTCAGGATTGCACAGCATGAGATATCAAAACTGTACCCAGATACAGGCTTCAAGTTCAGATATTGCATTCCAAATGAGGTATCCACAAGAGAAATGCGTACGAAAGCACGAGCATCAGGAGAAGGTTGCATAACAGAGATTCTATACATAGATGATCAGGCCATACTCGCTGGATCCATCGAGGAGCTTCAGAATATTCTTCAGTTGTATGATAAGACCTACACCCGCTTTGGTTTACAAATATCATATGTCAAAACAGAAACAATGGCTTTTAACGTCAATGAGGATATCAAATGTAAACCAAGTATCATTTCCCTTGGCGGCACTAATATTAAAAACATCCGCACCTTTAAATATCTTGGTTATAATGTCAGCAACTGTGATGAATCCTCACACTTCCTGCATGCTAGGATAAGTGCTGCATTCATGAAATGGAATGAACTGAAACACGTTCTAACCGACCACCGAATACTACTAAAAACCCGTATAAAGTTCCTAGTGGCATTCGTTCGATCTCGTCTCCTGTACAGCACACAGGCATGGCAACTATCATCCAGTGAAATTCACAAAATTGAGGTAGTGTGGCATGGCTTCCTAAGGAAAATGATTAAAGGTGGATATAAACGAAAGAATGCCCCTGACCAAAAGAACACTACAAATGAAGATATAGACTGGAGCTACAAGATGTCCAATGCTGACCTCCGGAAACTGACAGGAACCCAGGATATAAAACTATCCTGCTACGTACAACAACTAAAATATATTGCTCACGTTTGCCAGATGGGCAATAACCAAGTGCAAAAGCAGCTCCTGTTTGACAAAAATGGTTATAAATGGACGAAATGGGGAAAATCTGCTGGGCATAGACACCCAACAGATAAGACGTATGATGATGGACAAATCAAACTTTGAGCAACTGCTGCAACTGCTACAGCAGAAGCACCCCTAGAGAGTTTAACTTTTGACAGGGGAACATGATGATGATGATGATGAAGGTACTTGGCTCGGCGGCCACATGAAACGTAAACACCATGGACAGCGGCCAAACTCATAACTCTACAGACTGAAATACATGAAACCAAGTCCTACTAGGGTCTATTTTACCGATCTATGTTCAAGCATCATGCAAGTCTTCCTTCTCCTTGAATAAGACTGTGCATTCACCTGCCTTTTTGACATGACTGCATTGAAATACCACTTGCAACAATATTTCACACACTCCATCAAGAAAAAAGTTAAACTTGATGAACACGGGCATACTGTTTTGAGCATACGATTTTTTAAAAAGAAACTAGCTACATCAAAGTCCTTCAATAAACCCATCCTTTAGCGCAAATGAGCTTAACCTAGTTCAAAGCATGACGCTAGCAGTAGCTGCATAAGGCAAAATCATGTGGGCCTTTCGTCAACAACAAGCCACGGCGGGTAAACATTAATAATCAAGTGTCCTTACCTTAAAACGTTGTCTTGACCACAGAACTTCTCAAGTATTTCATTTAAATCCACACGGGTTAACAACACACCCAACACAGCTAGTGAGAAATGTGGATCTGCGCTAGCTTTGTATTGCTATTCCCCTCAGTATGCTTACTCTGTCTGCTGCCCGAACTGTGACAATTATAGGCTACAATCTTTTCATCAATTTCTTCAGTAGATGCCATTTTAGACATTTTATTATCCCCATCGAAATATGCTATTATACTAACAGGATTATAACTCAAATCACACGACACATATTCAAATCACAACTGATTTATTTTACTGTTGGACAGATCATAGCATATCTAGCCTAGCTGCACATAGCCTAGCTGCTGGTAGGCTGATAACTGATAAGTAGCTGATATTCTGAACAGATTGGTGATCCTTACCTTAAAAAAGTCTGTGACTTTAGGCAACGATTCTATCATTACCTGCATCTCTCTCTTTTTTTCCTTTTATGCGCCCCGCTAACATGTGAACGCTTCTTCTTTCAAAGCCTCTAAATTTGTGTCTCTGTAGTCTGCAGTCTTTGGCGCGCTTTCGTGCGTGACGTTACGTTTTGTTACCTTTTATTCTGTTACAGTTGTGGGTGTTCGTTTTGTGAACCACATCCACCATGTCTCTTACAGCAGGCTACTGTGCGCTCATTTATTTCTAACCTTATTTCTATCTGTACATTAATGTAGGCCCACGATTCCGACAGTTTATAATTTTATTAATATTACAAGGCCCCTGATTGGCTGTGGCCCAGGGGCTTGAGCCGCCCGAAGCCCCCCCCTTAAAGCGCCGGTGCATGTCCGCCATCGTCTGTGTGAGACTCGCGCGTGCGACAACTGTCCTTCCCGTGATTAATTTCTAGAATGCATTTCCCCTTCTCCATTTTAGCCTTTTTAAATTTTTTATTTATTTAATTTTTTTTTACTCAGTAACGGTTGTGATGTAAAATGTACCGAAGTACACTACTTAAAAGAAAACATACTTAAGTAAAAGTAAAAGTACACTCTTTAAAAATTACTTGAAAAAGTATAAGTACACAAAAAAGCTACTCAAGTACAGTAACGCGAGTAATGTAATTCGTTACTTTCCACCTCTGGGTATTGAAACGATCACTAACAATGAATTTGCAGATATTTTACTGCAAAGAGAACTAGCATGAAGTGTTCATCTGCTTTCAAAATAAATAAATAAATAAATAAAATAGATTAAAAAACATGGACTTCAATGGCATTTGGGAGCTATGCACTTTTCAATCTCAAAATGCAAGACGGTTATTGGACAAATACTGCGAAAACGCCCGCCCACTGGGCTCCCAGCCTCACAGTGGGAGGGACATGGCAGTTTCCGCGAGGAGACTGGTGATTGGTGAAAGCGGCCGGATATTTTCTTTGATTGACAGCTCATTTCAAATATAGACAGGCAGCGGTGATTTTCAGTTCAGTCCCATGCGGATTCGCAAGTGGTGTGGTGTATTGTAAGAGATCAGCTTAGATTTTGATTTCATTCATTACATACGGTTTCTACCAGCTTTTTTAGTTTGTATATATTTTCATTGTAAATAAAGTGTAAATATAGTGTTGTCAAGTTTGCTATCTTAGTTCCAGAAATTTCGTTTATTTGAGTGACTGAACTTGAACTTGAGGGGGCTAGTCAGCTAGCAAGAAAGCTGCACACGGATGCCAAGCATTGCTGATTTAATTTTGGCGAAGCCATTTGCCAGTCTCCCTTTCGAGGAAAAAATTTAAATTAAAGAGCAGGGTAGACCAACGCCTCAAATTGACTTGGTGAAAAAGGTAGGGAATAATACTCATTCCTTTCAGCTCTCCTGGTACGAGAAAGTGAATTGGCTAACAGGAAGTGACCCACATCAACAACAGTAAATAGGCTACTTTAGTAATATGTCATGGATGGACCATTCTCATCTCATCTCATTATCTCTAGCCGCTTTATCCTTCTACAGGGTCGCAGGCAAGCTGGAGCCTATCCCAGCTGACTACGGGCGAAAGGCGGGGTACACCCTGGACAAGTCGCCAGGTCATCACAGGGCTGACACATAGACACAGACAACCATTCACACTCACATTCACACCTACGGTCAATTTAGAGTCACTAGTTAACCTAACCTGCATGTCTTTGGACTGTGGGGGAAACCGGAGCACCCGGAGGAAACCCACGCGGACACGGGGAGAACATGCAAACTCCACACAGAAAGGCCCTCGCCGGCCCCGGGGCTCAAACCCAGGACCTTCTTGCTGTGAGGCGACAGCGCTAACCACTACACCACCGTGCCGCCCATGGATGGGCCAAAAATATAGAATCTATTTAAAATGTTTATCCTGTTTATATTATATTGGAATATATATTTTTCTGGATATGAATTAAACACAGCTACAATTTGGAAAACATTTTTAAACAAAAACACAGCCGAGAACATTTCACACTACAGACCTGACAAAGAGCTGCTTTCAATAATGATCAATTTTTAAACAACATGCCACAATTTTAAAATATAAAATGTTAAAATATACCCCCCCAACACCACCATCATGTATATTGGACAGTAGGCTAATGGGCCAAAAGAACCTGTTATTTCACAGTTTGTGACCCTGCCAACAATCAGCCAGATCAGAGGCAAGAGTATGGGCAACATTGATGTGTTTTATCTTTTTTCTTTTAAAATCTGGAAATATCGTAACCGACCAGCCTCCCCTGTTTGAAAGACTACCAGCCGCCACTGCCTTGAAATGAGCTAAAATTCATATAATTTCCGGACAATCCGTATAGGTTGACATGTATGACAGCTTCACTTAAAAATATATACTTTTGCTGCGCGAACTTGCGTGGCGTCACTGTACCTTCCTTTTCGCGTGCTTGGCTGCATGCACAGTCCCTACATCCACATGGATGTGCACAGATACACAGAATGTGCACGTTATATTTAGGGACAGAAAGTTGCCTACGTTGATGCACCTTGAAGTAGAAAAACATCCACTCTATTCTTGATATAATCGATCTAAATTAACCATAGGCTATTTTCAGGCTATACTATCTTTACTTTTAAGCGCATGATCATTCTAAGGGCCATCCATCCATGTGCTATAATGATATAATTTGTTTTGTTTTATTTATTTATTTATTTATTTTCAGGACAGTCTAGGTTATGCTAATATTTGCTTATTTACATCAGGCTTTTCTATCAAGGAAAAACATTTTGCGTTTATGAATTTTCCATGTTTTTGAATGTATACCACTATATGAAGCATGGCAACCGAAATATCCTTCCACACTTGTGTGGATTGTCTGGAATCTGGCAACATAAATATTATGATAGTGGGATAGCCTACTGTATGTCTTAGCAATAATTTGTAAAACTATATCATGTACCGACATAAGTATGTAATAGAAGCTACATTAGAATATCAGTCCAAAGTTGGAGACAAATCGTTGCTGTAATTTGCTGTTGCTGTAATTTCAAAAACTAGATTACTTGAGAACGGCAAAAGGCCCAGATGAATACTTTATACCATTGGAAACGGTAGGGACTGCTGTTTATTTTGATGTATGGTTTGTTGTGTAAACTCAGGAGTTAGTGAGGTATTGCACCGATAAGAACGGATGTGGAAATGGATGCAGAGCTGTATGCAGAATATGATTAAATCTGATGTGAATTCATTGATGTTAATTTTCATAAACTGTTGATCACAGCAACTAGTGGGTAGCACCATTGGGAAGCTCAAGTCATGTGGTTTCACATGATATATGTGTGCAGTGGCGTGCACAGATAGACATGAGGTGGTGCTCAAGCACCTGCCCCTCTGCCCTCTGTCCAAAAAAGTGCCCTTTTGATTTTTTTTTTTTACAGTTTACTGAGGCCAATGTCGACATGATCTTTTAGAAAAGCCGCGGCTTTAAAAGCGTGTGTGAAAATAATGTCCCGATGTGTGCCCCCTCCGCACACACACCGGACCTCTGTCTCTCTTGCTCTGTCATGTGAACAAGCGTGCAGTGCATTCAATGTGAGGTTGCAGCAGCATAGCGTCCTGGAAGCCACGGCCTTGTCATAGCGCAGACAACACATCGGGCAGTCAGTCAGCTCTTCCCGTGCCCCACCAGCCAGGTAACACATGAATCGAGTGAAAATGTATTGTTTGCCCTCTAAGCCCAAGCTGTAATTATTTTGTCATGAAGTAGCCCGTCGCATACAGAAACAACTGCACATAAGTATTATATTTTTTGCTAGACCATTTTCAGATTTAGGAAAACAAAAATTTATTTTTCTATTTTGTTCAACTAGAGATTCCTGGCAAAGTCAAAAAGCCTTGATGTAATAAATTAACATTAAGTGGTTGTTTTACACCTTTAAAAACTAAAATGGGTCAGTGGCGACCCGAACACAAGAGGACGGTTAAATCTCAGACTTTTATAATAAGGTGTTCCACATGCGCAAAAAAGTGCCCTTTCCCCCCCCAGAGCACTTGCCCCCCAAAATGTCTGTGCACGCCACTGCAGTGAAAGGATTATTTGAAGCATCAGCTGAGGCAGAAAAGGTGAATGCTTTCTAATCAGGTTTTCAGTTAAGTTTTGACTTTTCCATCCAAGAAGGCAATGGATAAAAAGTCTGATGCTCTCCTGACAGAGCTATACAGGCTTAAAATTTTACTTTAAAAAAAAAGAAGAAGATTCATCAGTCACCACATGAACCCTTTTTTGGAATGTCTTCTTTCCAGGAGAATATAGTGAATGGAATCATTGTAATAGACATAAATCATGGTGAAATAAACAAAGGATTTTCTTGCTAGTTATGATAGTGGACACAGTGTAGCTTCTCTCCTGGGAATCACAGGTCCTACTCCCTAACTTGAATCACATAACAAGACAATTAAGTTACAGCCCTTGTTGAAATCAATAAAATCAGTAAAGCCATACAGATTTTGTGAAGAAAGCAAAGGTAACATGAACCTGCATTTATGCAAATATCTAATAGAATAGGGGCTAATAAGGGCTTCATGCCCCGAATAGAAAGATGGCCAAGATGGCTTTTGTTTCCCCTTCACATGAGTATTACTGCTATTGATGCTGGTCGTTTGAGGTCAAGGCTTATGTCACAGTGGCCTAATCGATAAGGCACTGGACTCTTAAGCCAGTGTTTGTGTGTCAAATTTGATGAGAGAAAGGCTTTGTCCAGAGGCTTTTGAAATTCGCGATTGCATGTGCTTAGCAGAGGGGGGCAAGCAGATTTCCTCTAACACCAAAATTTCCAAGATCCCATTAATTGAGAGTACACACAAGGATGCAGCAGAAGCGTGGCTGGTGATGATTGCTAAACAAGAGGAAGCAAATCAGTAGTGAAAATGTGTCAGCCCATTTCAGTCCAGACAAATCCAGGTGTTTCCAGTTTCTTTTCTTCTTCTGTCCCATGTCAATTTGCGCCATGTATAGGGACTGTTACAGAGATAGAGACAGGTTCCTAGCACTTCATCCGCCCCTGTCGTTTGTCATCAGACTTCTCATGTTGGACCTTTCAACATAAGTTTCACGAATGCCTCATTGGCAATGATTCATGTCCCAGTTGAAAACATTCACCCGTACAACTGGGTTTGGGAATGCCTCACCAGTGTTTGCATCATGCAAAAGTCTTAGCTCATTGCACAAGTGCACAATGAACTTGTCAGGATTACTCAAAATCATTTCTGTCAACCATTGCATGTTTAGTCCTGGGTCATCAATCTCAGGCAGCCCTGCTGTCATGACAGAATAACCAAAGGGGCCCCACCAATGGTGCCAGTTGTCCGCAACCCTTCGTCAGCTGTCCATTGCTAGCGATGATGCCTGCTTCATGAGGATGCACAGAAATTCAGATGGGCCGCGAAGCCTGCACCAGAGTGACAGAGTCATCTGCAGTGGTGGCATGAATGGCCCAGTTGAGGTGCTATGGAATGTCTAGTTTCATGAGCTCGTATACTTCCTTTGACACTTGTCTTCAATTTCAGACACTGAGCTTTTAGCTTTGCTTCACTATGTTGCTCTAACCGAGGCATCTCTTTCCCATGTCTGATCGATAATGACGGCATTCTTCATGTTCCTCTTCCAAACGTCTTTGTACCTCAGTTTCTGTCCTCCTTGTTTCTGTCAGCCTCTTTCCTAGGCTCAGTTCTCCATAGAAAACGGCTTTGGGTAGTCGCGTGTCCAGCATGCGCCAGACGTGTCCAGCCCAATGAAGTTGGCAGGCTGTGATAAGGGTTTCCATGCTTACTGTTTTGGCTCACGTGAGGACTTCTACATTGGGGACTTTGTCCTGCCATCTTATTTTGAGGATTTGATGCAGGTGTCGCAGTTGTAGCCTGGTCAGATACTTGAAGTGTTTACCGTAGAGCGTCATACATTCGGTGACATAAAGCAGAGATGATAAGACTACGGCATTGTATACTTTCAACTTGGTGGTTCTCTTGATGTCATGGCGAGACCATAGTTGCTTTTGTAATGCACCGAAGGCTTTGGTGGCAGCTTGAATCTAGCGGTCTACCTCCAGGTCTGACGAGTTGGTGTTGTGCAACTGCTTAATGCCTATAATGTAATATAATGGAATGTGATCTCAAAAACAAATTTCTGCTTGCTGCATACATTCGACAAGGGCCAAAGGCTGTATCCAACTGCATGGAAGGAGCCATGAGTTAAACCCTGTAGAGCATGCTGAAATAGCTTAGTAAGGAGAGTATTAGACTGAAGATCCCTGATTCAATCCCGGCTTTCAGGATTGGCGGTTTGTCTATGCCTTTGACCAAGTGGGTGCTAAATTTTTTGCCAGAGCAAGGTCAGTTATATGGCAGTAATTTGATGGTAAAAACAATCTTGGCACTGTGTCTTGGTTCCATGGTGTAATGGTTAGCACTCTGAATCCAGTGGTCTGAGTTCAACTCTCAGTGAAACCTTTAAAGCTGTTGTTTGCACCTCTTGAAATAATATATTTCACCTGAAGGCTACTTTTGAGCAAGCTTGCATATCCCAAACCCTTTGTTTCCATCAACATGGAACAAGTTCTCTTCAAGATAGATATGGTCCACTTCTGCAATTTTGGATCTGAGGTTTATTCCAGTACCATCACAGCTTCAATGATATTGGGCACTATAGGTCTGGATTTGGGTGCAACATGGTGGCTCAGGGAGCATTAGAACAGTTGGCGGTGGCACAGTGGTGTAGTGGTTAACGCTGTCGCCTCACAGCCAGCATGTTCTGGGTTTGAGCCCAGTGGCTGATGGGGGCCTTTCTGTGTGGAGTATGCATGTTCTGCCTGTGTGGGTTTCCTCTGGGTGCTCTGTTTTCCCCTGAAGATATGCAGGTTAGGTTAATTGGTGGGTCTAAATTGACTGTACGTGTGAATGGTTGTTTGTTTTTATGTGTTAGCCCTGTGATGATCTGGTGACTTGTCCAGGGTGTACCCTGCCTCTCACCCATAGTCAGCTGGGATAGGCCTCACCTTGCTTGTGACCTTGTACAAGATAAGTGGTTACAGATGATGGATGGAAAGCATAACTGGCTGTGCCCCTAGAACCAGTTCAGAGTGATAACTGCCCATCAATGTTTAACTCACTTGGTCTGCTCACATGGTGTGATGGACCATCCATTGTACCCTCTGTTGCCACATTGGATTGTGTGGGTTGGGCTGCGAACGAGCTCAAGTTCTGATCAGATCCTGTGCACTTTAAATGAAAAACACCTGAGTCAGTCCCCTCAGAATGAAATAGTGGTCAACTGGTGAATTCTCACTATGGACTTTCTGGAAAAGCAGTCAGCTAATGACTGAATTATTTACTGGTGAATAAGAGAAGAGAAAATACAAAGAAAAAGACCATCTATCTGTCTATCATACCCTAACAATGGCTACTACCTTCTGGGATCCTTTGGTAATTGCTATGTTTTGGAGTGGTTTTGAGTGATTCAAGCAACTAAAGATACATTTTAGAGTTTATGAAATTAAAGTTACTTTCAAAATGAAGCACAATTAGATGAATTGAAAAAGGAGCACTGATTTTTAAGAGATTCATAAGTGCTTCTCTTTGAGGCAATCTCATGCGTGTATTTGAATTTTCTGCTTCCTGCAATCAGTTGAGTTACTGTATTTCAATGGCACATTCAGATACAAGGAATCAATTGACATTTTGCAAAACAATCAGAGAATCTCTTGTTTTGGACAACATTTCCCTCAACAGAAAAAGGTTTCCCCTGTCCTGAAAACAACAGGACCTGTAAAGGAGGGAACTAGCCAGTACAGGGATCAAACCTGTGACCTTGGCATTATTAGCACCACACTCTAACCAACTGAGCTAACTGGCCAAGGGAAAAAAATGTCATGGCTGCTGAGGTGCTTCACTAAATAGTGATGAGGCAGTGACTTTCCGTTGAACAGATGTCTTTTCTCTTGATTATTGTTTTGAAGCCCTCAGTTCGACCCACTCACATATTTAAGCAGGGGGATGAAAATCCCAACATCCAGTCTGAAAAACGTATTCTATCTACTGAGCAAAGTCAGCATGGATAGCTTTAACAATGTGAAAGAAGGATGCACACCTACTTCCCTTCTTCAACATGGTGGTCCAAAAGCCACCATGTGCTCTGAAGAACCACTTCTCGCCAACCTCGACCCACTTGCTCTCACTGAACAATAAAGCAACATCTGCTTCCTGAAACATGCATCAAAAGAAGGAGAAGCAGGCCAAGGATCCCATGTCAGAAAATTAGGTAGTTTTAAAAGACTGGAGCCTTGAAGATCACCAAGGGAAAGGCTTCTTCCTGTCCTGAAAACAACACATCCAATAAAGGATGGAAATGGCCGGTACAGGGATGCTTTTATGGCTGAGGACTACAGTTGACTGGCTAACTTTCGGACTGCAGTTGTCATGAACAGTTTTGCACTCAAGTTTCCATCAATGAACAGTTTATAACGTCAACAAAACAGATTCAATTTTAAAAATGTTATAATCACGCTATCTGTTATCACCCAAATGAGCTTCTTCAAAAAAAGCTTCTGCATACAGTCTGACCATGAGCTGTGACCAGCAACCAAAATCAAATCAGGTTGCAAGATCTTGAAAGGATTTAGGTGCAAAGTTGCACTTAATAAGTACAAACTGCCTTGGTATGAGCAGAGAAAATGCAATCATGACGAAATATTTCCTGATTTCATCAGCAGATGACCATTTGCAGATGGATCTTTGACTTTCTGACAGGCAGATAATCGGTAGCCACACTTCCTCCTCACTGATCCTGAACACAGGTTGCCCACTGGGCTGTGTGCTCAGTCCCCTCATGTACTCCTTGTTCGCCCATGACTGTACTGCTAAATACAGCGCCAACATTGTCATCAAGATTGCTGATGACACAACCATCTCGGGCCTCCTTACGGACAATGATGAGACAGCATGCAGAGAGGAAGTGAAGGCATTAGCCAGCTGGTGCCAGGACAACAACCTCTCTCTCAATGTCAGTAAAACTAAGGAGATGATAGTGGACTACATGAGACAGCAAGGGAGGACACACTAGCCCATCTAGTCGTAGACATTTTTTAGGGTATCATTTGTGACAAAATCACAGACAGATGGTCTTCTTCTTTGTATCTTCTCTTCTCTTATTCACCATGAATAAAAATAATAATAAAAAAGCCCAAAGACAAGGAATGACACTTTCAGCCTTGACTTTGCTCCATTTTGGCAACCGCTCAGGGATTAATGCATTGGACCTGAAATGCACTGGGGTTCTTTTCAGTGCAAGTTGAAGCCTGCCTTCATGGTGTAAGCTGGTGGTGTCAACTGACACTTTTATAGTGTTTGCCAATTAATTTCACCAAGGGTGTCATCTATTTCATTTACGTTACAGATCTTTGAAAATGAGAATGCTGTCAGATTTGTGGAAATCCCTGATTCACAAATGTGGTCCCAGAATATGTTCAGTGCAGTAGATTTGATATTGTTTCCTCATCAAACGCATGCACTTCCCCCAGAACTGCTGGTAATTAGCAGAAGAATAGAATGAGGTGTGTCGGGAGAAGAGAAAATATAATAGAGGGCAGCAGAAGTTGCTTGGAAACCATCCATGAAGGCAGAAAACCCTTTTGCCTTCTTACACTCACAGCTAATATACCCTCCCCATCAGGGAATCAAACCCTGGTCTTCCGCCTGACAGGTAGAGATACTGGCCACTATACTAAAGAGGACAAAGGTCACCACCTTGTATAGATCATGGACAGTTCCAAAAAACTAAAAAATAAAAAACCCAAGACAAGGACTGACCCTTTCAGCCTTGACTTTGCTCCATTTTGGCAATCACTCAGGGATTAATGCATTGGACCAGAAATGCACTGGGGTTCTTTTCAATGCAAGTTGAACCCTGCCTTCAAGGTGCCTGGTGGTGTCAACTGATGTTCGGTGCAGGAGATTTTATATTGTGTCTTTATTGACAGTTTGTCCATGCTCAGAGAAATGCTGAAGATTGATTACTAAATTAAATAATAATGGGTCTTTTAGACAGCGCAGCACGTTGTTCTGCGTGGCTCTTGACTCCCATCATGGACCTCAAACACTTCGGCACCTGCTAAAAAAGGTCTTCAGAGGCTCCATTTCCTGAGGACTCTGAGGAAAGCAAAACTGCCTCAACAGCTGCTGATGAACTTCTACAGGTGCACAATAGAGTCACTGATCACGCACTGCATCACTCGGGCTGCACCTTGGAAGATAAGAAGACCCTGCAGCGCATCATAAATACAGCTCAGCGGATCACAGGCACTCCACTTCCATCACTGGAAGAAATCCATCACTCCCGGTGCACTCGCGGAGCCAAAAACATTATCAAGGACCCAACCCATCCTGGACACGGACTCTTTACCCCCTGGAAAGCGCTACAGAACTCTGTATGCCCGCACAACCCGGCTGAGGAATAGTTTTTACCCCATAGCTATCACACTACTGAACTCACAGCACTCACTGCCTCCGCCAACTAATCCACAGGTCTGAACAGCACACCTCCACTCACTCACTGCTGCTATACTACACTGATAAAAATATGGAGTGGGGTTTACTTAGAAAATTTTAGTACACGTTTTACACTCAGAAATACTAAGTAAATTTAAATTGCCTATTTTAAAGTAAAATTTACTTGCAATTCCTTATAGATTTTACTAGCAATACCAAAGTATTTTTTACATCTGAAAGCAAGTATTTTTTACTTAGTTATATTTTCATTAAGAATTACTGGTAAAAACCTAGTACAAGTTTTCCACATAAAAAAATCCAAGTAAATGTTAATAGGCACACCTTTATAAATCTCTCCAAAAAAGGAAGATACACAATATCCAGAATTATACTTTTTTATTTTTCCACAACACAAAAACAAAATGGGCATTTTGTACATTAAAATATAAAACTATATATAAAAATTTAACAATATATATTATATGTTCAACTAACACTGTAAAAAAACAAAAGAGCAAAAACAAAAAGAGGGATGGGAGTGTGTGTGTGAGAGAGAGAGAGAGAGAGAGAGAGAGATGAATTTGTGGCCTTTCTGGAGATGTTAAGTCGAGATTGAAGTTTGCACATGTCTCTGATGTTAACAGCACAATTGAATGCCGCACAGCCACCTCATGGTGGGACACCTAGGGCAAAACAGCAACAACAACAAAAAAACAAAAAACAATTTGTAAAATTATATTTCTGATGTGCACGCACACGCAAACACACCATACTGTATTGTGATTGTGTGCTCAACTTACCCTTAATTGGGTGCCTCATGAGGGGTAAAAATATCCAGCTCTTCCTGTAAAATAATTCACAATATACCACGAGTTAAATGAGGAAAATGTGTCAACATTTTGAGTTGAAAATAAAAAAACAATGCATACTTTTTTCTACTACTCATACTATTTCTTACACCCCTACAGTGTTCATTCAAATGACCCTTTGAGGTTGGAATCAGTGCATTGTGTTTGTATATTAATTTTGTTCATTTATGAATAATTGTGCTATTTATTTAACCTTAATATTGCATGCTGTTTTTAATTCAGTCATCATGTACAGCACATAAAATGTAAAACTCGGCATGAACTTACTAAATCACTATCTAGATGTTTGTGAAGACACATTGTACATTGTTGGCCGTTCAGCCACGATGCCAGAGCTTTTAATCATTACAGGCTAGCTCTACCTTCAAAAGGATGTCTGGCAAGTATGATAATGCGTTCTAAAACAGCTCTTTCAAGACAATTCATTCTGCTTTCAATCCTCTATATCAATTGCCTCTAAAGAAATTAACCCAACATATTACATACCGGTAACCATTTAAGTCGTTACCCCGAGCCTATGATGGCAACTACGAGGCCAGCGCCATCTTATTTTGATCATAACGGTTTAAAAATAATAAAATGGGTTTCTAAAGCAGCATATTAAGGGTTCATAATTCTACATCTCCTTCGTCCCTCACATCATAAGAATTTAGCGACCAACATCTGCTATTAATACAAAACTAATATGTTTCATCATCGTTATCAAAATTAGTCGTGCTCATTTTGAGTCATTACCCCGAGCCTATAAAGTTCACCACACAGCCACGAGACCAGCGCCATCTTATTTTGATGATAACGATTTCATAATTCTAATGGTTTCTAAAGTAGCGTATTAAGGGCTCATTAATTCTTCATCTCCTTCGACCCTCACTTTATATCAGCTCATCGACCAACATTTGCTATTGATTAAAAAAACTAATATGCTTAATCATCGTTATCAGAATCAAGCTCTGCCGCTTCAGTGTCCAGAAATTCTATAGAACGAGCAACTGCTAGTCACTGTTCCACCTCAAACACTTGCACAATGCTACGAAGTTTAGCTCACCTCTTAATTTTAGAAATACTCTTTCCCGTAAACCTCGGACTTAAATTAGTGAACGGTACATGTTTTGAGCCGATTTCCAATTCAAATTACTCCGACCACCAACCATTAGCCTTGCAATATGGTTGCCATTTCATAACCACTAGCTAGCACAAACTTGGCTTGCTAGCAACTCCACTAGCAAACTAGAAAAACAGCTCACTGTGCCTCCGTTATTATTAAACCGATTTCACCTAAAAGCACGTCGTAATTAGTAACACCTTAGGACAGTGTCCTACTTTCAATGCAACACTGATGACAAATCGCCGCATCAACACCACGAAAACCCAGATACCATCATCCATTTACAAATACATGCTTCCAAAACGCGTTCAGATAAAGTTGCAAAGCTCGACCATTGAATTAGTTTGTACATGCTTACCTTAACCGTGGTGAATTTCCACACTTCCAAACATTTATGGACGAAAGGGAGGACACTGATGACCATCAACGACAGATTTGAATGCACGAAGATATTAATCTGCGACCACCACGAGTCCACGACAAAATGTCAAGTTCATCAGTCAGACAACCTGTTGTTGAGGGCGGGCATCTCCAAACTCTGACGTCACACCAATGTATTAGGCAACATTTTACTTGAAATTCTGTAGTAGCCTAATTGTCATGATGACAATAGTAAGCCTACAGTATTTTTTTACTACAGTTATTACAGTTAAATTTACAACTGAATGTGAAGGCACACTATTACTCGAAAACTCCAAGCATTACGCTGAATTACACATGGCATGTTCAAGTAACTCTCAGAATTGATATATTCATGTAGAAATCACTTTAATTGTCCTTATTGTATTTACAAGGTCAAAAAAAATCATTTTTTACAGTGTACTGTGCAATACAGCCCATGGGATTTGACCGGTTCTGTATATTCTGTGCTGCATATTTTTATATCAACACTAGTGCAATAACATACTAGTACAATATTCCTCTATGTGCAATACTCATGCACTTTATCTTATACATAATCTTACTCCTTCATTTGTACATATTACCTCAATAATTCTGAACATCAGCACTATTTAATTTCTCCTAGGTTTGGTGAGAAAAGCAAATGCTAAACATCTTTTGCAATGCTCAGCTGTAATTGTAGAGGTACAGTTTTGGTTTACCTATGGTATTTTGGTCAAAACAGAGTGTACATGTATATACATTTACTGTAACACAGATTTGAAAAACGATAGGCTTTAACACACCATTTATTGTGAGCATTGTGTTTATAGAAGAGAAAAGGCCTGGGAGTAGACAGTGCTGAGTGTGTTCATTAGAGCGCTGGCTTTATTTTGACAGATGGGTTTGATGTTTTGCATGTTGGTTTATTTTGCCCAACTGGTGAAATGAATAAGATTTCCCTGTAAATGAAACTCATCTCATCTCATTATCTCTAGCCACTTTATCCTGTTCTACAGGGTCACAGGCAAGCTGAAGCCTATCCCAGGTGACTACGGGCGAAAGGTGGGGTACACCCTGGACAAGTCGCCAGGTCATCACAGGGCTGACACATATGGCCCTTTTCCACTACCCTTTTTCAGCTCACTTCAGCTCGCTTCAGCTCACTTCAGCCTGACACGGATCGCGTTTCGACTTCCTCAGAACAGCACAACTCAGCTCGCTTCAGCCCTGCTCAGCCCCCAAAACTCGCACGGTTTTGGAGTAGGGCTGAAGCGAGCCCAACCGAGCTGAGTGGGGCTAGGGGCGTGAGGAGACACTCCCCTGTGCACTGATTGGTGAGGAGGAGTGTCCTCACATGCCCACACACGCCCTGCGAGCACGCTGGGATCTGTAAACACCGTAAACCCGGAAGAAGAAGAATTACGAGAATTTCTGAAGCCTCATGCACCTCGCCTCATCTATACGCTCTTGCCAGTATCTGTTGGCGTTGTCGGTGACAACAAGCCACAGCACCAAGACCAGCAACACTAACGACTCTATGTTTATTGTTTACTATCCGGGTCGTGAGACTACCGCTTAAAAGGTCACTAATGTCACTGTTTGTGCCGCCTAATGACATCACGTGACGTCCACCCACTTTCGCTAACTCCACCCAATGTGTCCACCCACTTCCAGCCAGCACGGTTGTAGTCGAAATGCAACTCCAACAGCCCCGCTCAGCTCGACACGGCTCAGCCCAACTCAGCCGCGTTGGTAGTGGAAAAGCGGCAATAGACACAGACAACCATTCATACTCACATTCACGCCTACGGGCAATTTAGAGTCACCAGTTAACCTAACCTGCATGTCTCTGGACTGTGGGGGAAACCGGAGCACCCGGAGGAAACCCATGCAGACACGGGGAGAACATGCAAACTCCGCACAGAAAGGCCCTCGCTGGCCACGGGGCTCAAACCCGGACCTTCTTGCTGTGAGGCGACAGCGCTAACCACTACACCACCGTGCCGCCCTGTAAATGAAACTGTAAATGTAAATTTAAATGTGCACTTCGCTATATTAAGAGGAATGAAAATACTATGAGGGCTGATTCACTGGCAAGGAAGCTGCAAAAGAATAATGTTAATGACTTCTGGAAAGAAATTAAAACTGTCAATAATTGCAAACCCTCTCTCCCTTCCAATATAGACGGTGTGAGTGGCTTTGAAGAGATTTCACAGTTATGGCGTAAACGATATTCTGAGCTGCTAAACTGTGTAAAAAGTGACTTGTTTATAGTGGATAATGTAGAGTTTAGTAATGATGTTATTGTCACTCCTGCTGAAGTCCATGAAGCAATGATCAAGTTAAAAGACAATAAGGCCTGTGGTCTGGATAATATTATAGCTGAACATATTAAATTTGCCAGTAAGCAATTATGTCCTTTGGTGGCTATGTGCTACACGGCTCTTTTAGTTCATGGAGTCTTACCTGATTCCATGCTTTCTGTTGTGTTAGTACCAGTAATTAAAGATAAAGCGGGGAAGCTAAACAGCTCAGATAATTATAGGCCAATAGCCCTGGCCAGTGTCATGTCTAAAGTGCTGGAGACAGTCCTATTGTGTAGACTTGAAAGGTATGTCTTGACTACGGATAACCAATTTGGTTTTAAGCAAAAGCTTGGTACTGACTTGTGTATCTATGATTTAAAGGAAATTTTAGATAGATATAATAGATAAAATACTACAATGTTCATGTGTTTCATAGATGCTTCTAAGGCGTTTGATCACGTGAATCATGAGAAATTATTTTTAAAATTGTCCAAGAGTGGGGTCCCTGGTTTTTTAATTAGAATACTGGTCTATTGGTACTCACATCAGACAATGAGGGTGAAATGGGGGAATGTGACCTCTGCTCCCTTCCTTGTCACCAATGGTGTTCAACAGGGTGGAATTTTATCTCCTTTTCTTTTTAATGTGTATATGAATGACTTGTCAATGTCTCTAAATATGTGTGGAACTGGCTGTAGGGTTGGTGATTAAATAATCAATCACATCATGTATGCAGATGACTTGGTCATTCTTAGTCCCTGTACTGCTGGGTTGCAACAGTTACTAAGAATATGTTCACAGTATGGTGAAGAGTTTGACATAAAATATAACGCTAGTAAGAGTAAGATCATGATTATAAGGAGCAGAGAAGATAAACGATCACCCTTCCCTGTCTTCTATTTGGCTGGCACTGCACTCAGTGAGTGCAGTGAGATTAAATATCTGGGCCACATTATTGCTAATGACCTGACAGATGATAGAGATATCTATAGGCAATGTCAGAAATTGTATGCGCAAGCGAACATGCTGTGCCGTAAATTTAGTATGTGCTCTGTGTCAGTCAAGATCTCACTCTTTAAAGTGTACTGTGCACCATTGTATACTGCACACCTGTGGCACCACTACAAACAAGGCAGCATTAGGAAACTCATGGTGGCTTACAATGACAGCATGAGGCTGCTGCTGAGAATTCCAAGAAGGTCTAGTGCAAATCAAATGTTTGTTAGTGCTGGGGTACCTACTTGTGCAGCTGTGTTGTGTAATCTGATGTATAGATTTATGTGCAGGGCATCTGAGTCACGAAACAACTTAATTGCTGTTTTGGCTAGCCCTGGATGTAGCTCTGTGAGACTGTTCTCTAGCTTGTGGAATCACTGGCGAACATGCCTGTATGTGGGACAATGACTAATGAGAGCTATGCAACATGTTTTTTTTTTTCTTTTTTTTCTTTTTGTCTGATCTGTTTTACTTTTTATTGTGTTATGTTTTTATTGTGATATGGATCCCCCTGGGTCTGGAATAAAGAAATGAATTGAATTGAATTGAATTGAATTGAATTGAAACTTGGAGTGTAAGAATGAGGTTAGTGTTGGTGAAAATGCAGCTAATTTAGAACTTTATAGATTCTGTATTAAATTTTGCATTTGAGAGAGCTGATAAAGTAAGGTCTGATATTTGTTATTGCATTCCTTTCTGTGCTGCTGCTGGTAACTTAAAGAAGTAAGTGGCATTTTAACAATGCTGGGCCATTTTTACTCAGTGAAAAGAGTTATGCATTTCACCTGGCAGGTTGGGTTACTTTAACAAGGCCATTAATTTAAATTTATGTAATGGTTGGATTCTTATTTCAACCCAATATTTTGGTTATATTGAGTGCAATGCTGGGTTAAACTTACCAAATCAACGACTTTTTTTTTTAATTGGCTCCTTGTTCTCCTTAATTAGTCATTAGCCTAACCATTGTTTATTCATTGTTAATCATGGCTAATCTTTAATGATAAATTATTGTTGGTCACTATTAAATTAAATGTGTTCAATCTGTAAGTGTTTACAGCTATATTGGATATACAGATATACTGGCCTGTGCCAAATACTCTCATGATCTGACCAAACTGTGCAAGACATTACTTTCATTGTACCAGAATTTTTTTCCCCTTTCCTTTATTATTATCCAAACAAAACACGTCTCATTGTGATTTCCTAAAGACCCTTTGCGCACAACTTGATGCATCACGTGATAATTTCACCTGGGTGGCAAACAAACACAGTCTTTTGTGCAAGCAAGGCCTGGTCTGTCTTCAATATGGTTCATTTTTGCTTTTTTTTTGGTTGTTCAAATCGTTCAAATCGAGAAATAGATAAAAAGGTTTATCATATGCCTGCTATCAAGAAAAATGTGAAAGAGAAGCAAATGCTTCAAGAACAATGAAGAAATGAGTGGTTAAAAAGAATGCGACAAGAGGATCTAAGCCTGAAAACTCCAGAAAAGTTTGTGAATACCCATGTTTGTAGCGAGCATTTTATTTCAGGTGAGAATTTGGATTAAAAAAATAAAATAAAAATAGAAAGTTGTAAATCAGTATGGAAGAGTTTGCATAAGAATCTCATTTTATTTCTGTTCACATTCAGGTTAGCTTCTTCATGAAAGTGTTCGAGTTTCTTAAAGGTGAACCAGCTTCCTTGTTTGACAAGGAAAACCCAGATTGGGCAACAAGTGAACAACTCTTTCAAAAATTCACTTTTGTTTAATTGTATTGATATAGTGCTTTGAGCGATGAATTGACATAAATGCAACACCAACAATTCAAGAGTTCCATCAATGACCACATTCAGATTCTGTTAAGGTAATGGTCATACGCATCCTGTCTTTCATTTGCGATGTGATTTGCTGAACATTTTGCTCATTTTGAGCATTTGTTTGACATTTGAGCATTTAAGTACAGTGCCTTGCAAAAGTATGCATACCCCTTGAACTTTTTCACATTTTTCCACCTTACAACCACAAACTTAAAAGTTTTTTATTGAGATTTTACATGATAGACCAACACAGAGTAGCATATAATTGTGAAGTGAAATGAAAATGATAAACGGTCTTCAAAATTTTAAACAAATAAAAATCCGAAAAATGTGGTGTGCATTAGTATTCAACCCCCTATACTCTGATACCTCTAAATACCGTACAATCCAGTGCAATCAATTGCCTTCAGAAGTCATCTAATTAGTTAATAGAGTCCTACTGTGTGTAATTTACTCAGCATAAATACACTTGTTCTGTGAAGGCCTCAGTGGTTTGTTAGAGAACACTGAAGAACAAACAGCATCATGAAGACCAAAGAACTCACCAGACAGGTCAGAGATAAAGTTCTGGAGAAGTTTAAAGCAGGGTTAGGTTATAAAAAAATATCCCAAGCTCTGAACATCTCAAGAAGCACTGTTCAATCCATCATTCAAAAATGGAAAAAGTATGGCACAACTGCAAACCTACCAAGACATGACCGTCCACCTAAACTGACAGAGCGAGCAAGGGTCAGAGAAGCAGCCAAGAGGCCCATGATCACTCTGGAGGAGCTGCAGAAATCCACAGCTCAGGTGGGAGAATCTGTGCACAGGACAACTATAAGTCATACACTCCACAAATCTGGCCTTTTTGGAAGAGTGGCAAGAAGAAAGCCATTGTTGAAAGACAGGCATAAGAAGCCATGTAGGGGACACAGCAAACATGTGGAAGAAGGTGCTTTGGTCAGATGAGACCAAAGTTGAACTTTTTGGCCTAAATGCAAAGCGCTGTGTGTGGTGGAAAACTAACACTGCTTATCACCCTGCACCCACCATCCCCACTGTGAAGCATGGTGGTGGCAGCATCATGCTATGGGGATGCTTTTCTTCAGCAGGGACAGGGAAGCTGGTCAGAGTTGATGGGAAGATGGATGGAGTGAAATGCAGGGCAATCCTGGAAGAAAACCTGTTGGAGGCTGCAAAAGACTTGAGACTGGGAAGGAGATTCACCTTCCAGCAAGACAATGACCCTAAACATACAGCCAGAGCTACAATGGAATGGTTTACGGTCGATCAAAGAATATTCGTGTGTTAGAATGGCCCAGTCAAAGTCCGGACCTAAATCCCATTGAGCATCTGTGGCAAGACTTGAAAATTGCTGTTCACAGACACTCTCCATCCAATCTGGCTGAGCTTGAGCTATTTTGCATAGAAGAATGGGCAAAAATTTCAGTGTCTAGATGTGCAAAGCTGGTAGAGACATACCACAAAAGACTTGCAGCTGTAATTGTAGCAAAAGGTGGCTCTACAAAGTATTGATGCAGGGGGGCTGAATACTAATGCACAACACATTTTTCAGATTTTTATTTGTTTAAAATTTTGAAGACCATTTATCATTTTCGTTTCACTTCACAATCATGTGCTACTCTGTGTTGGTCTCTCACATAAAATCTCAATAAAAAACGTTTAAAGGTGTCACGCAGTGGCGATAAAAGTCGCATTATTCTGCACCAGAATGCTTTCGAGATTCGAAATAAATTGACCGTCGATTTTTCAAAAGCTTCCCGCGGTTGTAATCGGTCCTTATTTGGTCATGCCCATCACTTGAAATTTCCCGTGTTCTCAGCGCCCCCTCTCAGTCAATGGAACAGCTGCGTGACATCATACCAGTAACCACTCGGTGCAGTTGCAATGGCAGACACACCAGAAAATAGGAGCGATGCTGAGGAAATTAGCTTTGATTTTACCGATACAGAAGAAGAAAATGGCCCACAAGTAGAGATTTTGATAGCTGAATGTCCTGGTGGTATCCAGCCTTACAGATTTGAACCTGAGCGCTCATCTTCAGAAGAAAATGAGGACAGTTCTGACGATGACAGAAACGAAGATGAGAATGAAGAAGACCGGTGACTTGAAGACTTGTTTTGGTTGGTTTCTCTGACTAAATCACTACTTGTGTGTATTTTTAAAGACCATTTTCACTTGAATTAGAATGCTGTGTGATTAATCTATGATTATGTGTAATACTGATAGCTGTAGGGGGTGAAAGTATAGCTAGAAAGATTGAATTCTAGCAACTTGACAGCTTGCGATCTCGCGAAATGCAGTGGGCCTTCTGATACAGTAGACCCCTTGATATTCCAGTTTTCATCATTTTCCTTTTATTGCGGTTGATTTTAACTTGATATTCAGTATGTTATAGTCTGGGAGTATTGAGCTTTGTATTGTATTGTTTAGTAAACGTACAATCGTCAGTAATAAGTGATAATTCTTAGTTAAAGGCAGTTCTGTGGCATAAATCTTTCAATTAATCTTCTGTCTTCCATTTGCTAAAATTATGTGCCACATATGTTATCAAGACAACACTTCATGTGACAAAGAAAGATATGACAAATACATAAATGTATGAAAATCATTTTGTACAATTAATGATTGATACATAGAAACACTTAAAACATGTGTTTTTAAAAAAATATTTTTTTTCTATCAATACCTAGCCATGACCTTGAAATCAGATCCATTGATAACAGTCACAAATAGTGTTCAGTGTTCGTTGTTACAGCCAAACACAATACACCGATTAGGTATTTTGTATCACAGAATATCAATACATCATTTCATAGTGTTTTGAGTGTTCAAAACTATCCACAAACTGAATAAATCCACAAAATCCACAATGTAAACAACTCTGTTAAACGCACGCTATAGAGAAAACTTAGCGACAGGCCAGCATCACCCAAGGGAGGTTACTGGTATGACGTCACACATAAGTTGACCTAGTTAATGGCTGGCTGCCTAAATTTGGCTGTGCGCGTCAACTTTAAATGCTTGTAGCGGGCGCATCGTGACACTGAGATCGCGGGAAACCAAGGGGCTTGAATAACCCACCAAACCTGACATTTTGACACATGATATAGCCTGATTGCTGAAATTACCGCACGACGCCTTTAAGTTCGTGGTTGGAAGGTGGAAAAATGTGAAAAAGTTCAAGGGGTATGAATACTTTTGCAAGGCACTGTACAAGACAATACGTTCCTTTTGGAATATGCAGATTGGTGTGTGAGAAAATGACCCTGTGGCACTCTGAATTAACATAGCTTGATATATATATCATTGGCCTACGTCCATCTTAAAGAGACGATGGGTTTCGGTCATGGTCAGCATCTTCTTTGGTGGCTGAACAAGCCAATTCTAGAGTGGCAGTTTCTGCCACATCCTGCACAACTGAATGTGGTGGTGTTGGCAGAAGGTGCCTTTTGTCGCCGTTGGTCTCCGAGTTGGGATCTGGTAGCTTCAGCTTCCTTCACCCCTGCTTTGACAATTTGTCTCCATGCTGACCGGTCAATTGCGGTTTCCTCCCATGAGTTTATGTCGATGTTAGCCGACTTAAGATCTCTCTTGCACACATCTCTGTACCTCAGGTGCGGGCAACCAGTTGGACGTGAACCGCATTCAAGCTGGCCATATAGGAGATCTTTCGGAATACATCCTTTCCCCATATGGTGAACATGTCCAAGCCATCTCAGGCGGTGTTCACTGATCGTTGCAAATAAGGTCCTGGAACTGGGCCTCTCAAGAACATCAGTTTTTGTTACCTTGTCCTGCCATTTAATTCCTAGGATCCTGCGAAGACACCGCATGTGAAAGGCATTGAGCTTTGCCTCTTGTTTGGCAAATGTCATCCATGTTTCACTGCCATAGAGGAGAGTACTTAGCACACAGGCCTGGTACACCTTTAGCTTGGTGTTTATTGTCAGGTTTTTGTTTCCCCAAACTCTTTTGTTGAGTTTGCTCATAACGGAGGCTGCTTTGCCAATTCTTGTGTTTATTTCAGCATCCAGAGACAAGTTGTTTGTGACAGTGGATCCCAGGTATGTGAATCGATCAGTCACAGCAAGCAAAGAGCCATTGATCGATATTACCGGAGGGCTTGGAGCATCTTGGGCCATCACCTCAGTCTTCTTTATGCTGATTGTTAAGGCAAACTCTTTACAGGCATTTGAGGACCTGTCCATCAGGCGTTGGAGTCCATCAGGTGTATGACTCGCAAGGGCTGCGTCATCAGCAAAT
Organism: Neoarius graeffei; assembly: GCF_027579695.1. NCBI lineage: Eukaryota > Metazoa > Chordata > Actinopteri > Siluriformes > Ariidae > Neoarius > Neoarius graeffei. Next base: position 7,968,510 of record NC_083587.1, read on the forward strand.
AGTAGCTCCCTAAGGAGCACGTGTGTTACCTTTGTTTTGGCGTGTAAGCGGGCCAGGTTGTAAAGTTTGCCATCATGGCGGGTGTGGATGTAGACCCCATCATCGGAGGACTGGAAGGCATACATCAAGAGCACAGAGCCTAATCTAGGAATTTGAAAATAGGGGACAGATCCCTCACTAGTTGTAGAAACAGGGGACAGAAAATATTAACATGGGTAAAAATATCCCTCATTTGTTCCAGTTAGTGGGGACAGAAAAATAAATAATACATTGTTAGATATTTTCAAGAGTACATCTATAAACAGAACAGTTTTATTAATCTTTACTTTTAGAATATCATTAACATAATACTAAATTGAACTTTCAACAAAAAAAATTAAACAAATTACTCAAAAAAAAAACCTAGCAATCATGTAGAATGTGTAAGAGTACCAGGACTACAAAAATGCAGAAAAATAGGCTTTACTTATCCAAATGCACCTGTTGGTTCAAAAGTTAAAGTGCATAGAACCTCACAGCACAACATGAAGTTACTTTAAAATATAAAATAAATGCCTCAGATTTCATGTAAGAAAAAAAAAACTATTAATACTAGTACTGTGTGCAGGCAGTCTCTCCTGAAGACTAAATTAAACAATAATTATAAACTAATAAAATAAATGGCTCAGGCTTCATAGAAGAAAAAAAACAATTTGAACAGAATCTCACAGTATGATGCTGAAGCTGCCTAAACAATGGAAAATAAAATACCATTTTGGCAAAAATGTTGGCATCCATTAATTTCTTGTATTAAGTAAAAAAATAAATAAAGTGCACACAGTCCTTCACTGTAAACATAACACACTTTCAGTAACAGAATTTAAGCCTACTTAAACACTGACTCGCATGCAATGTTGCCAGATACAGCTGATGCTTTCCAGCCTTAATATGTTCAAAACCCGCCAAAATGAACTTAAAACCGCCCAATCTGGCAACACTGCGCACATGCTGCTTCTCTTGAACGTATACACGGAAGTACAGGTAGTTTGTCGACGTCACCGCAAGACGACGCCAAAGATTGGTCAAATTTGCGGGAAAGTTGCGGTGATTGGATAGAATTGCAACACCGCCCTGAATTCACGGGGATTGGTTGAATTTGCATTGATGTTGCAAATCGCGAAATCCTGGAGGGTCTGAATGTTATGTTTGGATGAGACAGAACGATATGCCATGTGCTTTTGGGTATTTTTAAAACACTTCACACAATTGGTTGAGATACACTGTCTTCTGGTTCAGTGACCAATGATATAATAGTTCACAAAACTGTTTTACCCGCTAAATAAACCATTCGGAATACTTCAGTCCTTTCCGATATTTTCCGATTGGTGTGTAAACAATGCTATATTTACTGCAGTGCTTGCTAGCGGGTGCTGACAAATTGATATGCACAAGATTCAGTAAAACACGACTACACACTCTCTACTTATAAATGCGCGATAAAATGAATAGATACGTGATATCACTCTCGCGCCCAAAAAGTGGATGTGCGACAGACAGATAAAAAACGCGTATTACCGCGTATTACGTGCCCTAGATTAGGCTCTGGAGCAGTGAGAAAAATATCCCAAACAGCGTTGGGGCAAGTACACAGCCCTGTTTAACGCCACTGAGAATCGGGAAAGGCTTGGAGGTACTACCCTCAAAGCTGGCAGTGCTTTTCATGTTGCTGTGGAAGGACTTGATTATGCTGAGCAGCTTTGGTGGGCAACCTATCTTCTCAAGTAGCCTGAACAGTCCGCTACGGGTTACGATATCGAAAGCCTTTGTGAGGTTGACAAAAGCAAGGTAGAGGGGTTTCCGCTGCTCCCGACACTTTTCCTGTAATTGTCTCACTGAGAATACCATGTCGATAATGGAGCGCCCCACTCTGAACCCACACTGTGCCTCTGGGTACACACGGTCAGCTAGTACCTGTAGTCTGACAAGAACCACACGAGCGAAGACCTTCCCAACTATGTTGAGAAGAAAAATCTCACGATAGTTGCTGCAATCGGTTCTATCCCCTTTGTTTTTATACAAAGTCACAATATTGGCCTCCCGCGTGCTCTGTGGCACCTCACCTTCGTTCAAGCATAAGCAAAGAAGTTCATAAAGGTGTGGGAGAAGCACTGGTTTTCCTTCCTTAACTACCTCTGGTGGCATTGCATCATTCCCTGGTGCTTTTCCACTAGAGAGGGCATCAATTGCCTTCTCTAACTCTGCCATAGTAGGCTCTGTATCTAGTTCTTCGAGGACTGTCATTGATGGAATGCTGTTTATGGCCTCCTCAGATACTGTGTTCTCCGTGGAGTACAGCTCCGAGTAATGTTCAACCCACCAATCCATCTGTCCCTGTCGGTCAGTGATGGTGTCGCCAGTTTTTGCTTTTAAGGGGGCTGTTTTCTTTATGGTGGGACCAGTGGCCTGCTTAATGCCTTCATACATGGCCCTAACATTGCCAGTCCAGGATGCATGTTCTATGGAGGAGCAAAGCTGTAGCCAATAGTCATTTGTGCATTTCCTTGCTAGTTTTTGACTACTAGCCTTAGCGTTCTTTAGCAAGAGTAAGTTCTGCAAAGTGGGGTCCCTCTTCCATTTAACTAATGCTTCTTTTTTGGCCTGGGTTGCTGGCTCCATAACCATAAGGTTGGCTTTGTACCAGTCAACATTTCTCTTTTCCTTCCTCTCAAATGTGGCAATAGCAGACTTGTATATAGCAGCGCTGAGGTGCTGCCATCATGTTTCTGCTGACACAACATCCCTGGCCAGTCTCAGGCCATTGATAAGGGAATGGAATTAGTTTTTGTTGTCAATATCTTTACTACGGGCAGTGTTTATCCTTGGGAGACTCCTAGGCCTCGCATGGTGCAACAGTTTTCTTCCTTGTAGCGCTATTTTGCTGATAACAAGGGAATGATCGGAGTCACAGTCAGCGCTGTGATAGCTCTGTGTGCTGTGCACCGTTTGGAGGGTTTTCCTTCTGGTAATGACGAGGTCAAGCTGGTGCCATCGATGTGATCTGGGGTGCATCCAGGAGACTTTGTGCTTTTCCTTGTTTGGGAAATAAGTATTTGTTATACATAAGTTCCTGGCGCAACATAGTTCCAAAAGTCTCTGTCCGTTTTCATTTATTTTGCCCACTCCAAAGTGGCCGATGCATGCCAGCCAGATATCGTGCTCAGCACCAACTCTGGCGTTGAAATCGCCAAGCAGGTAGATGTCCTCTGTTGGAGACATTTGACTAATAAGCTCATCGAGCTCATTGTAGAACTTGCCCTTTGTCTCGGTAGGGGACTTAAGCATGGGTGCATAGACAGACACAAGGTTTACTGGACCATTTGTGGAGTTTAGACGAAGGCAAAGTAGCTGTTCGGTACCGCCAGAAGGTGCTTCTATCATGGTTAGGAGAGATGTTCTTACTGCGAACCCAACTCCGTGTTCATGTCTGTCATCCTGGTGTTTCCCCTTCCAGAAGAAGGTGTATTGGCTTTCTTGTAACGAGCCATCATTTGCAAGTCTAGTTTCTTGGAGTGCAGCAATGTTCACGTTTAGTCTGGCAAGTTCAGCATCAATGACAGCTGTTTTTCGGTTGTCATCGATAAGTTGTACCGGTAAGTCATTTGACAATCCTGTTAACATTGTCCTAACATTCCAGCTTGCTATACAAAGTGCTGGAGACTTCCTTTGCTCTGTGCGAGCAGGTGTGCTGAGTATCGGCCTGCTTGTCAAGCGCGAGCGCCCTAAGCCCCTTACACCCAAAGGAGCAGCAGACCGTGATGGATCAGCACCCTATTGACTGGGGGCTGCCCAGCTTCAGGCGGGCGATAGCTGATCAGTGGAGTGTGGCGGCTCCTCCCACCGTTGGAGTCAGCCCATGGCGTCCTTTTTCTATGCCAATTGAAATAGTACTTATTACCTATAACTGCTGACTCCCGTGTTGTGCCCTTGTTTGTAACCACAAAGATGGAGTGACCTCTCCATGACGCAAAATGCCTGGGCAGGGTTATGGAGATCCTGAGTTGCCCAAGCGTCAGGATCCCCCTCTCAGCTTCGCTGATGTGGTCCAGAGGAAAGCAGTGCAGTACATCTGGCACCAACTTGGCTGCAGGAGCTGCCGGAAGAGTTGACTGGTAGCCAGATCAAACCACCTAAAGGGGCTCCGCTCCGAGTTTTCTGTCAGGGTTTACTTCCTTAGCCTTCCACTATCTCTAGCACTCACAAGGCAGTGAGACTATTTACCCATAGTTGGGGCCCTTGACAGGTGCTGTCACTCCGGGCCAGAGCGAGCCTGGGAGTAGTGATAGCTAAGGGGTCACTCCAGTTGCAGTTTAACATCATACCCAGGACAAATATATATATATATATTAGGGCTGTCGAACAAGAAGGTCCTGGGTTCGAGCCCCGGGGCCGGCGAGGGCCTTTCTGTGTGGAGTTTGCATGTTCTCCCCGTGTCCGCGTGGGTTTCCTCCGGGTGCTCCGGTTTCCCCCACAGTCCAAAGACATGCAGGTTAGGTTAACTGGTGACTCTAAATTGACCGTAGGTGTGAATGTGAGTGTGAATGGTTGTCTGTGTCTATGTGTCAGCCCTGTGATGACCTGGCGACTTGTCCAGGGTGTACCCCGCCTTTCGCCCGTAGTCAGCTGGGATAGGCTCCAGCTTGCCTGCGACCCTGTAGAAGGATAAAGCGGCTAGAGATAATGAGATGAGATGAGATGAGATGAGATGAGATGAGGGCTGTCGAAGTTAACATGATAACGCATTAACGTGATCTCAATTTATCGCGATTAAAAAAAATAGTGCCGTTAACGCAAATTCTAATTTGGCCCTGCGAGTCACCCGTAGTTCATGTTGAGGCTTGTCGCGCACTGCTTCAATAAGAGTAAGTGTGAATGATGGAGAAAGGTCTGTTAAATGGGAAGTTTCATTTCTAAAGTTTCATTTCAAAAGACGAGTGTGATTGAGTTGGTTTTGGTATGCACTTTGCAGTTCTAAAATACTTTTGTAAAGTGAGATTTCAGTATGCTGTAGCACTGTGATATGACACTAAATGTCTTTCTTGAAGTCCAACTGCAATTTATTTTTGTTTGCACAGTACTGTGAAGTCCTATAGGCTGTGACTGAATACAACTCCAGCACAATTGAAGTTTTATTTCATTTTTATTTTCTTTTGTCACACATGTCTGAACTGAGACACAGTAGTATGTGACTACATGTTTTATATTTGAGACTACAGCTCCCTAATCCATCACAAAATCCAATTTTGTGTTTTGTATGTTCAGTACTGCCTAGTATGTGAGTGAATAAACTCCCTTACCATTTTCTCTTGTCCCAGCAGTTTTTAACAAGTACTTTTAGCATAAAATGTGTTCATTTTAATTGTAACATTTCATTTTAAAAGCCTTATTCATTTACATAGATTTTAAAAAATGCGATTAATCACGATTAACTATATGAAATTCTGAGATTAATCGTGATTCAATTTTTTAATCGTTTGACAGCCCTAATATATATATATATATATATATATATATATATATATATATACACACACAGTATATATATATATATATATATATATATATATATATATATATATATATATATATATATATAGTTTATTCCAAAGATACCATTTATTGAAATAGCTGACATGAATTAGCGAACTAATACTGATCGGATATAGCAACGATAGCAGCCAAGGAATAGTTCAATATAACTGGTGATACAATATGTACAAATATGAATCAGTAGTGTATATGATGATAACTAAGGCACTAATGGTGATCAGAAGTAATAAGCTATATCCAAGTTTGCAGTGTAGGGGTGAGTGGATGTTAAAAATGTGATAGGGAAACCATGTGTTTGTGGGTGGATGTGGGTTTGAGAGAGTGTGTGAGTGTGTGGAATGCGAATGGAATGCAGCCGTGCCCAAAAGGTGGATGGTCAGCACAGAAAGGGCGTGCGAAATTGAACAAAGGAATCTGTAGTTCAAACTAGTCTTGGCTCGGCCTTAAACCCAAATTCTACTCAAATCCCAATGTTGAGGACTGAAGTACGATGGAGGGAGTTAAAAAGAGAGAGAGAACGCATGCACAAAATAACTAAAAACAGATCATAAATAAAGTAAATCAAACAACACATGGTCTAAGCCCGACTTTCATGTGAATCAAAATGTGTACATTTAAATCATAAATAAATTCAAATAAAGAACATTATTAACTAACTGCAAGTAAAAACTAACACATTTTGCCCAGATGCTAGCCTCACTTGGGTGATCACTCTTGTTAGCGATTGAAGTGTGCCTTCTCCGAAGACAGTGCGGGATGCAGATCCAGGATGAAGACGGTTTTGTTCCTTACAGCTCGTCAGCTGAAGGTCCTCGGTGTCCCGTTGGCTGTCCGATAATCTAGAAGGAATCTTGTTTATAATTCATCAACATTGAAAGAGGGAAAAGGAATCCGGTCGCCTTTTCTCTTTGAAACACTGCGTGGGCTGCAGTAACTAACCAGTTCAATTATTATTACAACTCTGCGAAGGTCAAATACATTGAACTTTGGCTAAAGTCCAGTATCTATAGCTGGTTCTTCGTTCTCTGTCCTTCTGTAACGCCAATGCACGGCTTCTCTTTCACGTGTGGAATCCACCACCAGAGAGCAAATCCATCGCCAGAGAGACAGAATTTCGGTGCCGCCACTGGTTTAAAGCAGTCGTGATGTCACTGTATTTGGTATCTGGTATTGTCTCTGTCCAATACCGTTACAGGGATTCAGAAGAATGGGCGGAGATAGAACATGGCGTCGAGTACAGAGACCGGTGTGTTCAAACTGTACTGTGAAAGGGTTACTATGGTTATGGGCATGGTAGCCACCCCTACATCAGATGTTGGAAGAACAGCTGGATGCACTGGCACCCATTTGGCCTGGTGTAGTGAAAACCTGGACCCTTACCCTTTCCCTCTGTACAGGTTTGAGCCCATGGTGTTAAAAAATAGCTGTAACACTGAACACTGGCTGCTGTGGTCAGATTCAGAGTACAGCTTTTGTTGGAGTTAACAAAAAGCCGGGCCCAGGATCTTAGATGGGGTAAGAGAGAGCTAAGCTGAGTAAGCCAAGAGTGAATCCTGGAATCTTCTGCACTGTCATGAGACTTCTTGTCCCATCATGACACCAAAAGGACTCATGAAAGCAAGAGCCTATAGAATGAAGATTTCACTCAAGGTCATGAGACTTGCACCTCAAGTGACACAAGAAAGACACATTCCCATATCAGGAGTCGAACCGAGGCCACCTGGGTGAAAACCAGAAATCCTGACCACTAGACCATATGGGACAGCCTTGATGTGGAAAGGCCACCTTTGAAGTGCTTAGGCCATTGGTGAGAACTCAGGCATTTTCCAGAAAAGTAGCTGTTATTTTTTATTTTATTTAGTCAGGCTGGAAAAGATTACAAAACCATCTTTAAATAGTTTGGACTCCATCAATCCACAGTCAGACAGACTGTGTACAAATGGAGGAAATTCAAGACCATTATTACTCTCCCCAGGAGTGGTCAACCAACAAAGATCATTCCAAGAGCAAGGTGTGTAATAGTCGGCGAGGTCACAAAGGACCCCAGGGTAACTTCTAAGCAACTGAAGGCCTCTCTCACATTGGCTAATGTTCATGAGTCCACCATCAGGAGAACACTGAACAACAATGGTGTGCATAGCAGGGTTGCAAGGAGAAAGCCACTGATCTCCAAAAAGAACATTGCTGCTCATCTGCAGTTTGCTAAAGATCACATGGACAAGCCAGAAGGCTATTGCAAAAATGTTCTGTGGACGGATGAGACCAAAATAGAACTTTTTGGTTTAAATGAGAAGCGTTATGTTTGGAGAAAAGAAAAAACACTGCATTCCAGCCTAATAACCTTATCCCATCTGTGAAACATGATGGTGGTAGTATCATGGTTTGGGCCTGTTTTGCTGCATCTGGGCCAGCATGGGTTGCCATCATTGAGGGAACAATGAACTCTGAATTATGCCAGCGATTTCTAGAGGAAAATGTCAGGACATCTGTCCATGAACTGAATCTCAAGAGAAGGTGGGTCATGCAGCAAGAGCACACAAGTCGTTCTACCAAAGAATGGTTAAAGAATAAAGTTAATGTTTTGGAATGGCCAAGTCAATGTCCTGACCTTAATCCAATGGAAATGTTGTGGAAGGACCTGAAGCGAGCAGTTCATGTGAGGAAACCCACCAACTTCCCAGAGTTGAAGCTGTTCTGTATGGAGGAATGGGCTAAAATTCCTCCAAGCCAGTGTGCAGGACTAATCAACAGTTACCGGAAACATTTAGTTGCAGTTATTGCTGCACAAGGGGGTCACACCAGATACTGAAAGCAAAGGTTGACATACTTTTGCCACTGACAGATATCTAGTATTGGATCATTTTTCTCAATAAATAAATGACCAAGAATAATATTTTTGTCTCATTTGTTTAACTGGGTTCTCTTTATCTACTTTTAGGACTTGTGTGAACATCTGATGATGTTTTCGGTCATATTTATGCAGAAATAGAGAAAATTCTAAAGGATTCACAAAGTTCCAAGCACCACTGTAAGAGTGATGCAGAACTGAGTGGAGATGTTATCTGTAAGAAAATTTTCCCTCTCTCAAAGGGTTGCTGGTCACAGCCCATGGTCAGACTCTGAGCAGAAGCTTCAAGCTTTGTCAGTGTGAACAGTGTGTCTTGTACAAAGTGCTGTATGGGGTAAGAGACAACCAAGCAGCAATGCGAGAAGCGTCTGATCCGAGGTCACACGCACCAACCATCGTGCCCCAAGCCAACGTAAGGTTTCAGGCAGTGGTGATCCTTTCTCATTTTGCTATCCCTCACAAGCCATGCTAACAGTTACAATCCATGGACAAACTCAGAGATGAAGAGTGACTCAGTGAAACTGAAATTTCAATGATATAACCCAGATTCCAACCAGGGTGACAGAGATGCCAGAACAGAATCCAATTGCTTCCCTGATTATGGCTCTCCGGACTCTGAGTTATCTGTGATCCCCTACCAGAAAATCAGCTGCTGGTTGAAGCATTTTATGGTCAGCCAAGCATCTAACAGAGAATCTTCTAATTTGTTGTCAGACCTTTTATCCATTGCACCACTGACCCAAGCAGAGCCATGGTGAGATCCAAACTATGTATGATTTTCCATTTAGTCACTGTTCAATAGTGAGATGGAAAATGCAATGCCAAGACCCAGATTCAAGCCAGGGGGGTTGCTGCAGCTACAACAGAGAGTATAAACCACTATAGACCCTTTTCAGTCACGTGACCTTCGTAAACGCGACCACCATTTTGGACATGTAGTGGACTTCGGCTCGAATCAGTTTGAATGCGAGGAAGGCGACAAATGAAAAACATTAAAGAAAAAGGAGCGAGATGCAGAAAACACCTTCACTATCCAGCGACGTAGAGCATTTACAGGGCGAGCAGAGGGAGAAGTATTTGCAAAAATTGAGGTTAGCAGGCTTAGAGAATGATGTTTACCTGCTTCCACCAGGATTGTTCACTGACGTACGCTCCGGCTTGCTCCCCCTCAAATTAAGCAGCGCGCTCCGGCTTCCGGAGGGCGCTGCTTAATTTGAGGGGGACCAAGCCGGAGCGCGCTCCGGAACCTCGGCCGGAGCACTCTGGGAGCAAGCCGGAGAGCGCTGCTTAATTTGAGGGGGAGCAAGCCGGAGCGCGCTCCGGAACCTTGGATGTTGGATCCGGCAGCTATTTACACTGGATCCGGTGTAAATAGCTGCCGGATCATAATTACAGTAAACTAGTAAATACAGTAAAGGAAAAACTTGAGACTGAAAGGTTTTAACAGTCATTCAAATGACTGAATGTAAACATTGCTACAGTAACATATGTTGTTGACATTAGCTAGTCAACACTAGCTACTACAGAAGAACAAAGAGGTTACAATGGGTTATTTTAACCTATTTGGTTACACACTCGCCGCCACAGAATGTTAACAGCAATGTAATGCCTTTTCTGGCTAATTTTATTCGTCTTACCTCCAACAAAGTGGTCACTACACAAGCGTTGGTATGCCGAGGGCTGCCAATCTTTCCTGTTAATGGCCGCTATCCATCTTCTCCGTCGGGATCCGATAAAATGATAAACCTTGCCTTCTTTGTTGATGGTTACTACATCCAGGTGCACAACAATATAATGGCATGATGGAAGTCTTGCTGAAAGTAAAAACTTTCTTTGCTGCCGTTCCTCAATGTTGGCTGTGGTAAACTACTGGTAGTACATGTCCAAAATGGCGGCCGCGTTTGTCGTGACGTCACGTGAAAAGGGTCCATACTATCACTGCACACTACCTCCCAAGGCCGGAGTGCGTGATCGCGTTGTCACAAACTCAGTGGCTAGACATGGATCAGGCCATCCCGGCCCACTTTTGTCCTGGTGTTGTGAGAACAGTCAGCTTTTTAGTTCAGTTCAGTTCAATTTCATTGCTCATTTTATGTTAACACATGGCCAACTTACAATGAAATGCAGTGAATGAGATAAGAACCAGAAACAAGTCTCTCTGCATTGGAGCCCGACAGGAGTTTAACAGAATATCAGTTAAAAAAAAAGATTCAAAGTCCTAAAGATAAAAAAAATGGAAGTTAAATTCAAGTGAAAATAGAAATAACTGAGATGTATGCATGCATTGTCTCATGGGGGTAGTGTGGGGAGGGGGTGTAGCATAGCACAAGCGCCTGTATTCAGTCCCCCCAGGATTTTGCGGGCTTTTTTGTGATTGTTGCGGGCTAAAATGTCTGATGTTGCGGGGGGGTTTCCAAAAAATTGCGATGAAAGTTGCAGTGTTTTTTAGGTTTTTGTTGCAATTACATTGCAGGAGGAAGTGAAAGTTGTGAGAAATCGTTGCGATTTTCTCTTTTTGTGATTAAAATTGAGTATGTTAAATATTAAGTTCATTCATTATCTCTAGCCACTTTATCCTTCTACAGGGTCGCAGGCAAGCTGGAGCCTATCCCAGCTGACTACGGGCGAAAGGCGGGGTACACCCTGGACAAGTCGCCAGGTCATCACAGGGCTGACACATAGACACAGACAACCATTCACACTCACAGTCAATTTAGAGTCACCAGTTAACCTAACCTGCATGTCTTTGGACTGTGGGGGAAACCGGAGCACCCGGAGGAAACCCACATGGACACAGGGAGAACATGCAAACTCCGCACAGAAAGGCCCTCGCCGGCCCCGGGGCTCGAACCCAGGACCTTCTTGCTGTGAGGCGACAGCGCTAACCACTACACCACCGTGCCGCCCTAAATATTAAGTTATTACTGAAAAACTATTGATTAAAAAAACAAAGATACTGAGAAATGGTCCTATAAACAACTTTACCAATATAAAAGATTACCAGGACTACAAAAATGCAGAAAAATAGGCTTTACTTATCCAAATGCACCTGTTGGTTCAAAAGTTAAAGTGCATAGAACCTCACAGCACAACATGAAGTTACCTTAAAATATAATATAAATGCCTCAGCCTTCATGTAAGAAAAAAAAAACTATTAATACTAGTACTGCGTGCAAGCAGTCTCTCCTGAAGCCTAAATTAAACAATAATTATAAACTAATAAAATAAATGGCTCAGGCTTCATAGAAGAAAAAAAAACAATTTGAACAGAATCTCACAGTATGATGCTGAAGCTGCCTAAACAATGGAAAATAAAATACCATTTTGGCAAAAATGTTGGCATCCATTAATTTCTTGTATTAAGTAAAA